>NC_056751.1:204631673-204649387 GCF_019279795.1 Protopterus annectens
TTTTCAAACAGAAGGATTTAATTACTGTATATGTGAATTTTTAATGGTATTTCAGTAGTTGATATTGTATCTGATACAATTTACTAAGTAGCTAAGAAGTCTGTCAATTTATTACATAAACAATACATATTTATTGCAATTACTATTAGGTGCAGATATTTCGTTCTAGAAACAAGGCTTTTGGCTTATTCAGACATTGGGTCTGGGATCCTTTGTGTATCTCAACAGTTTAGAAGCATCCTGCATTGATGGCTTTGCTGATGTATCCACTTGTATATCTGCAGTATGTAGGAATATTCTCATGACCTGTATTTATTTCACTTTTGAACATTAATTATTTTACTGCTATATATCATTTCATAACATATAATGGTAAGTTAACTTGTAATGAATTATGGGGCATAGACAGTGATCGGAAGAGGGGATCAAACTGGCTCTATGTGTATGCTTAAGATGCAGTGATGAAATACAAGGAACAAGAACTCTCCCAAATTCTACCAGGGTGTTGAAAGTTTAAGGATATTAGGGCGTATCATTTTGTGTAAGGGGGATAGATAAGGAAACTAGCATTATGTGCTCACTGACTGGTCTACTAATGGTACCAGCTGATTGATTATACATAGTGACCAAATTTGGGTGAGAAGGGTGCTTGTGATAGGTGGGTGAGAAAGTGGCTTGTGATAGGTGAACCAGCTGAAAAGTCTTCACCTCCATATACACCAGTAATGAGGTAGACATATCTCCTAAAATGACTAGTTTTTCTCTGCTAAAAATGTATCTAAGTTGGCACATAGTCTGCTAAGGCCCAGTAAGATCATTACCCTACTTGTGCCTAAAACAGTCTTTATGGAATGGTTTGGTGGTTCTATGACTGAATGACAGAGGTAGGTTTACTCATCAGGTTATATGCAATATACGGTGATAATGAATTCTTACAGAGCTCCCTTGAATTCTGACATCATGACATTCTGAGGAAAAATTTGGACTGTTTGTGCATACTCTCAATGTATGTATTAATCCAAGTTTATACCACTGATGTCAGTAAGGAGTGAAGCAAACAAACACAAACAAAAAACAATTAGTGATTATATTCTAGCAATTCATGTTCATGCTAAGCCTTACCAGTATTACATTCATTGCATCACAGTATCATGATTATAATAACTGAGCCAGACAAATCAGCTGGTGTACAGGAAAGGCACTGACTGGTGAACTGAGCTGGGCAAGCAAGTCTATATTGGCATGCCAATAATGTGGAGAAAGTAGGAGGGAGCTGACCGAGCACTGCAACATTAACTTGGCGGAAGTTTGATATTGCAGATGCATGGCCATAACATGGCTGTGGCTCACCAGGCCATTGTAGCCTTCATTGTATATGAAGGCAAGAGGTCACCCAAATGTCATAGCTGTTGTCAGCTTCTGCAGTGATAGGAATCATCATTCTATGCCACAGTGTGTAGTTAAGACTATCAAAAGTGTCTTATAACTATGATGTCAACAAGGGAACAAAGAAGACTCATGCTGCATGAATAATGGCCACTCTAGACAGCTCTAACTCATATACTTCTTGGAGATCTTCCTGTGTGTGCCAATGAATGGAGAGTTTTTGGTGGTCTAATAAACTGTATTATGTAATCTTACTACCATGGCCTTTGTTTGATTCCCATTAAGGAATATTATTATTGATCTTTTTGGAAATGCAAATCATACAAATTGTTAGAGATATAAATTCTTCAAAATGAACAACTGCCCACACAGTTGTATTCTATCAACACTTCAGCTTTACAGTGTAATGGCTGCTATATTCACTTCTTGTATAAAATATCTTCTTTTCAGTTGAGGTCTCACTGATGGTTTAATTTTGCATATTTTCCAAACACTGATCATCCTTTTGCTGATTATGAGTATCAACAATGAATACCAGAATTGTTTCTGAAGTGTAACATTTATTACTACTATCATGTGAAATATGTAAAGCTCTAATCTCCTTGTTATCTGAATTTTTCATACTATTGAATATTTAAGAATAACAAGATATTCTAAGTTGTTCAGTGATCCTTATGTGCTTTTTTGTAATTTTTTGAAGATATTTTTTCCTGAAGAGCTCTCATTCTATGCAGGGAACAGTTCTGAGAAAATAAATCAGAGTGCAGGTTTGTAAAGTACACTAGTATAATTTCGAATGAATTTTTTTCATTTTCCCAAATTACTTTTAATATATTCATCAAGTTTTGGGAATATCTCCCATATAGTAACTTAGATGGGGTAAATTCTGTTGAAGACTTGTGTACCTCTCTTATATCATCCATGAGGTTGGAAAGTAATTCAGGCTAGTTCTTATCATTCTATACTATATCTGTTTTCAGTATAGATTTCAAGGTTTTATTTAAACACTCTATTACTACATCGGTTTGAAAAGTTACACTGATATTCTTAACATAAATAACTAGCAAAGCCAAAGTATTACCCTGGACATAAATCAGAACCCCTGGTCCATGAGAATTTTTTTCAGTACTATTCCCCTTAAAAATGTAGCTCAAATGTTCTAGCAAATACCTTAGTATTCATTTTCTTTTTCCACAGGGAGACTGCTTCAGGAAATGCAGCAACATACTCCATACTGACTAGAATTTATTTTTAGCCATAACTACACTTTATCAATGGACCTACATTAGCCATAGTTATTCAATCAAATCACACTTCATATGCATAGCTATTCAGGGACTTTTGAACCCAGGATGTGGTACAATCTTTTAGCATTCTGGGTCCAATGGCTCATATTATATGTAAATACTAGGCAATCCATCAGCTGACCATTATGAGCTTAGACAATAACCCATATGAAACATCTCCCTCCAGCCTCAAGGAGGACAAGAGACACCATGGGTGAATTTAAGGCCATCTATCCAACTATCTGTTTTTTTTTCCTTGAAAGTGTTAAGGATGTTACCCTGTTTGACATGTAGAGGATGTTTGTTTCCAAAGTGGAGGATATTCTAAAACTATTACACTAATGTATACCAATTACCTGGTTCAAGGCTCCAAAGAGCACCCCTGCATTACCAGGCTATAATTCATACCACACCTTTCGGGCACCTAACCTGGACCGAAACACTAAAGGTGGAGGCGTGTCCATATTCATTAAGGATATCCACACCTCCAGGCTAGTTGCTCAGCATAATGCATCAGTGATTATCCAAGTGCAACTAACTCTGGGCAAGACCACAATCCAAATTGTAGCTTGCTACAGATCCCCTACCATTTCCCTAGGATTCCCACTCCTCATTTCTTGATACACTGGAAAATATTAGGGTACAACCTAACACCCTAATAATGGGTGATTTCAGCTACCCCACCATTAACTAGGAAAACTACTCATGTACCAACTCTTTTGCTCAACATTTTCTGGAATTCATAAATTCCATCACCTTGGATCAAATTATCCACACCCCCACCAAGGGCAGCAATATCTGAGACCTGGTTATTGCCAACATAGGAGACCGGTGTTCCACACCAGAGGTCAATTTCTCGTTGGTCAGCTCCAACTACAAGTTAATCACCCTAGACATCCACATCCCACTCTCACCTGCCATTAGAGAAACCACCGTAAAAAATTTCTCCAAATCCAACTTCACTGTAGTGGTAAACTTCATGACACCCATGCAGATGGACAATAGAGGTATGACTGCTGAATCCTACACAAATGCATTTTATAGGCACTTACACGAGTGCATGGATCATGCTATCACTAACAGAACCAAGATGCTATCCTCCGAAAAAACAGGAAGCCAGTCTGGTGGTCAATAAAAAACGCTACAACAGAAGAAAGAAACTGCTGCAAAAAAGAGTAAAATCCCATGATTGGAGGAACACCCTGGTCAGGCTGAGTAAGAAGCTGAGATCCCTCATAAAATCCTCCAAAGCTAGTTACGAAAACAAAATCCCCACTGTTTCTAACAACCAGAAGTTATTCTATAGCTATGTCAAGAATCTCAATGGCAACAATCAGATCTGCTCTGAGTTACAGCACAATGGCACTAAATATACAGAACCAACTGGTATTGCCAACATCCTGTCAGATACGTTCAGTGCTAACTTTACCCCCTTGTCACCCCCTAAAGGGCCCATCTCTATACTGGAAGAATGCAAAGTTCCTGTAATCACGTTGCACAGGTAAAAACCACACTTTCCAAAGCCAAGAACACAGCATCTATGGGACCTGACAACATCCCAGGCTGTGTTCTACATGCACTACAGAATGAATGGGCACCCCACCTAAGTACCATGTTCAATCATAGCCTCACCTCAGGCTTTGTGACCACTGAAAGCTGCACAGCGATGGTTATTCCACTCCACAAAGGGGGATTCACCAGGGACCCCAGGAACTACCAGCACATTAGCCTGACGAGCCTGGTCTGCAAGACCATGGAACGTACCATCATGGAACGTATAAACTAAGACATTGGTAATCTCCAAACTCTGGACCCCACCAAGTTCGGGTTTGTAAAAGGCAGATCATGTCTCCTAAACCTGATAGACTTCTCTGAAGCAATCACCAAAGCTGTAGATGAGGGTAAGGTGCTTCACACAGCCTATCTTGATCTTGCCAAGGCTTTCAACACCATCCCCCACTCTGGAATTATAGATAAACACATTAAACTAGGTATAAATCCCTATGTCACAAGATGGGTTGCCAACTGGGTCACTGACAGAACCCACACTGTGAAAGTAGCAGACTCCAAACCTGACTTCAGACCAGTGACAAGAGGAGTACCACAGGGTTCAGTCCTGGGTTCTATCCTGTTTGGTATCTACTTCAAGTACAGGCCAACACAGAAGGTCTTTGGCTAATGAAGTTTGCAGATGACTGCAAACTAGGAGCCATAATCGAAACTGCTATCAATGGGGACATCCTACAAAAGGGCCTCACTGAGACAGATGCCTGGTTTCAATGCCATGGCCTCAAGCTCAATGCCAAAAAGTGCATTGCCATCCCTTTTGATAAAAACTCTGTACCCATGGACTACCAACATAGGTGGTAGTCAACTTAATACTAAAAGTGTGATAAGAGTCCTTGGGACACAGGTGGACAGTAGTCTCTCCTTTGATAATCACATTGGCACAGTAGTCAGGAAATCCTTCTACATGGCACACCTCATCACAAAAGGTTTCTCATCCATGAAAAAGAGGTCATTGTTCCCCTCTACTCATCACTCATTAGACCCATTATAGAGTACAACACCCCTTTTGGTATGTACCTCACAAGACATCTACAACAACTGGAAAGGCTGCAGAAATACCTCATAAAGAGGATTACTGGCCTCCAACAGATGCCTTATGCAGACCATCTCAAAAAACTCCAGCTTTACTCCGTCGCATATCACCTACTCAGAAATGATGTCTGCCTAACATACAAAACTATGTCAAACCCAGAGCTGCTGGACATGCTCCACTTAAAGAAATCCCAATCCCTCCAAGCTACATGCTCTAGGGACCTAAACCTTGTCAACACAATAAACAGAACATGCTGGAGGGATAGATTCCTGTCGCAGAGACTTCCCATACTCTGGAACAAACTACCTGTCTATGTCAAGTGGAGCTCCTCATTGGTAGTCTTCATGAAAAATCTTGATGATTGGATGGGAAATAGGAAATTCACCCCGGGGATCACTTATATGGCTCTGCTCAACAGGGGCACAGGAAAATAATTTTCTTGGGTGGAAAAAGCCAGGGTACCTTTTTGGCTAGGCTTATATAGGCCCTAGGGCCAATAGCCTAGTACCTATCTATGAACCTGTGAACCTATGAATTATTTATTGATGAAGGCTGGTTCCATTAACCAGGTATATGGGGAACTTCTTCTTTTGTGAAGGAACAGGGCTTCAGAGAGAGGTCAAATCTTACATGTCACAAAAGGCTAGACATACATAATTTTGGAAGAGTCTATGCAGATTGACTACAGAGAAACAGCTGCTATTCTGTCCATATAACTAAGATTATTGAGGCTGTTAATCTTTTTAATTATAAGTTGCTGAGGTATCTCAAGCTGAATGATATATTTAGACAAATACATGCCAAAAGGCACATTATGTTGAATAACAGATTTGACAAGATATGAGCAAAGGGGATGAGATGCCTGTGGAAATTAGATGAACCAGATATAGGCTTTCCAAACCACTGTGGATATATATATTGGTTAACAGGCAAGACATTATCAACAAGATTGTCTACCTCCTTTACAATAGTTTCTGAGTTTTTTTAATTCCTCCAAGTCTTTTGGATTTCTAATACTATGACGGGAATGGACCCCATTCCTCAGTCAAAATAAGATTAAAGTTCATGAAATTAATTTTGTTTCAATCTTTGATGTCAGCCAGAAGTGCTCTTCACAGGACCCGTAATGTGTCCAACATTGACTCTGTCTGCAGTTCGTACAGAGTTACATGTATTGGTAACATATGTAAATCTGATTGTAGATTCTTTCTTATAAGAGGGGCATGCTGTTGATGTGGTATGTGAAAATGTTTTCATGATGAATATGAGCTATACTACATTTTTTCACATTTACTTTGAGATCATTGTCCTTGCACCAATTTTTAGCATAGTGTAAACCATATTGGAGCAATTGTGAGTCAGTGAAAATTTGAAAAATAACACCCAATTTACACCCATCTACAAACATAGGTAACAACACGCCAGGAGTCATGGCCTGAATGTTCGAGATATTGATGAAAAATAGGATGGAATCTAACACTGATCTTGGTAGAACATCACTGATAACTTTTTTTCTTCAGATGTGGCTACTTTTAAGTTCATACTTTACTTTCTGTTTCTTATTGGTGACAATAAACTCTTTAATTGTTTGCTTTGGTGTGCTCTTAAGGTATATAAAATAAAGCCTCTTATGTACTTTCATTCTCCTATTATATGGATCTTTCAGGAATATTCAAATAAGGAACTAACTTCTAAGCTTTGCAATTGGATCTTTGTTTTCCCATCCCCCACACATTCTCTTTTTGGTTTTGTGTAATTTATATATCTATCCATATCTTTTGCCCAGGCTTTTTATGTGGGTAATACTTAGAATAGAGACGTTTAAATATAAGAATTTCTGAATACACCAGAGACCTTAGCAATAGTAGCTTGAGTGATGTCTTACTTAAACTTAGATTATGGATGAGACAAATCTGATCACTTGAGACATTCTTTCAAAATCTCAAATCATCAAAAGCTGCCAGTTGTATTCATAGTGAAAGGGCAGCTTGAAGGACGTGCTTTTATAGGTGGCAAGTCTTCATACCCCCCCACTGGGATTACTCACCAACACATCCTGAACGTTTGTACACCAACTCTAGTGTCAAAAAACAGTGAGAAAGGAGAAATTCCACAAAACAATGCACAATTATCACAGACATTCATCTGTTTTTTTCTAACATGAGCAAGCAAGTAACTTCCAAAATTAAGTACTTATTGAAACACTGATGTGTGGCACAACATGACTGTTCTTTTATGTTTCACATGTTACACAGAGTGCCCAAATCATTATTTTACATTAATATATCTAATCTTCAGCTGACATTGAAATGTCAGGTACAGGTCGATACCTATAAAAGCAAAGGACTGAACACTGTTGTTTCATTCAAACTCATGTTAATGAGAAAGTCAATTAAAAAAATCCATGATCATATAACATTTGTGAGCCATCAACCAGATAGTTAGTGGTGTCACTTCCTCATAGCTTTATGTGTGTGAAATATATATATATATATATATATATATATATATATATTTGGATTCACGTTATATCCTCGAAATATTTAAATATCGAAATTCAGTATATCAAGGCTATAAAGCCGAAACCATAAAACAGCGAAAACCCAGAACCGTGAAATTCAAAATCTCGCACACCAGAGATTTTGAATTTCACACTTCTACTACTACTACTACACACACACACACACACACACACACACACACACACACACACACACACACACACACACACGCACGCACCATCCTCCCTGCATTTGCTACACCTCCCCCACTTAAATATTCTAACTCCGAGGTCGCACTACATACAAACACATACAAAACACCACCACACAAGCTACATTCTCCTTGCACACACACATCACAGCAACAAAACACACTAACACACACCACAGCACATACCCAGAACCCTTAACACATATACACTTACGTGAATCCATAACCAGAGTGAAACCTCAGAACTGCAAAATTTAAAACCTCCGGTATTCGAGATTTTGAATTTCGCTCTTCTGGGGTTTCGCTCTTGTCAGGATTCCACTTTATGGGCTCGAAATACTGAATTTCGATATTTCAGTATTTTGAGCTTCTAAAGTGAATCCATATATATATGTATAGTCTAGGAAAGGTTATATTTTAAAATACTAATGCCAAAGCCATTAACATGAGAGACATACATTTTATTTTGATGGAAGCCGCATTGAAACACCTTCTGCTTTTGAATAACAGGAAAGGTAATATGTTGAATTTTTAATCATAGAACTACTAATAATGAAAAGATGATTTTACACTAATGAATGGAACATTAATTTTATAGCAATACTTGATATACCAAAGCAGTTTCTGACTATTTATCATGGAAAAGGTTAGACTGTAAAATATCAAGTACAAAATTACTAACGTATAAGATGCTGATTTCATACTGATGATTACCATGTTGAAACACTTTCTGCAGTTGTATGTATTCTAAATATGCAGCAAATTAAAATGTTTTTGTCAGTTTTAGAGTTGTTAGCTATCTTTGTTCTCTATACAAAATGCATTTTTACAGAAACATTTAACTTAATCTATGTATATACAGATATATTATATATGTGTGTGTGTGTGTGTGTGTGTGTGTGTGTGTGTGTGTGTGTGTGTGTGTGTAAAGCAATATTTTAGCAATAATTTACTTAACAAGTCTGTCTGCTTCTACACTAAACGATGTTTTCGCTTACAAATTAAGGTTTCCACCTACTTTAAACTGTATACCTTGTGATAATCCCATTTTAGAGATTTTTTTTTGTTTGTTTTCTCTTTGCTCTCTGCTTTTTTTAAGTTCAAGACTTCCAGTTGCTTTTCCGCTAAGGAATTTATAGAACGTATTGAAGGAAGAGCCCTCAGTTACTCTACTGTGAGAAATGAAAGCAAGTAAATGGAAAGAAAATCAAGGGGGATGAAAAGAAAGGAAACTGAGACGAGTGAAGGATAGAGGAGCTGGGGCATTTGTAACAGCAAAGGAAAAATACAGCAAGTTTCATCATTATAAAACAATAAAAGAGAATGTCGACATCCAAATGCAAGTGAACTGAATATTTACAGTCATAACATCTGTTTTACTTATAATTAGGTTTAAATTCTCACTATTACCTAACACAGAATTACATTAGTCAAATAATCAAGAACACAATAATCTATGGGCTGGATACATGAAGGCTTGCACGGAATCTTAGAGTAGAGAAAGACTCCATGCAGCCATCATGTCTGATGAGCAATCCAGGAACAGTCTGTAGGGGCATATAAGAGAGCTCCTAAAATGGCTCTTACACGGACAGGGCTGGGATATGCAAATTACCTCAACTGCAGGTGAAAGGCATGCAAATGAGGTAGATTTGCGATTCAGGAAACCCGAACCTGTCCGAGTAAGAGCAGTGTTATTTGTAGAAATGTACTCAGTTAACAACTGAGTACAGTTCTGCAAATAGCAAAACGGAGCCATGACAGCTCCAAATAAAGGTTGCATCCAGTGCAGGAAGCATGCCAATGGCCAAATATACGGCCATGTGAAATGTTTCCTGATGCAATATGAAAACAATAATATTTTTTTTTTTTGCCAATTTCCGATGTTTAAGTGTAGCGCAGCGCAGCACAAACGGGGTGCGCTCTAAAACCCAGAATACTAAAAATTAAAACACACAAATGTGGATTTTATTGAAATTGTTAATGTACAATACAAGGGAATGGCAGGCTGAAGAAACATGGCCACCGAGTAGAGGTTGCTAAAGGGGGAAGCTCAGTCTAAGACATGTAACCAAGCATTAGTAGGCAATCCTATGTAAATGAGCGTTAGGATAGTGAATCGCAAGTTTACATAGCAAATGAGCACAGTCAGTGGAGTGTAGGAGTAGGATATGGGGAGTAACAGAGCAGAAGATAGGTGACATCACGAGGGGGGTATGTATGAAAGAAGTGAAGTGGCATGTGCCAGCTGTCATTCACACAACATGGAAAGAGGTGTGTCAACAGGTAGGCTAGGGAAAGGCAAGAAATGGAAGGTGTATGCCGTGGATAACATCAAAGTTTCTTGCTGAGCGTGTATGCGCACGTGTGCCTGCATGTAAACCCGAGTAAAACAGAGTGTGCGCGTGTAAGCATGAGTGCACGCGTGTAAGCCGGAGTAAGCATGTATAAGGCTGTTTAAAGAGTTGTAAGAGTGTTTGCACTGGTGTACGCGCGTTTTAACCCAAATAAGCAAGTTTTAGTCCATGTAAGCATGTGTGCATGCGTGTTAGCTGCTGTGCGCGTGTGTGTGTGTGTGGCGCACCCCCCCCCCCGAGGAAACAGAAAGGAAAAAGGAAGCACAACAAATAGTAGAAAGCTACCAGGGAGTACTAGCAGAGCTAGCGGGTGAAAACAATCAGAATCAGGAAATTACACAGGCAGTACACTAGCCCAGCCCAGCCTAGCACTTAAAACTCTGCAAACAACAGCCCATTATGTTTCTCACAACAGACACTGCAGTAAGCTAATAGAAGTGAAAACTGAAAAAGCTTTACTGAGACAAAGAAATGTTAGGGGCTGCCATTGCTGTTATAAGGCGACATATGCAACACGCTGAGGGTGGTGACAATGGAAATGCTGCTGGACAACCCACAGTGAGGAGACGGAGAAGAGTGTACAGGCCCAGGGTAACCTACCAGGGGCTACATGAGCTGGAGATAGTGGAGCACTATAGAGAGGACAGAGACCTCCTGCAGCAAATTCTTGAGCTGTGCAGTCCATGCCTCACACACAGAACCAACAGAGGGGAACCCATCCCAGTGGAAACCAAGGTATGTGTTGGCCTAAGAATATTAGCAACAGGTACCTACCAGAGACCAACTGGTGATATGATGGGGATATCACAGGCATCAGCATCCAGAGTACTACACCAGTTCCTGAATGCCATGTCAGCACATGTCGGTGATCATGTATATTTCCCCAATTCCCATGAGGTATTGGCCAGCAATATGCATCTCTTCCAGCAAATAGCGGAATACCCTGAGGTAGTGGGTGCAATAGACTGCACACACATATGCATCAAAGCAGCAGCCGGCGAGTGGGGTAGGGTCTACAACCGCAAGGGCTTCCCCTCCATCAACTGCCAGGTCGTGTGTGATGCCCATGGCATAATACTGAATGTGTGTGCAGGCGGCCCTGGAAGCTACAAAGATTCCCATATCTGGCATCTGATGCAGCTGTACCAGACATTTGCCAATGGGGACATCCCACATGGTCACCTAGTGGGGGATGCTGGCTATGCACTGGAGTCGTGGCTGATGACTCCCATCAGAAACGCACACACACCTAAACAGGAACTCCATAATGAGGCACACGCACAAACACGTAATGTAATAGAGCGTGTTTGGGCTGCTCAAGTCACAGTTCCAGTGCCTGGACACATCTGGTGGAGCCTTGCAGTACTCACCAACTACATGTACCCAAATTGTCATGGTATGTGCCATGCTACATAATATGATCCTGCGAAAACAGCTGCAGCAGGACCAGCATAGGCCTGGGCCAAATAGCCCACCACCATTGCCAAGGCCATCACAGGCAGAGCGTGACTCGGAGAAGGAACAACCTGAGCCTGCCCCAGTAGGCAGAAGGAGGTGTGCCCAGTATGCTTTGGCCTTGGCAAAGAGGCAACGCATAGCACATACATTGGTTCAGTAGTTACTCTGGAAATTATACCTCTCTCCTACTCGCACATATAGTAAAAGGGATGCCTAAGTTGACACTACCTGCTTTCAAACATGTACAGGGAGTGTAGTATGTGCATCCGACATAGGCAGCCCTGGAGCACCACCTAAGGCATGATTGCCATGTGTTAAGCAATATAAAGCAGTGCTAAACAGCATTTACCACCATGTAGTATATGCAAACAAAATCGCACACACCAACTAGCACAACTGTGGTCAATGTTCAGTAATATTGGACAATGTCCAGCAATGTTGTTGAATATTGAGCAATGTCAGACAAGCCTGGTCTAAGTAGGGCATAGCTGAACAAAAGCCAACATGCTCATATTTGCTTAACTGGCCCTTAAGCAGTCTGGTCTGCTCAGTATGAAAATATAAAGCATTGATGGGCCTCGAACACAGGATACTGTACACTATAGCCAAAGTACTGAACCATTAAACCATGACAGCATTGCAGTGGTCAGCCTGTATGAAGGAATGTTGATAAGTCTATGCAAAGTACTTCATGGAAACCCTGCAGGCACAGCATAATCCCTGTCGCGTTATGACACAAAGGTGAGTTCTGCAGTGAGAACAGAACCTGACTTCCAACACACACAGTATAAATGTTAATATCGGTCATGTTCGCACACATCAACAAATGTAGTGGACTTCAGATAGCAACATACTGAAAGGTCACATTGGGCATGCTCACACACTTGAATAAATGAGACAAATGTCAGGCAACAAAACTCGGAATGGCAGAACTGGGCATGCTCACACACTTAGGCCATGTCTGAGTACAGCAGTGGGCCACACATATCTGGCAGTTGTATGTGTTAACCCAGGAACCTGCCACTATACAGCAATCTGCCCTGTGCACACAGTTATATGACAACAGACACATCTATAATATAGTGGAACCCTGTCATAATCAAATATGTTCTGCAGATACCGAAGTTTTTCATAGAAACTGGTAAAGCAAAGATGATAAAGACCTGCAAACAGTATCAGCAATAAACATTGTGCATGTTGAACATTAGCATAGGTTCAGAGGTCAATACTAGGCTATCTGCTCTAGGGCATGTACAAGCCTAGCCAGAGTGTGTTTGGCATTCGCAACCCTGCCAGATTACTACACTGTGTGTGTGTGAATAGTAGGTCACACAAGATAGCCCATGTACATTTAGGCTAGTGTGCCTCTGTCTAGCAGGGACACAGAAGATATCCCATGGGTAAACATACGATCACCCATACAGTCATCAAGATGTCCCCTGTAGGTGGTCAGTGGCTGGCCCTGCCTATGTGAAACTGGGATTACATTCTGGAGTGAGTGGAGCCTCTGGGATAATAATCTGTCCCTCCACAATGTCCTATTAACATCTGTGCTGAGGTATACATCCCTGGAGTGTGTAGCTCCAAGGGAGTCAGATATCCTCAGGTGGAACATGTCCAGTAATTCTGGGTTGGGTATATCTGCAAACAACGGGCACGCATCATATCTGAGTAGGTGGTAAGTGACTGAGTAGAGCTGGAGTTACTGCATCTGAACTGTGCAGGGCATCTGTGTGAGTCCCTAGATCTGTTTGGTGAGGAACTTCCGTGGCCAGTACAGTTGCTGCAGGTGTCAGGTAAGGTACACCCCAAATGTGGCATTATAGCCAAGCATGGATGTGATGAGTATAGGGGCACAATGACTTCACTCGATCTAGATGTGAAACCATATGGGATAAGGTGGCCCACATAGAAGGTGTGCCCAACCACTTTGGCAACGTGAATGTCAAAGGTGACAGTATGAACAATTCATGTCCCCAAACCCCTAACAACTCCTACCATATGTAATGGAGTACTACCTATGTGGTAATGTGTGGGCATGTTGTTATTCCCAAAGGGGATGACTATGCAACTAATGGCATTTAGCTGTAGGCCATGGCTCAGGCACCAGTCATCCATCTCTGTGAGACCCTGTTTCAGTATGCATGTGGCAGCTGGAGAGTTGATCATGGCACCCAGTTTGCAGTCAAGTGCAAACATGTTCAGCCATATTCCCCCTGTGGTAGCCTGTACGTCAGACAAATATATACTGAACAAGAGAAGTCCCAGGACCGAGCCGTGTGGGATGCCACGTGTAACTGGTGTATAGTCAGACATGGCACCTGCAGTTCTGACCATGTGGGTGCTATCCCTGATCCAGGTATCAATCCATCGTGTGAGATATGTGTCCATATCGATGCTGGTGAGCCTATGCATATTGGCCCAGTGGGTTATTGTGTTGAAGGGTTTTGCAAGGTTCAGGTAGGCTGTGTGGACAGCCGTCCCTATGTTGATGGACCTGTTAGTCATTTAAGGAATACAAACAGGTTCAAGAGGCAAGATCTGCCCACAACAATGCTGAAATGTGTAGGGCACAGTGTCTGTAGGTTCCCGATGTCTATGTGTATGAGTCCCATGACAATACGCTCCATAGCTTTGCAGAACAGGCTACTTAGGCTTATAGGGCAATATTGTCTGTGGTCCGTTGTGGCACCAACTCTGTGGAGTGGGACCACTGTCGCTGTACACCATTGTTTGGGTACATATCCTGTGGTAACTCCGATATTGAACAGTGATGTAATGTGAGGGTTGCGTCTGTCATGATGCTCGTGTAAGATGCAGGCTGGGACACTGTCTGGTCACATTGATACTGTGATGTACGTTTTGGGGAGGGCAGCACTCAACTGTTACTGTGTGATGTTAGGAAGGTTATACTCTGTTGGGATGGATAGTTACTCCTTAGGGGGGATGGGTGGGAGACATCTGCACTGAACCTGTTTGCCAGGATGTTGGCAATGCCAGTGGGTTCAGGGTAGGTTTAGTCAGTATGCAGTAACTCACAGCATATCAGTGAGTGTCCAACCAGGTTCCTGACATAACTGAAGAAGGCAGTGTGATAGTCCTATGTGTCTGTTGCAATTTTCTGGTAGAAGTGGCCCTTAGAAAAGTTCATGAGTGGTTGTAGCTGTCTGCTAGTACAGATCACAGATGCCTTCCCAGTCTGGGATTGTGGTCTATCATGTAGTAGCTTCCTCCTGATGTTGTACAGCTTATGAATGGCTGGGGTCTATCAGACAGGTCCCCTACCATTGGAGTAGTGAGTCCTGTTGTTATTTGGGATAGCACAATCCATGCAGTCCACTAGGTGTCCATAGAATGTGTATGTAAAGGATGCAGCAGTGTGAGCCGTATTTGCCACTGTCTCAGGGTCTCTGAAGGATACCACCTTGCTTCGGTGAAGTGAGACATTGGCTCATGAGAAGTTCATCAAGATTACCCAGGATGGGTGTGTGGAGGGTATATGTATGTCTAGTGAGATACATGTATGTTCTGACCTTACCAATGAGGGGTATATCACTGGTGTGGAACATAGAGTCCCCATGTTGGTGATGATCAGGTCCAATATGTATTCCCCCTTGTGGCTGTGCTGACTGGTTGTGCCATAGCATATGAGTCTACAAATTGTAGCAACTGTTGGGTGTCGGGGCTTGAGTAGTATCCCCAGTCAATATTTGTGTATATGAAGTCACACAGTATAATGGTGTTTGTGGAGACCTTTATATTCTCCATAGTTCCCATGAAAGCCGAGTGTGGTTCCTGAGTTTGGGAGTGTGTTCTGTAGCAGGCAACAAACTGAAAGGCAGTATTGCACAATGGTAGTTGTATATGTATGGTTTGTGATGCTTTGTGCAGTGCTACTAACCCGGAGGTGTGTGTATCTGTGATGTATATGGATACTCCCCCTAGTTGTGTTGTCTTTTCCAAGTCTTGTTGTCAGACAGCATGGTATGAAACATAACCTGGTAGTGCTGGAGTGCATAAGCGAGCCTGAACCAGCCGTCTGTCAGTGCACAGATATCGCTATCCTCCATACTGAGGAGAGTCCTAAGTGGCCGCAATATGAGGTTAACACAACTGTTGTTGAGCAGCATTACCCTTAGTTTCATTTAAACTGTAATGTCTATGGAAGTGGGTTTGTCTTCTGAGCCCTGCTTAAAAAAGGCACTATGGTGGTAGCAAGAGCCTTAGCCAGCATTCCAAAGTCCAAGGGTGACAGGTGCAAGCTGTCCATAGTGAAGCTATGTGGCATGTTGAGCATGTCACCATAGGCTGACAGACACTGTATCCCCTATGAATGAAACAAATTTGTTAGACAACTGTTAAATGTGATATGTGTGTCTGTATACTGTGACATCATAATTGGTGGGTGTAAGATGCTAGTCAAGGTCAGGGTCATACTGGCCTGGGCTGTTCCTCCATGTATCATGTCATGTGGTCCAGGGAGTAACGTCTGAGGTTATACACACCAGCATGGACAATGATGGTGCCAGTCCTGTACTTGCTTTGGAGTGACCTGACTGCCTGTGTTATGCGGCAGATCCTGGCACCCAACAGACAGCCCAACGTGACTACTCCCTTGTTAGGGCTGGTGAGTGGTACGTCAGTGTGTCTGACAATAAGTGTTGCCTATTACAAGTGTATTAGATGTGTTGTTTAGCCCGAAGGGCAGTGACTGTGTGGCACACTGACATTGTGAACTATGTGATATGTGGGTATTGTAGTGGGGTAGCAGGTGTGTGTGTCTGCTTTGGAGGTCTCTGCTGCTTAGGTAGAATACATTTACAGCATCCGAGTATGTCTATGTGTGATAATGTGGTTTGAGTGCTGTTGCTAGAGGATATGTGAGACTGATATGTGGTGTGTGTGGTTACCTTCACCACCTGATAGACTGTGCCAGTCATGGGTCGAGAGAGTTCAGCACCCTGTATCTCTATATAGGTGCATCTCACACATATATCTGAGTTTGTCGGGAGGAGGAGAGAGTTGTCTGTGTACATGAGGCAGATGTGACATTGTGTCAATATCACAATATCCACCAGCTGGACTGAAGAGTACACACAAAACCGACCCCTGGACATGCCAGGATATTATCATGACATACTCTGTAGCCTGATCACAAAGGATCAGTAGGGTGTTAAGCATGTAAAAGAGTATAACAGGGATTAGTGCTCATGTTCGTTGGTGTTTTGAAAAGAGTAGCTGAGAAGGAGTCCAGACTGCATCATGACACCTCCTTCAGCTATGTCCTAAATAGCAATGTACACCCATATATGTCCTGAGTCAGGGCCAACTGTACCTGAGTAACAATGCTGACATCATGACAGACAGGCCCATATCTACATATCCATCTCCCACTGACAATATCCATATCATCATACTAGGAGATATCACATGTAGAATCGATGAGCAGCTACCCCTACTGCCAAAAGCATGGCAGCAAGTGGAATACATTGATTCCGAATATGTGTCATGCACAAACTGCAGAACAAACAGATTATGCACCTGAACAGTCAGCTGAGCCTCACCCCCTACACAGGATGTGGAACCGTTGAATGTGTCACAGCTACATATGGCACTCCCCACAAGTGTTGGTGCACAACACACCATGGAAAGTCAAGTCCAGTACGCCTATGAAGTCTGATCTGCAAGGTCATGGAGTCCATCATAGTTGCAGTCATAAACAGAGCTATTGGAAGCTGACATACACACAACCCTACCAACCGTGGTATGTTCATGTGCGGATCATGGTTCCCAAACATGCTAGACTGTTTGCAAGGCAGCCATCCAGGACATACATCAATGAACACATCTACACATGTGTCACATAGACTTTGAATAGCCCTTTATCAACATCCCAGACACATGTAGTATCCA
>NC_056751.1:204649887-204749157 GCF_019279795.1 Protopterus annectens
TTTCCTTTGAGAGGTGTTCCCTTTTTGGAGACTGGGAAAACTCACTAAGAGAGGTACATTCCTCTTTGGAAAGTCTGATGATGTCACCATCCTGCAAATACAGCAGGAGAAGGGAAACCAGCCAGTAAAGCAAATAGCGTGCTGTGTTAATGCGTCTCTCTCTAGTATCATAACATAGTTAGGAAGGGAAAACTCACTAAAAGAGGTCATTCCTCTCTGGAAAGTCTGATGATGTCACCATCCTACAAATACAGCAGGAGAAGGGCAACCAGCCAATAAAGCAAATAGCGCACCATGTTAATGCATTTTTCTCTAGTATCATAACATAGTTAAGAAGGGGTTTGAATCTTGCAAACAGTGAGTGTGTGCATGTGTGGCATGGGTGTGTGAATGTGTGTAATTGTCTTTGAAAGGAGTGCATTTTTTGGAGACTGGGAAACCACACTAATAGAGGTACATTCCTCTTTGGAAAGACTGATGATGTCACCATCCTACAAATACAGCCGGAGAAGGGAAGCCACTAGATAAAGTAGATAGTGCGCCGTGTTAATGCATTGTTCTGCAGTATCATAACATAGCTAGGTAGGGGTTTAAATCCTGCAAATGCTGACTGTGTGTTGGTCGATGCAGTGTGGATTTTGCTTTTACTATGGTATGACATAGTATGATTACAACAGTAAGTGCATTGCACACATCAGGTATCTGCATGGCAAATATATATGTGTACATGTCCCCTCAATCAGTACATAGGTGTGAAGCCTGCATACTACATGAATACATTTGTTTCCATTGACAGGTTGTGCGGCTGCTTCTCAGATCGTAGGTCACATATGTATGTATGTGACAAGGCCGTCCACTGTCATGTTCTGTGGCCAAGGTCTTCTGTGGCACACACACCCATGACAGTTACTTAAGAGTAGTGTGAGTGAGGGTATATGTCTAGGGTATATGTCAGACATGGTCATACACAATAAAGACTGCCAAGAATGGACAGTCTTTATAGGTGTACAATTGCCTTGTGGATATGCATTCAGGCCTCTAATGTTTTATGTGATACACCTTGGGACTCCACAATACCTATGGATATGCAGATACCAAGGGACACATGACATAACATGAGGCTGTATGTACACATTGGTACCCAACATATATGTTGAGGGCTAACACTGTGTGGTACTGACAGGATAGTATGTATAGTGCATGAGGATGACTATGCCATAGTCGGCTTACTGCTATACAGCATGTATCAGACAACAGGTATCTATCTGTATGATACCCTTGTGTAGGATATGCGTCCCATCCAGGAATGCATTGTAGGCCAATCCATGCATTTCCAGATTTGGATGGACACATCCCTAGTGTGTCTGCATGTACCTAAGGGGGCTATATGCCAAACAGGTGTGGTCACAGGAATGGGTGGCGGTCATTACCACTGGTTAGTGTTATAGTGTAGCACCGGAAGGATCCAATTGTTACTGGGTTCTCTACTACTGTGTGTCATTTGTCAGGACATCATCCAATGATTGCTTATAGTCATGCTGTTGAGGTTGTGTATACTACCAGACAGCACATCATTGACAGATATTAACGGTATCACCCAGAGCATAGTGTCAACCCATGTCATACACACGTCTACCCATGTTAGTACATAACTGTAGTAGGATGCATACTGGCCATTGAAAGATATTATGAGATGTTAACAATGAGTACGACAGGGTATGCCACATGTCCCATGTGTCCACTATGCAAGTACATCCAGACAGTGCGCACCCACCATGTTCACAGATGTACATTTGCTAATCTGTACTGCACACATCACACACGTACTGTCCACTCACTAACACATGTTGGCAATACATTACACTTCAGCCAAGTGGCACATGGGTGGACAATACATACTCAGACCTAACAGTGGTGTAAACAATGCTACATTGACAATCAGAGCTTTGATGCATATTGTCTGCTCAGATATACCTACAAGGATGTTGTTACACTTCCTTGTTGACAACTTGCTATTATTGCTACACTGCTATAGTGTCACCCTGTGCATCAGTACCTGAACTCCGCAATAAGAATGACATGGCATATAAGAGACTAACTGAATGTTTTACATCTGATTATTGTAGAGATAAACTTTGCTCGGTCTTCGCACAAGTGAAGTCATTCAGTGACAGGCTGGGCAAAACTAAACAACGCAAGTTAAAGAGGGACTTTCTGGATTTCCAGAATGGCCATGTATTTGTATGGCCCAGGGGCCAGGATGATCGCCCCATGTCCATACCACATGAGAATAAC
The DNA here is from genome assembly GCF_019279795.1 of Protopterus annectens. Classification (NCBI taxonomy): domain Eukaryota; kingdom Metazoa; phylum Chordata; order Ceratodontiformes; family Protopteridae; genus Protopterus; species Protopterus annectens. The sequence continues at coordinate 204,652,183 of NC_056751.1, forward strand.
ATCAATGCCATAGGAAGGGAAACCGGAGCTCCCAACTCCTCATCATCAACAACGATTAACACTTTTTCCAACACACAGGCTGATATATCCCATACTAGGGTAAACAGTCTTGACCCCATTGATCACTCGCACATGGGTACACCTCCTCCCAATCAGGAAGCTCTGCAGGGACATCACAATCCAGGAGCTATACCTAAAAATAACACTACCTTGGGAGTTCCCCCTCCCCCTTTTTTACCTTATCGAAAAAAACTGATCCAACAACAAAGGGGTCGGTCTAACGACAGAGGACCAAGGAAACGCAAGTATTCGGAGGAAAGGATTGCACCAAACAGAAGGACCAGGTATTGACTTCCTTGGTCTTTAATTTTTCTAGCACTTGCCTGGACAATAATTTACTCAGCCTTCTTAACAGAGGGCTGACTTTTATTCCAGCTGCTCGATCTTCTCTAGAGGAGTCTTTGATTGATCTTAGAATGTTCTGCAGGCAAGTTTGCTTGAAATTATTTTTTCCTAAAGACAGAGGGAATGACAATACTCATGTGTATCCATTTCCGTTTAAGAACAGAAGTACGTTTATGCCACCGCTGTATCCTATGGTGGAATGCTTCCTGAACTTATGTGAAAGGGATTTCTACGTAATATTCTCAGATAAGAATAGTAAGAAAGGAAGATTTTGTAATCTCAACAGTAATGAAAATCAAGCCTTAGTTAGATTAAAAAATGAGAGATCAATAATAGTGAAACCTGCTGACAAAGGGGGGGGAGTTGTGACTATGGACACTGAAGAGTATGTGAAATGTATGGATAGCTTGCTCTCAGATAATAAGACCTATGTTAATATTTCTGCTAGACGGGTCTCCACTATTATACAAACGGTGAATGATAATATCTATGATATGTTATTATGTAGACAGATCAGTATGGAACTATATGAGTATTTTTTGAATTCGCATCCGGTCATACCGATTGTGAAGGGGCTTCCTAAGATTCACAAAGAGACATGGCCCATACCCATGAGACCTATAGTGTCAGGGGAAGGTTGGATAACTTCTCACATATCCACCTTCCTGGACCATATACTACGCCCTGTTGTTGATAGTAGTAGTACTATCCTGAAAGATACTTACCATCTTTTAGAGAGTCTTGAAGATCTGGCTTTAGATGTAACAAAGACACAATACCTCTTGATTACTATGGACGTAGAGAAATTGTTCACCTCTATTCCCAATGAGGTTGGGGTACAATATATCAGGGAATTGTTACACAAAGAAACAACTTTTTCCAAAGACAGGGTCATACTTGTTTGTCAACTACTAGACATTGTTCTCTGTAACAATGTCTTTATGTTTGGAGACAGATATTTCCTACAGGCATGGGGAGTGGCCATGGGCACTCCCTGTGCCAACACCCTAAAACTTAGTGGTTTACTGGTGGGAGAAATTATTTTTGTTTCCACATGAGTCATCGAAAAACATAAAATACTACCGACGTTTTGTGGATGACATACTGATAGTATGGGAGGGCACAGTTGAAAGTTTTACTGGTTTCTTGGGATATTTGGAAACTACAACAGACTTCCTAAGATTTACCATGGAGTGTTCACATCAACAGGTCAATTTCTTAGATGTAACACTGAGATTGACTGATACAGGAAGAATCACATCTACCCTCTATAGAAAAACGGTATGGAAAAATGCCATATTAGCGTCAGACAGCATGCACCCACCACATACTTTTCAGGGTATAGTGAAGAGCCAATTTATAAGGATTTTGAGACTATGCAAAAATAAATCTGATTTGATGGATGAAGTAAGTAAATTGGAGCTTCTATTTAAAGATAGAGGCTATAATATGGACATGGTCAGAAGAATAAGACAGGAAGTCATTGGGGACATAATACCTGTGAGCAACGGCGACGTACAATTATTGAGTACACCAATATTTACAGCCAAGAGAGGTTACATCGAACATGATACATATAATTATAAGGTGAATTATATGATCAAGTATACTAGTGATGTGGAAAGGATAAGACATGTAGTAAGAAAGAACTGGAATGTCTTAACCATTAGTGAACAAGTTAAAGATGTTGTAGGAGCAACACCTAGATTCTGCTATAGGAATAGTGATAACCTCAAGATGTTATTATGTAATGACAAACAAGTTACTAGTATGATCAAGCCTAATAAATTATTATTGGGAGACATTATAAGTAAGGGCACATACCCTTGTCTTCACTGCCCTAGGTGTAGTTATCTTAGCAGGACACAAGTCTATCAGCATCCTTATATGGATTATGTTTTTAGACCTACTCACTATGCTGATTGTAATACGAAGAATGTGGTCTACCTAGCTACTTGTTCCCTCTGTCCAGCCTTCTATGTAGGCTTAACGAAAAGAAGGCTAAGGGATCGCATTTATGACCACCAACATGATATCCTTAGACAGGAAGAGACCAATGCATTAGCTAGGCACGTTAATGAGCATCATATGCATTCTTTTACTTTTAGAGTTCTACAAGTAGTGACAGTGAGTACGAGAGGGGGTGACACTGACAATAATTTAGCGAAAGCTGAGCTTTATTGGATTCTGAGGCTAGCAGCACATTTATTACCGGGGTTGAACAGTTGTATCTCATTGAAACCCATACTAACAGGAAGAAGATAGTATTCACACCATTCAGTTAGTGTAGGGACATCATTATGTAATATTTTCCAGGTGTACACATCAGAGTTTTAATTTTATAACAGCAGATGGTGACACTTGCTCTAAACTTCACCATGGTTTTGTATTATGAATATACACTGATATCAACCTTGATTGCTTTTATTATTTCAATGACTTGTTCTGCAAATGTACTAAACCATGTCTCAATCTCAAAATAAGCCTGTACAAATAATATTTATTGGATGACAACTTTTGGTACTAATAGTGTAACAATACTCTTTTTATCTACATATTTAATAGTACTTAAGCTGTTATAATAGTCCATATGCGCAGGTTTATGAGTCATGAGTTTCTTGTACTATCTTTATATTTTGTGCTTAACTCTTCTCAGAATATGAACATAAGTGTTTGCCTTTTTATCTATGATTATTTTCATTATAAGAAGTTGAGACGAAGATATGAGACTTAGATAAATGAAACGAGTTTTAGGACCCTGAGGCATACCTTTACACACAGTCCAGCAGTGACGTTGTTCAAACTAGCAAGAGTGTGAGGTTTACAATGCGAACTGATTCAGGAACTGCTTCTTAAGCAATATAAACTTGTTCGCAATGGATATCTTAAGATCTGAGATTAAATGATGGGTCAGATCTCCATTTTGAAGTAAGTTGTAGAACATTATGGTTTTAAAAAATGGTAGCAATACTGTTTTTCTAATCGGAATGTTTTAATACACTTGTATGAGTCGTTTTTATGATTGCTTACTATATATGAACGCCGATTAAGATTTTAGGACTTTATTGATAGGTTGAGTTATTAAGCAATGTGAAATGTTTGTTTTAAATGTTTAAATATTTGTGATGCGCTACTCTGAGTCACATCGGTGCATGGAGAATGTGAATACGTGCAATGTTGCTTTATTCATTGAGTTGATTTGGAACATTTCAATACACTGTTGGTTATTGGCCATGACTGATTAATGTATTAATTTACAATTATACTAATTAATTTTACTAATGAGCCCGCCAAAATGTTCTATTTAAAAGTGAATGAATTCATGTGAATGTATCTGATGAAGCGTAGCTTGCACTACGTGAAAGCGCTTATCCATTCTTTTATTTTACAATAAATAATCATTGTTCTATGTGGAGACTGTCATCTGGATTTTTTATGTTGGAGATACTTCATTTATTCTGAAGGCATTTCGTGGTGTTTGCTCTCACTCTCGTACTTATATTGTTCCTTGATTTTGGTGAGAGTGCCTTTGGCAGTGAGTTGTGTTCCTTACTGTTAGTTGTACACGTCTACCCATGTTAGTACATAACTGTAGTAGGATGCATACTGGCCATTGAAAGATATTATGAGATGTTAACAATGAGTACGACAGGGTATGCCACATGTCCCATGTGTCCACTATGCAAGTACATCCAGACAGTGCGCACCCACCATGTTCACAGATGTACATTTGCTAATCTGTACTGCACACATCACACACGTACTGTCCACTCACTAACACATGTTGGCAATACATTACACTTCAGCCAAGTGGCACATGGGTGGACAATACATACTCAGACCTAACAGTGGTGTAAACAATGCTACATTGACAATCAGAGCTTTGATGCATATTGTCTGCTCAGATATACCTACAAGGATGTTGTTACACTTCCTTGTTGACAACTTGCTATTATTGCTACACTGCTATAGTGTCACCCTGTGCATCAGTACCTTGTTAGCCTGTCCCTCCATCAATGATGCAGATGACAGGAGGCGACACAGGTATCATCATATGCACAGGGTGTTTTGTTGTTTGCCAGATCCTGACATTGACCCATCTGTGTGTGTGTGTGTGTGTGTGTGTGTGTGTGTGTGTGTGTGTGTGTGTGTGTGTGTGTGTGTGTGTGAGGGACAACAGTACAGCATGGGCCAATGTTGATGTAATGTGTGTGTATGTGTGAGCCCTAGTTGTTTGGTTAATGTGTGTGTGTCTGCATGCACACAGCTCCACCATGTGGCTGCCATATATGGTAGTTTATGGGACAGCCACAGACTCTACCTGCTAGGCTGTACAGATCACTGTCTCTTGCCATGGACACAGTACCTGTGCCTGGCAGGGGTGCTACGGACAGTATCTAGTACCAACCCTGACTGGGTACTGTCATCAAAGGCAAAGGTATGATGACTGGACCCATGTCCCTGCTGGGACTGGCCAGTGCCATGTGCACATGGTCTACTGGGATGGTCAATGGACAGGCCAGCTCCAGCATTGCTGGGGCTGGTACTGCCACTATGGAAGCAGCTGTGAACTGTGGGCTGTCCATGACCACTGCCAGCTGTTGCTGTTGCTGGCATGCATCCGCGTCCATGTTGCAACCATCCTGCATGGTCCTGGCTCATGGAAGACATGTTGTGGAGTGCATCTAATGTCTCCCCCCAATGTCTATCAATGACCTCAGTGTAAGTCTGGATGGCACCGGCAAGGTCACGGATGCTGTCATTGATAGCGGTGTAACATGCCCTCTGTGCCCTAAGTCCCTGCCTGGTGTACCGTTCCATATGTGCCTGAGCCTGCATTACAGCCCGGAACATACTGGTCGTCATAAGACCTGTGAGTGCACACCTGCCAGGGGCAATACAACCAATGGTGCTCCCCCGAGAACCCCTGGACCTCCGCCTATGTGGTACCGTTAGAGGTCTATGGCTATGGCTGCTGTGAGGGGATGCAAGTGCCATGGGTACCACACTCTCCTGGTCAATGCCAAATGTATGCTGTCCCTCGCCTATGGCCATTGGTGGTAAGGGATGTATTGACAGTATGAGTGTGCACATAGATGGGGTTGAACGCTGTGTACTGTCGAATGGCAGACCAATGACAGACCCTGTCAAATCTTCCTGTGCCAAAACACATGTGTCATCATCACCACTATTCGTGGCAGTGACTTCAGGTTGCCTGCTGCTTTTGCCAACCCCTAACTCAGCACCTGTGAGAGGAAAACAGGAAACACACTTTACGGTCTGCACATGCACACATGCACACATGCACACATGCAGACATGAACACATGAACACATGCACACATGCAGACATGCAGACATGCACACATGAACACATGCACACATGCACACATGAACACATGCACACATGCACACGCACACATGCACACAAGTACACATGGACACATGCACAAATGAACACATGCACACATGAACACATGCATACATGCACACATGCACACATGAACACTAATACACACCTCACTACAGCACATACACACACATACCAGCAATCCAACACATACTCTATAGTGGGTGAAGGTAGGTGTCAGTATCACAAGGTAGACAGTCACCACACATGTGTCAGCATGCAGAATATGTGTTGCACAAGACAATGCAGTGCAAGTGTAGATGCACCTATTAAATGGCAGTATACATGGCTTTGATGCAACTGTGCAATTGTTCAGTGATTGGCTACACCCTGGAACACAATGTGTACATGGACACAACATTGCTGTGCAGGTATTATCAGCTCTGCAATGCCCTGTGCACCATCACTCACAAGTACACATGCCATGGCTGTGTTATCTGTGTGACACATAGATATCTATGTCTGAGTGCAGTGTCTGTGTCCATAGCAGATCATAGTGGGCATGGGTGTAGCACATGCATGCTATGTACACACACAGGATGTGCAGTGCATGTTGATGTGAAGGAATCCCAATGCTTGACATGGCCAGTGTACTGTGGTTATGGTGAGTGTGGGACATATTGCAGATATGTGGGTGCCAGACATGGCATGGCATGCTACACGACTGCAACATTAAACAACACACATACCCAATGTGTGTCAAGTGACCTATACACCCACTAGCATTCCAGGACATATATGTGACACTTTGTGTGGATGGTGACTGCTGTGCATATTGTGTATACTGGCATATGTAAGCACACAGACAACATGCTATGCATATTCTGTATAGGTGCATATGTTTGCACACACACAACAGTGAGGTGCAAAGCAATGACTGCTATGAGTAGTACTGTGGTCACTGTAACTTGATGGGGTGTAGTACCCTGTGCCATCATCAACATGCATCTTGTGGTCACTCACAGCTACTAATGTGTGCATGACCACCGCCTAGCATGCTGTACCTGAACTGCAGTGCCGTGGCTACATTCACAATTACACAGCCAACTTGTACATGGGTGTGTGAGGTGCGCAATAGGGAGCATTGCCTAACATGACTGAGTTATGTGTTGCAGAATGTTGCACAGCCCCATGACAGGCCTCTAACCTTTAGGTACATTATGTGTCTGTGCATGACATGTGGGATACTGAAGTGTGAACTTACAGCTGGTGTGTGATAATACCAAATGTAGCATGTTTTCATGTACTGCTTATGATAAGCGTGTTCTGTTGTGTACAGCTGTAGCAACTGTGCAAATCCAATGTGCAGTACAATGTTGCCACGATTGTGTCTGCTGCACTGTGCATTGCATGTGATTGAGGCAGCTACTGACTTTACTGAGATGATTGATGTCTCACAGCAAACATGCACAGCATGCATTATGCGTAGGTGTGTTACATGTACATGGCCTACACCTCACCTATGACATGCACATTTCTTTACCAATATTAAAGTGTTAACACACTCACCAGCATGTATTGTCTGCCCTGCTGTCACACCAGAGGGACCTAGAAGAATATGACACAGTTTGTCAGTGGCCACAACTGTGGCCTTGCTACGGTGAGTGTGCTAAACGACAGTGGAAACACAGTCAACAGTCACAGGTGTACGGATACTATTCCAAATATCAGTATTGCACATGTTAGGAAGCATAACTGCTAAACACTCAGCACACATCTCACATATGCATATTCTAACAATACAGGTAACAGTAGTCTACAGCTAGGGCATATTACCTGCATGCTCCATGTCATCCTGCTGGGTGGCTCCGGCCTCCATGATGACACATGTGTGAAGCTGTTGCTGCTGTAGGCCAGGAGCCACCATGCTTAGGAGCAGCTCCTCCACTCTGGTGAGGGGGGATGTATGGCCACCCCACCACCTGTGGCAAGCTTTTGCCTATGGATATCAGACGCATGCCGCCGGACATGTCTAATTAAATCACTGCAGTGATGGCATACCTGCTCATATGTCCGGTTATGCATGCCTATGTCATTTACCCAGCGAACAAGGTCTTGCCACAGTGCAGTATGGTCATGCTGGTGCTGGCTGGCCCTGGAAAAAAGCAGGTTATAGTACTGCACCAGGCTGTTCAGAATTTCCTGCTCATCCATAGCTGAATACGATGGATTACGTTGATGAGCCATAACCCTGGAAGACAATTAAACGATATGTGTGAGCATGTCATGTGGCACACTTAACATTATGAAGTACAGATATCACTTAACTGCCATATATAGCATCTATCTGTCTATCAGAAAATACACACATTCAATACCACATATCAGTGCTCAGCCCACAACTGGCTGACACTGCCTGCAACACTCCATATAACACACTAGTATACACTAGTAGTCAGTACACTGTCTGGGATACATTGCACAACCTTGCCACGGGGTTATATATCAAGCTAATGCATGAAGAAATATGTCATCCAATGCAATGAATGTCATGTACATTTACAGTATTGCCGGTAAACCATCCTAGTCTTTGATGCCATACCCCTACCTTACATATGTGCACAGTTGTTAACATAGCTGGCATACTGCTGTAACAGAGCATACATGTTGCTAGGTACACACACATACCGTGTAACACACATGTCATTGTGGGCATGGTACAGGCATCATTAAACACACATTGGACATACATACAACACACAGATGTATGCCGACACAGATGAGCATTACCTGTGTACCTTATAGTACTGTGTGCCCCTACGTACAGATACCTATGCCTGTGGTATGTAAACTGTGCAGACTACAGGAAACAGACAAGACAGTGTTACCAGGGACTATGAACATACACCATACTGTGCTGTTTAGGCCTACAGCTTCAGGTAGTACAACAGTTCATATGTGAGCTGGAGTCACCAGCAGTACAACTTACTGAGCATACAAGTATTGCTTCAGCCTACATTGGGACACCACAGTTGTACACAAAAAACTACGTCACAACATATGCCATCCTACTATGTCTGCATCCCAATAACTGACACATCTTTCGCCGGCCTCACACCTAGGACACAAACTACCATGACAGACACAACCTCACACTAAGCTATCACACCTTTACAAACATTGCACACAGTCACTGTCAGACTCATTCCACCTCACATAGCAGGTATTGCATTGAGTACATGTGTGTGTGCATTGTGTCATAGGTAGGTAATACACTATTGGCCCTAGGGCCTAGAGCAGCCTAGCCATATGCTACCCTGGCCTTTGACACACATGTAATGTAATTTCACATGCTCCTGTCAACCGGATAAACAGAGGTGACTCCCAGGGCATATTACCTATCTCCAAAACAATCATCAGGGGTATGTATGACATCTGCTAATGAGGAGCCTTGTTTGTTCATGCTGGGTGGTTTAGTCCAGAGTATGGCATATTTGTAGATAGGAACCTGTACCTCCAGCATGTGCTGTTTAGTGAGGTGACAAGGATTAGGGCCCTAGGTCATGTAGCCCGGAGGGATTGTGAGGTGTTGTCATGGTGGTTGGCCGACTGCTATTGGTGTGACATACCTCTGTATGTCCGGCAGTGGTAACTTCTGGGTGGGTGGTATACAACGCACTCTAGCTGTGGTTTGTGAGTCAGTCTGCATAGGGAATGTATTTGAGAGCAGTATTACTCTTTGTTAGGTATGTCTTTGGCCTTTCCACTTGCGGTAGTTGTCATGTGAGGTACATACCACATGGGGCATTGTGATGAGTAGAGGGGAACACCGACCTATATTTCCCTAGATGACACACCTTTTGTGATGACACGTACCACGTAGACAGATTACATTACTACTACTGTCACTGTGATTATCAAAGGGGAGCCTAGTGTCTACCTGTGTCCCGTGTACCCTTCTGACACCATCAGTGTTAGGCAGGCCACAACCTATGTGGCACTTACTGCGTAAGGTGTTTTGGAATGGGGTATGGCAATGCGGTATCAACACTGGTGTTCAGTCCATGCCTTGGACAACAGGCACCTGTTGCAGTACATATGACCCCATGTCTCCCTCACTCTCTCTGATATATATATATATATATATATATATATATATATATATACATACACACATACATACATACATATATACATATCTATCCATATCTATCCATATCTATTCATATCTATCCATATCTATCCGTATCTATACATATCTATACATATCCATACATAGCCATACATATCTATATATATATCTATATATATATACATATATATACATACATATATATATATATATATATATATATATATATATATATATATAGATATATATATATATATATATCTACATATATCCATATATATCCATATATATCTATATATATATATATATATATATATATATATATATATATATATGTATATATGTATCCATATATATCAATATATATATCTATATTTATCCATATATATCCATATATATACACACATATATATGTATATATACATGTATATATACACATACATGTAAACATCCATTGCTGTGCATATAGCTGCACATATAGGCACATATACTGCCCACCTTTCATGGTGGGGATGTCAATTATGCAACAGTTGTGAGACATACGGTTATGTAATACTATTGCACAATGTTATGCAGAATGCATTCTGCTGTCCTCAGGCCATATAGCTGTTGCAGGCCTCACTGCCTGTAGCTCAGTCCCACAGCGTTTAACACCACATGACATATACCAGCACTGCTTGCTTTCTGCAATGCCACACACTATTACCTACATACATATGTGCACATAGCAGCCTTCAACAACATACTTATGTCCAGCCTTCACTAACAGTTGCAGTATGTCCCTTGCCCTAGGCAAATGTGCATGTGCATATAGATACAGACTGCTGCCACATATGGATGATTCACAGTATGTAGAGTACCCTTCAGACGCATCTTTTGGATGTCACCAAATACATATCTGTTACATACCTTACCTTTGTTTTCCTCACCTCCGTCTGTTGTAGGTGTTTTTTTATTTTTTATTTTTTATTTTTTTTTTTGGTTTTGTTTCCTCTGTGTGTTGCTGTTTGTTTTCAGCGTCTGTCTCCTTCTGCCTGCTTGTGTCTGTCTGTCTCTTTCTGTCTCTCTCGCTCGTGCTCTCTCTCTCTCTCCCAGTTGTTGCAATGATATTATTGCATGTGTGGACAGCAGATACAGGCTGCTCTTCTAGGTGTCTGCACATGTGCATGTGATGGCCTCTGCATCAATTGGTGCCCACCATTTAGTAATTGCATGCAGCCTGCTGAGTGGTAATTGCAGTTCTCACTGTGATTTCAGGACACTGCTCTAAAATGATAGGTTAGGTAGGCATTGCCCTTTCAGTTTTGCAAGGTGGGGACCATGCTTGTTTGCTGTGGACACTGTTGTCTCAGTCAGAAGGTTGGTATATGTCTCATATCTGAAGCTTGGTTGTAGCCAGTGAAATGCATGTTTTACTGAAACCTGACTGTTGCATCTTCCAGTACACTCTTCTCAGTGTTTCTGTTTACTCACATCTCCTAATGCTAACACTGGATACATGGGAGTATGTACTTTCTTTTCGAATTAGAGAATTAACTGACATACAACAGTAGTTATTGCAATGTATTCCTATGGCTTTCCTATTTTCCCTTTACATTCACTCATTGTAATGCATGTTATATTTCTTTCAGCACTATGTCATTTTATATCTGTTGTGGTATAGTGGTACTTCATGCAAACTGGTGAGTCCAAGGTCCCGGGTTCGAGACTGCCAAGGGTATTTTATTTTGCTGCTGAGAAGTACAAGGGCCTTGTCATACAGAGTGACTAAGGCACTTTTAAGCAGTTGTAAGCGGGTTTGCGCAGATTTGCGCGATGCTTAGCATTCTTAGCTAAACGCACACAAGCTCACACTCACGCACCCCCGCTAACTACTGCTTAAAAGTGCTTACTCCCGCTAACCCCCGTGCTAATTTCTTTTTAAGAAAAGAAAATGGGGAGATAGGAAAGTGGTGAAAAACGGGGCACAAAGAGGGAAAGACAGTAGGGCATCCAGCTTGGGATGTGCAGGATGGGTGTAGGGAAGGTCCATAGCTCCCCATTTCTTTAACAGCAACAGCTGTGCATATGTTTGAAATTTGGTGTGAAATTTGAAAACTTCCACCCCTGAAAGAGGGGTGAGGACAACAAAATATGTTGTACTTCCAATTAGAATTATCAGTTTACATGTCCAGCGGACATGTGTGCGAAATGGGCAGCTATGTATGGGGTGTAATTTTTTTATGGGAACAGATTGCCCTTTTTTTTAATTTTTTTTTCAGGTGAGAGTGGAATGTGAGGTAGAGGAAGTAGGTATATTTGGGGAGGTAGGTTGGGGAGGTAAACAGACAAGACAAACAAGACGCATACAGGGGCAGCATTTGAGACATGGGGTGGGTGAACACAATTGATGGGGAAGGATGTTTGGAAATCGCAAGCCCATGAGCCCACAGATGGTAATAGTGGAACTGAGATCCCCACCCATGGGCAGTCACCACTGCACCTTCACAGCCCCGAGGATGGCTATGCTGAGGGCTGTGTAGGATGGGCAGGCTCACCTGAGAGTCGCGCCACTCTCACCTCGAGCTGGCTTAGGGGAATCAGTGACTGAATGCTGGATCTCCCTATGCACCACAGCCCAGACACTAGCAAGGGTGACAGGTGGCCCTCCTACTCCCAGGCTTGCACGGGGGATGAGCCCCATCCCCTGCAGCACTTCCACCCGAAGGTGGCATAGGACCAGTGTTGGAGGGAAGCCCAGGCTGGGCACCAGAGCCGCTGGTGCCAGGTGCACTTGCCAACTGAGGAGGGGCAAGTGGGTCAGCTGGGACTGGCCTTCCCATACGTTCTGTGATTAGGTGTGTTTAATTACAACATAAACAACAGCATTCCAGATTAGTTGTAACAGCATGCAGTAATATTCCCATTAACCCAACAATCAAAGGTTCCAACAGTTGAACAGCAAGCATAACACATGCATATATTGAACGGCAGTGGATATTCCAACAGCATACAGGGATGTTTGGTAGCAACAGGCCACCATGAACATGGTGTTTGAACAGGGCACATGCATCAACATCAATGCAAATATTTATAAAACAATAGGACATATGTCCCAACAAATATTTAAGGTTACACATACCCAATGAGGTCTGTAATTGCATGGTTTATGCACATACGTTAGGGTGTAGAAAAAACCTTGGTTAACATCTTATAATGACCTTTTAGTCTACACTACATTCCCAGTGACTGCAAGTGTATATCCCCTACCTGTATTATTACATTTGCCACCATACATTAGGTTGTGTCATGGGTTTGGCTAGTTCAATATATAAAACCAAAAGAAAAGCTGTAGATTAGGAGAGAAGCCAAAACGAGCTGGATAAAATTAAAATTCCACTTTATTCAACATGCTAAATGCCACTATCATAAAAGCCTAATATTCAAACATGCGTTTTCATCCACACAACTCAGACTTCATCAGAAAATGCATGTTTGAATATAAGGCATTTATGATAGTGGCATTTGGCGTGTTGAATAAAGTGGAATTTTAATTTTATCCAGCTCGTTTTGGCTTCTCTCCTAATATAGAGCTTTTCTTTTGGTTTTATTTGTGACTTTTGAGAGCTTCCACTATTTGATTTACTAGATCAATATATGCCTGACCTATATCTGACATACTAACTGTCCAGGATGCAGATGTTACTGCTACATATTTCTTGTTTGCATTTATATTTCTTTATCTACATATCCGGGATGTTTTCACATGAAATTTTCACTTCGATTTGTACAGAACCCTGCATTTCTTGACACACACTCACATTTCTGGTGAATAATTACATGCTACATGTGTGCCAGGTTTACTTATTCATGCCAGCCAGTAACTGACTATTGTGAACTGTATATATGTTTCACAGCTACTAGCACTTCCATCACTCACTTTACATGGGACTGCATAACTCTGGATTGCCAGCACATTTTCAAACAGTACTGTTTGTATAGTGCAAAGGTACACCAACGTGACACAGACACACTCTGGGTTTTAGACCTTTATTAATGACATTGCACACTTGTCCACAGGCTCACTCCTTTATTTGTTTTAACGGTGTTTATGGCAGACATGTTCAAGACATATTATATCTTTATTAATAGGTTAGAACAATCTTTTTTCAGGCTCACTCACTTATGTTATATGACAGTGCCTGCAGAGATATTATTCCAGACATATGTTACCTTTCTTAATGGGTTACTACACTCTTTTTCTGCCTCTCTGACATTTTTATCTGACAGTACATGCAGAGGACTTATTCAGGCAATTCTATGGCTGTTTTATTGGACTACAACACTTTCTTTCATGCTTTCTCCCATATTTTATATAATAATACATGCAGAATAATCACTAACCTGCCTGGTGGCGCAGTCTTAGCAGCCTATCAACATAGGCTTGCTGATTCGTAGCACGGTCCCCTTCAGCTGTAAAGTAAATGAAGGGATATTGAGACATACCTGTCCGTTATACATACTCCATTTTCAATTCTTACATACTACATTCCATAGCTTACACAATGATTCTCCAGATCCACCAATGAGTGCTCACAACTGCCAGTAGTAATAAATCCACGATTTAATAAAGTCAAAAAAACACAAATTGACGAAAACGGACTGATACGACAAAACACTATGAGCATGAACAAACAAACAGAGCGAACTGTAGAATTATGTTAAGCACTTTCAACCAAATCAGCTGGTCTTCATCAGAACTAAAGCATATAACTATTACGCTGTTTAAATAACTTCAGTGGCGCCAAAAAACATATTTGCCTTTCCTTAAAGCTGTATTCACTCTTTGTTAACATAAAATATTAGCATCTTTTACGATGCTTTCAAATTTCACTAATCAGCATTTTTTCTCTTATACTTTTTATAAACAAATTATAATATAACAATATACTATACTACATAACTATGCTAATTAAAAAATGATGATATAAGATGTGAAAAAATATATAATAGTAAATATTAAAAAATGTATTCTATTACAATGAATGCTAACTGTCTATTTAATCTCCCGATAGGGCTATGCATAATTTATGAATATTGATATTTGTTAATAATTATTAATTCATCATTACTGTACATTAGAAAGCAATACACATGTGCATCTATACACATCTAAGATAAATAAAATAAATATACCAGAATTGATCAATTTGCTAAAATTATCATTAGTACTTAAAATCTATTTAAAATCTGTATGTAATATAATTCTATATGTACTCCTATCTTCTCATCTACTGTTATGTCATATAAGGATTATAAATTTTTTTTTAAGAAATAATAAAAAATTATAAAAAATTTTTTGCTCCTACATGTATAATACTTTCTTAACATGAATACTTTTTCTATAAATATAGTAATGTTTTTATAGAAAGGCATTCATTTAAACCTGGTGGAGTGGTGGCATCCAACCATATTTGCCACCATGTCTCTTTATATGCCAATAACTCTTATAATCACCACCTCTTGGATCTAATTCTATAATTTCAAGAATACTAAACTTGAATTGATGTTCTTCTCCTTTACTTTCTATGTGTCGGTATAATGCATTAGTTTTATCTTTAGTCTTAATACTATATATATGGTCGTATATGCGTTTTTTTAAGACATCTTTCTGTTCTTCCTACATAGAAGCTTGGGCATTTGTCACATGTTGCTAGGTATACTACCATTTTAGTGTTACAATTGTTACAGTTTAGTCCAAATATTGGGATCCAAACCCAATTTTATTTATAAAATGGGTAGCAACATGAAGTGTTTAATGGATTATAGAAATATTGACAGGAAAAGAAGTAGTAATAAAAACAATAATAACAATAATAAAAGTAGAAAATGTGGTTTCTGTAATCAATGTAGACATATGTCACAGGAAAATAAAATAATGTTACAAAATGGACATAAGACCATTATAAGGTGCAGAAATGGAAATTGTAACACTAAAATGGTAGTATACCTAGCAACATGTGACAAATGCCCAAGCTTCTATGTAGGAAGAACAGAAAGATGTCTTAAAAAATGCATATATGACCATACATATAGTATTAAGACTAAAGATAAAACTAATGCATTATACCGACACATAGAAAGTAAAGGAGAAGAACATCAATTCAAGTTTAGTATTCTTGAAATTATAGAATTAGATCCAAGAGGTGGTGATTATAAGAGTTTATTGGCATATAAAGAGACATGGTGGCAAATATGGTTGGATGCCACCACTCCACCAGGTTTAAATGAATGTACTTCTATAAAAACATCATTATATTTATAGAAAAAGTATTCCAGTTAAGAAAGTATTATACATGTAGGAGCAAAAATCTTTTTATAATTTTTTATAATTTCTTAAAAATTTGTTATAATTCTTATATGACATAACAGTAGATGAGAAGATAGGAGTACATATAGAATTATATCACTGATTAAGCATTTACATACAGATTTTATATAGATTTTAAGTACTAGTGATAATTTTAGCAAATTGATCAATTCTGATATATTTATTTTATTTATCTTAGATGTGTATATGTGCGCTTATGTATTTCTTTCTAATGTACAGTAATGATGAATTAATAATTATTAACAAATATCAATATTCATAAATTATGCATAGCCCTATCGGGAGATTAAATAGACAGTTAGCATTCATTGTAATAGAATACATTTTTTAATATTTACTATTATATATTTTTTCACATCTTATATCATAATTTTTAATTAGCATAGTTATGTAGTATAGTATATTGTTATATTATCATTTGTTTATAAAAAGTATAAGAGAAAAAATGTTGATTAGTGAAATTTGAAAGCATCGTAAAGGATGCTAATATTTTATGTTAACAAAGAGTGAATACAGCTTTAAGGAAAGGCAAATATGTTTTTTGGCACCACTGAAGTTATTTAAATAGCGTAATAGTTATACGCTTTAGTTCTGATGAAGACCAGCTGATTTGGTTGAAAGCGCTTAACGTAGTTCTACAGTTCGCTCTGTTTGTTTGTTCATGCTCATAGTGTTTTGTCGTATCAGTCCGTTTTCATCAATTTGTGTTTTTTTGACTTTATTAAATTGTGGATTTATTACTACTGGCAGTTGTGAGCACTTATTGGTGGATCCGGAGAATCATTGTGTAAGCTGTGGATTTCCTTATATTCTGATGTCGACTTATACTGCATTCCATGGCTACATACTCAGTTGTGGGGCATTCTGCATCCCATTGGCCTCCTGTATCCACTGGTTCAGGTGGTCCTGCTTTCATCTCTTCAGGCCTGCATGGTGGTAACGGACCTGCTCACCAGTCCGAGAAATGCCTGTGGCACTGCTGAGGTCATGAGCTAAGCAGTTCCAAGCCTCTGCCTTGTACTTCGTCCCTTGGAACTGGCCCTGCAGGAATCTTGACTCGTGACAGTGGACAAGGAGCCAAACCATGTATTTGGACTCCTTGATGCCCCAACGTTGCACTCAGAAGCGTGAACCCTCTCCTGCACCTGCCATTCTGACTGCAAATGTGAGCTACAATCAGTTATGGCGAGTATTCCCACATATGAGGCTTACATATGCCACATTTCCCGCACTTTTTTGTGAGTGGCCATTTTGTAAAATTCTCGGCTGACTGCAGACCTGCTTAGTAATGGTTAAACTACCATTCGTAAGTATATGAATGTTAATAGTGTCTACTTCCCCTATGTTGTCATGGCTTAGTGGTTCTGTACTTTGATTATGATGCACATGGTCCTGGGTTTGAACTTTGTCATTCTTTTAGTTTAATACTGTCTAGACAGGCTAGGGGGTGTGGCTGCATTTAAGCAACTTAGCTCTATGTTGCTCCATGGTGCCCTACGGTGCCCTGGTTGGTGCGGCGCGCATGTCCGCGCAAACACATTGCGCTGGGTAAAGCGTTTTTAACCTTTGGGCAACTCTATTGTGCTGGGTAAAATGCTATTACACTATGGGCACCTCTGTTTAGCTGGGTAAAGCACTATTAAACTATGGGCACCTGTGTTTAGCTGTGTAAAGCGTTGCTTAACAACAGGCTATTATATATCTGGGTCCTTTAAAAATATTTAGTTTGTTCACTGATACATTGGCCATGTCACTGCTTTTAATAAAATTTTAATCATATATGTCTGGTATTATTTTAAATACTGATTTAAAACATAAATAAGAAGGGCAGTGGTGGGACTCAAACCGTGAATGCCTTTTCTTTGTGCATACGCTCTACCATTACACTATTGCAATTTGGTGCGATTTGTATAAACATTCTTTCTTATGCTTTTCCATGTGAGAGTTGCTATCTCTAGCTAAGCAATGGGCACACCTGCGCACACACGTGCAAGTACGGGAAGCTATATCGTAGATTTAAAAACATTTATATAATTATTTACTTTATATAAGTGTGATGGGAGTTTACAATGTCAGGGAGTGTGGTGTTGGGTGCAAGTACATTTGAGTGAACTCGCTCTTGTGTGTTGACATTATGCTTTTTAAAACCTTGCAGGGGCGTGCACATTTAGAATGCTTGGCAGTCGGACATGCCCCCTGCTTTCCTATTCAGTCCATGTAAGAGTTACAGTTGAGTTAGTGTGCCCTCATGAATATTCTTGGCACACTGACATCAAACCGTTCAACTGCAGCCTTCGAGTAAGACTTATTAAGTCTTACACAGAGGATTAGTGAATCCAGGGGTATGTCTTTTCCCTAAGATCATTTATGCCTGTAGGAAGACATTGCAGAATCATATACAAGGAAAGAAGAAGTAAAAACAAGAGAATGGAGAATGACTATTAAAAAGAGTGGAATAAAATGAAAAATACAAAAAAAAAATTGAAAGATAAATCCTGGATGCTTAAAGAAAAAGGGGGAGGCACTGAGATAGATACATAATGATGTCAAAAAAGAAGTGAACATTTTGATGCCAGAATTTGTCAATTTCTGATTACAGCTAAGAAAGAAAATATAAATATATAATTTAATTTTGCTGAAAAAATATAGCAAACAGACAGTAAATCACAACATCAAATGAACAGAATGTTATTAGAATAGTATAAGAAATAAATGGGAAGCAACTAACCTTTTGTAGGGAAAAAAATTGTTCTTGACATTTTTATAGTCTCCATTTTTGGTACCACTACATAGAAAATAAAAACTGAGCACTGGTATTTCTCATTGCTAGCAGACTCTGAAATTTCATTATTTTTTTTTTTCATTTTTTGTTTGTTTTTATGCCGCTGACTTTGGTAGGTGGATCACAATATCTTGTACTTTTCAGTCCATATAAACATCAGAAGAAAATTTATCAAACACAGACACACATTTACATATGTTTATAATCAATAATCACCAGCGAGTTTGATCGAAACACAAAACATCAAAGAAACTCACTTGTGATTCCAATTAATCACCATTTAAATCACTGAAAAAAGTCATCTGAAATGTAAAGCAAAAGTTTATAATTATCATTGCCAAAAGAAAATGCCTTCCTATGTGGAGGCTCTGACAATGGTGTAACAGTTAAATATATGTTTGCTCCATTAAAGAGAAATTAAAGCTATGTTAATATAATTCAAACAGGAATTGGAATACAAAGTGAGAGAAAAGCAGGATTATGGTAAACTTAGAAAGCCAGAGGAGAGAAATTGATAGAAGTGAGGAAGTGAGTGAAGAAGGGAGAATAAGGAGATGTGAGACATGAACAGGTATTTTTCCACATATCAGGATATTGTTTATTCTGGTGTTGACAAGAACAGAGTGAGGTTATGGCTAGGAAGTCTTTCAGAATGATTTTGAAGGATGGAAGGGAGGACATTGACCTGATGGATAGAGATAAGGAGTTCCAGGCTTTAGCAACATGGTACAAGTACAGACAATGCCCAGCAGATGTGATAGGATTGTGGACAGACAGGAGTGTTTGGTCATTGGATTGTAATGACCGACCAGGAAATTTTTTTTAGTTTGTATCTAGAAATTGCAAAAATGTGCTTGCTCATGTCCAAATTCAAGTTAATTTCAGTATGTATTACTGTATTGCTAAGCACTCTACTAACAACAGTAACTCAAACAGTATTACAGATTATTAATAATCAAATGTAAAACACAGATAAATGCAATACATTTAACATAGATATTCTTACCACGCAAGGGCAAACAATGTTTTTTTTAATAATTCCAAAAGTATAAAACCAAGAACCACAAGTAGTGAAGGTAGAGTCCCAGGAACCACACAAACCAAGTCCAAACCACAAATCCAATTTATTGACAGCAAAAACAAACCAAATGCAGTCAAGCGCGTTCGTCTTCAGCAAAGACTTCTTCAGAACTGCTTAACATGGTGATTTCCAACCTTAAATAATCCTAATACATCATGTGATCAATATGTGATCAAACATTCACATGACTCAACTTTAGTTTAGTAAACCATTGCTTAAAAAACTTTAACAAGAATTGTTGTGAATATTATGTTAATTTGCATGAAAAATGAACATAGTATAAAATTAAAAATAATGTTGAGAACAAAAATGGTAAAGCAATCAGTGTTACAATTATAATTGTATAAATAACATGACATAATCATCCCTCAAGACTTTTCAATTTTAATATAGGTGTAATAGAACAACATTCATTCAAAATAGGGGGGTAAGGACATCACATACAAGAATCCATATGAGCTCTTTCTTGAGAAGATGTTTGTCAGTGTAAAAGCCCCTTGAGTTTGGTTCCAAGAAGTCAACCACCACAAATTTAAAAAGATGACCAGGAAAGTCAGAAATATGCCTGTACATTGTATTAGTTGTATTCCCTTTCTTGATTTCATTGAGATTTTCATATATTTTCTCTTTCAAGGCTCGACCAATCTTACCAATGTAAAACGTTTTACACTGTTGGCAAAGTGACCATAAACTACTCCCCTGGATGAACAATTAAAATATTTTTTCACCTCAAATTTCTTGTATTTGATGAAAAAAGACTCACAACAGTGAATATGTTGACAGTAGTTACAGTGGATGCACTTATACATACCTTTTGGTCTATTGGTACTAAATTTGCCTGAATTCCTTCCCAGTAAACTTTTAAAACATTTGTCTTTCCTAAATACTATCTTAAGTTTGGAACCAAACAGTACATTACCATCATTGGTGGAAGTAACAATAGGCCAAAATTGATTAACCACATCAACAATGTGGTAAGTGTTTAAAGAAAAAGTAACAATCAAGACTCGTTCATATGACCTATCCGAATTATGATCACCAGAGGTCATTAGCCCTACTGAAGATAAGGAATGACAGGAGTTATCAAAGTTTGGTAACATGATGGTACACACCCTTACTCCTTTTGCCATATACTTCATCTTTGATGGGTGCCAAGAAGTCTGGTTGATAGCCTCTGTGGATAAACATATCCAAAAGTTTTTCAATCTCCACCTAAAATACTGCACTATCAGATATCATCTGAGCGAGTTAGACTAGTTCTCCCTTGACAACTGCTCTTTTTTGAAATTTGGGATGCCGACTGTCATAGTGAAGATAAGAATTGGAAAAAGTTTTCTTACAAAAAATGTTGGAACTAAAGCAACCCTTTGAATAATCTTTTGAAACCAGAATGTCAAGAATGCCATCTTGTCCTTGTCAAAGTTGTGGGTAAATTTAAGAAAGGAGGTGCTGTTATTAATATACATTAAAAAATTGTTCAATTTCATCAAAGGATCTGTCCAAATGATAAAAATCTCACCCAGGTACCTAATATAAAATGACCAACTGTCAGCAAATGTACTATTGGACACAAATTGTTTTTCCCAATATGCCATGAATAGGTTGGCAAAGCACTGGGCACATGAGGCACCCATTTCCACTCCACTCATTTGTTTGAATAGTTGTCCTTCAGAATATAAAAAGTTGTTGCTCAGGACTAATTCTGTGAGTGTGATAGCTGTGTTGGTGTCATTGTTGTTCAATAACCCTATGTCAAACAGCATACTTTCCACCCAATCAAGTCCCTCCTTGCGTGGAATGACAGAATAAAGATCTTGTACATCTATTGTGACAAATATACAATCCGATATGAATTGTAAATTTGCTAATCTGGATAAAAAATCCCATGAATCTTTACAGATATGGGTAATGCAACTGGTGGATGGCTGAAGTAAATTATCCACATATTTAGCTATATAAAAAGTTTTGTTCCTGCCTGCATCAACAATTGGTCTCAGTGGTGGGTTTTGGAAGTCTTTATGTGTTTTTGGTATACCGTATATACCTGCCACTATTGGGTGGTCATTGTATAGGTATTCATAAGCACCCTTGTCAATTTGTCCCTACGTGACCATGTCATATAAATAACCATCAATTTTAGAATAAACAATATTAAGTTAATTTTTTGATACCTGTGTGTAGCTGTCAGTGAAAAGGAGCTTGAACATCTTATTGTTATAATCCCCAGCATCCATGATGACAATGCCCCCTCCTTTACCGGGTTTCATTATTCTGATTAAAAACAATGCAAATTACCCAATGGACAAATGGACCACTGTGTAGCACAATATCAAGTAACCCAACAGTAAACAAAAGAATCACAGTGGAATGAAGCACAGTTCCCTCTCTCATATACAAACAACTCCACAATGTAAAAACGAGCAAACAGCTTTATTATGGTTAGCGCTTTCACCACTATTTAATTGGCTTCTTCAGACCATAGACACAAGACAATAAAATGCATTTCATCAATACTCACTATTTAAAAACATGCCCACAGGTGCTCATAATCATCCTTACATTCCCATCTCCAAATTCAAATGCATTCATAGAGCGTGGTGACGTATCTACTTTAAGATGTGTTGTGGTGTACGTAGATACATCACCAAGCTCTATGAAAGCATAGGTGTAATAGAACAACATTCATTCAAACCAGGGGGGTAAGGGCATCACACACAAGAATCCATATGAACTCTTTCTTGAGAGGATGTCCATCAGTGTAAAAGTCCCTTGGGTCTGTTTCCAAGAAGTCAATCACCACAAACCACAACAGTTTTTTTAAATACTGACAGTCAAAAATGTCCTTACAAATAACATCTAAGACGATAAGAACAAAAATATTACTCATTCAGCAAAACAAAAAGCTTTTCTTCTTACAAACAAAAGATTAAAGAAAAAGTAAACCCAGCTACAACTGCCACCTTACTCTTTTCAACTCTTTACTAATTCTCTGACAGTCAACAAAGTCCAGAACTGATCTTCAAAAAAATTTAAAAGTATGAGACTCTGGCAGCAAGTAATATCACTTACAGACTCCACATCTTATTCTATAACTAGATCAACTAAGCATCTAAAACAGTTCATAACAAAAGCCATAACAAGCAAGAAATAAGAAGGCAGCAGCAGCAGCAACTGAGATGGCTTAATGAGAGCATCTAAACAAATGCAAAAAGCTTGAAAAATCAAACAAATGTAGTATCACCCCACAGTCTGGTGGCTACTTGCCACCATTGTTAGCAGTAGAAATTGAATTAGACTATATAATACTAGGGGCTTTTCTGTTTTGTCATTAGCAGTGTTTTGTGATTGGATAGTGTTTGTAGTCAATGAGTTTCTTTCAGTGATCTGCCTGTTTAAAGTGTGACAGTCAGGATTTCAGATTACAAATATATTATTTATTTATACTCAGACAGACATACACACCTGCACACACACACACACACACACACACACACACACACACACACACACACACACACACACACACACACACACACACGCATGCTGATACATATTTCAGAATTAACCTGATGAGATGACACCATTTACAGCACCCTGTCGTTTGAGTTCTATTCAAAATGGAGAAATATACATAGCTGTAGATATGCACACACACATTGGGGGGAATTTAATAAAGTCTGCATAATTTTTTTTGTGTGTAAGCACCATGCCATGCTGCTAACATGGGTGCAAACATTTTTAGATTTAGTAAGCTGAGTGGCGCACATGAGCGGGGCAACATAGAAACCTCTGTGGCATGCAAATCACCTCATAAGCAGGTGACAGTCATGCAAATGAGGCAGGTATGGAAATCCAGAAAACAGATAGGCAGCTCTGCAGAACCTGTGTCAGTGTCCATTGTGTACATGGAAAAATACCATGTACAGGACTATAGACAGACAAAAGGGGTTTATAAATGTAGATAGATGGACAGCAATAGCATACAGATATGAGTGAAACTATCCTCTGCATGTCTGACAAATTAAAGGAAATAAGTTAAATTAAATTTATTTATTTTTAATAATCTGGGCGTGTTTGCACTATTTTGTGCTGCAGTGCGCAAACATGCTTTATAAAATAAAAATGAAAAAAATGGGAAAAAAATTAATATCATGTGACAGAAATGTATTACAGTACCCTACATGGAGTATCTGCAATTGTGCTTTGGTGCTAACCAGGTAGTGCTTTGAAGTGTGTAGTTTCTAGGCTATGAGCAGGGATCCTTGTGCAAATGAGGTGGAGTTAATGAATAGCACAAAGGAGTGATTGTTTCTGCATATCCCCTTTGTATAGGCAGAGAACCATGTTGTTGGTTACATAGGAGGTAGCTGACATCTGGGAAGGGTGTGTCTAATGATCTCTAAGCTTATTTCAGCCTGTTTGCACAGAGCACTGCAGTGCTGAGCATATCCGTGGAGGGGGGTTGTGCACTCACTCACTTCTAAGCTTTGTTTAGCTAAGGGGAGCAAGTTTCACCATGTTTGCATGGTGTGATGCTCTTCTGAACATGGATGTCTGTGGGGGTATATACATTGACTACTAAGCTTTGTTTACCTATGGGGCACGGGTTTGAGCAGAGTGCTGCAGTGCTGAATGTATCTAAAACCCACTGACATATTAATTAGTTTTAACCTCTGTTTAACTTAAACTAAGGCCATTAAATTATGTTAATGTATACTAAGCATGTGGAATGTATAAGTAGCAAATCATACAGCCAGCACCTACAGCAGAGCACTATAAATTATGCATACACCCTACAATCTGATTTTTCCCCATACTCTGCACCATTGGAATACAGCCTTGTGAATTTTAACTAATAGAATGCAAGGGGCTGCTGCAGGTCTGCTGCATCTGTGTGCTAGATATTGAAGTCAATGCAACTGCTGACAATAGGCCTAGACAGAGAAGGAAAAGAGTGTTCAGGCCCAGGATAACACTCCAGGGGCTACATGAGCTGGAGATTGTAGAGCACTACAGGGTGGACAAGGACATACTACAAGAACTCACAGAGGTCTGCTGCCCTCAACTGAGATGAGCCAACAGAGGTGAACCCATCCCAGTGGAAACAAATGTATGTGTAGCCCTTAGGATCCCTTAAGATACTAGCTATAGGTACTTTCCAAAGACCAACTGGGGACATGATAGGGGTCTCACAGGCATCTGCTTACATCCATTTATCAGCTCCTGGATGCCATGCTACCACATGCCAGTGAGCACATGTATTTTGCCCTCACCCATGAGGAGAAGGCCAGCAATATGCAACACTTCTACCATGTAGCACACTACCCTGAGATACTGGGTGCCATAGATTGCACTCATATACACATCAAGTCACCACCTTGTGAAGAGGGTAGAATCTCTGTCAACCACAAGGGGTACTGCTCCATCATCTGCCAGGTCATGTGCAATGCCTAGGGCATTATTATGAATGTGTGTGCTGGTAGCCCTGGCAGTTATCATCATGACTCCAATATCTGGCATGCATCACAGGTGTACCAAATGTCTGTTAGGGGGAACATCCCACCCAGCCATTTACTGGGGGATGCTGGCTACTCACTGGAACCGTGGATGATGACACCCATCAGAAATGCACACACACTCATTGAAGAATGCCATAACGAGGCACACACACAACCTAGGAACATCATACACATGTGTTTGGGCTTCTGAAGTCGCAGTTTCAGTGCCTCGATATATTTGGTGGAGCCCTGCAGTACTCTTCAGCCACATGTGCCCATATGTTCACAGTCTGCGCCATGCTATACTATATGATCCTGTGGAAACAGCTGCAGCAGGATCAGCAAAGAGAAGGGATACACAGCTCCCCCACCAGTGCCTTTGTCACCACAGCCACACTCACAAGAGGACTCAGAGGAGGAACCCCCTGATGATGTCTTTGTAGGCAGATGTAGGCATGCCCAGTTTGCCATGGCTTTGGCTAAGAGACAACGCATAGCACATTCACAGACAACCTAGGCCCCTAGGGACTGACACCCTACTCCCACTCACATACAGTCAAATTGTTGATGCCAGACAACCCACACAACCTGTACGTACCCTTGTATTGACTGTGTACTGCTTGAATCACACAGAGTCAGCCCTGAGCTACAGTCCTGTCAACTGCGGCATTTGCAAGGTAAGTCTCTAATCTACACAATACTTGTAAGGATTACTATAATATGGTATCATATTTATGGATCTACTGCATTTATGCAAGGAAATATTGTGGGGTAAGTGGGCACAAGTAACATCCATATGGGACTACAGGTACCCAGTCCAAAAGTATATGTTCCCTAATAATCACTAGGCATCATTGTAGGAATATGCACTACATCAGTCAAGGGAGTTGTTAAGCAATGGGGTCACATGATATTTGGACTACTGCCTACCTCAGCAAATCATGTGCTGTTGATCTCCCACACCCAAAACAGCAGTGTTCCCATACAACTGCTTTAACAGTAAGTAAGCAATGGTATATCAGCAGACCAGGCAAACACAGGGCTATAACATAGAATTCAATCATACTCTGTCTCACAGCCTGCGTGGATCAGTGGATTAGAGAGGTTAGCATGGGTGATAGTATTGATGCTTCTAATCTGGAAGTAGGCACATCTTTTGCATGTGTTGTATTATTATGTTGGTGTTTTCGCTGACTGTCAGATTGTAACATTATGAACCTCAGTCACATATTAAGTACAGCAGACAGCTGGGGAATGCTGGGTATGTGCAGGCATACTGACTGTGTGTGATGACAATGGAGGCAGAAAAAGGATGTCTACCTCTGGGACAGATTCAGTCCCCAACACCCCCACCCGTGCATCACTGCAGCCACCATAATCATCAGAGTCCAAAGAGACACTGACATCAGGTTGTATAGGAGACGGAGACTAACCCCCCCCCCCCCGGTCACCTGTAATAATAAAGAAAAAAACAGTACATGAATACCTGCACTATTGTGTAAAAGAAATCTACCAATACTCATAATAATAAAGACCCACAATTGGATTAGCAGTCAAATTTTTCATCTCTGCATTAGTCCAAAATAGACTTCCTCAGAACAAAATACACATTCAACTTAAGACATTTATAAGAATCACTTCAAATGAATCAAGTAAAACATGACCAGTACAATTTACCTTTAATTAAGCAATATGACACTAAACTTGATAAATTGACACATAAAAATCCAGTACACTTATCTTAAATATATTGGCATACATGTTTCACTGCCTAATTTAATGTGCTTTCTTCCTTTTGTGTTTTAAAAGGCATTTTAGAGTAAATGCCTCATTTGAACCAGGAGGCTTATATTTTCTTAACTGTCACTGCCAAAGTGTTTCTATTTGTTCAACTACACTCCTGTGATTACCCTCTCTAACATCCTTATGTACCTGTTCCAGAGTGGAAAATAAAAACCTTCTACCCTGTTTACACAACATTATGTTTAAATTGGGCATTATTCTGGCCCTTAACATCAATCGAATATAAATGTTCCTTAACAAAACAGTGTCATGCTTACCAGGAGCAGGACCATGGCCTTGGCCACTACCTGATGGACCTGTGAAAAGCTAAAGGTAAGGTAATGTCAGCACCAATGCATGTTGCAGCAGAACAAGATAACATCCATATATCTCACATTTACAGTACCTACTGTATTATTTGTAGTATTGGTCACATTCTGAGTCTGAGAGTACCACTGAGGTAACCCTCCCACCAAAGACCTAAGACTCAACACCCACATAAAAGTATGTACAGCCTGTCACACTGACTGCTACAGTATAACAATGCTGATCCCAGTAAGCCTACCTGCATGACCCTCTGCTGTGGAAACCATGGCACCCACCTCCATGGTGTATGGTGTGATGGATGCCTGGGAGCTGTTGTATGTGCCTAAGTTCACCAGGAATTCCTTAGTGGCCATGAGTAGTTGTTCCACTGCAGGTCCTCCACCAGTGATGGCATGATCCCTGGCTATCTCTGCTGCCCTTTGTTGTGCAGCATTGTTAATGTCCATTGCACGGTGTTGAAGCTGCTCACATGTCCTGCCCTGATGGCCCATGCCATCCACATCATGGACAAGGTTTGCCCACAATGCAGCTTGCTGCACTGTTCCCTGTTTTGCCTCTGGCCAGATAGTAGGATGTGATGATGTTGCCTTAGTCCTTCAAGTATTTTCCGCATCAGAAAAGGGTGCAGGGCATCTAAGATACATGATTCCTGAAAGACAAAAAAATGGGACCACATTACAGATCACATACGTGGAAGTACACTATGTAGAGATACAGCAAGGACAACATGGTTGGCACTATCTACTGCTTGCTTACACATCATACTCTGCAGAGTTCAAACATGCTAAGGATGTGAATACAACTGAGATAGTATCAATAGTCGGGTATTCCCATGTGTGCCGTGACAGATACTGCTGTATGATCATAAACTGAACACTTGGTTCTACTGTGGTGTGTCCCCTATGGGCAACCTCCTAATAATACTTCATAGGAACAATGGCACACAATTAGCAGTGTGCTATTATAACCGCTATTAAGGGACAGTCCAACAAGACCAGTGTGCTACAATGACAACA
Source organism: Protopterus annectens (assembly GCF_019279795.1). Lineage (NCBI taxonomy): Eukaryota > Metazoa > Chordata > Ceratodontiformes > Protopteridae > Protopterus > Protopterus annectens. The sequence continues at coordinate 204,680,925 of NC_056751.1, forward strand.
GACAACGTACCCTTGTTGTATAGTACATCCTGCGTAGGTGTAATACAGCAGGAGATCAATGACATGTCATTATCACTGGTCTAAGACAGGCTTAATGCTGTAATCCCTATTCCCCAAACATCTATTCACCCATCTGCATCTTGTTGCACACAAAATCAGTTACATATCTGATGGAGTGCAGTACTCCTCTGTTTTTATGTGGTGATAGTAAAGTTTTCACAAAGGAGTGCTCTGTGTGAGGAAAGTCTCATAAAGACTCGTTCCCCATAGCCAGCTGTTTGCCTTTTAAACATGCTTCTCATCAGCAGGTGATTTCCTCTAAACAAATGTATGGGTCTAAAATGATAATTGCAGTTAACACAGCTGATTTGCACTATCATCAGCCAATGACATGCAACCATTGTACAATATATAAGGCCTTCATGTAGGTTAGGGCCCCTATCTGATATACTGTGCTGGAATTTACTGGGATGAGGAGACTACATCGTTGCAGAGGGTAGGTCTGTAGTAGAAACCTTACAATAGGGATGCATGTTCTACAGGCTGCAGCTGCTGCTGCTGGTAATAGACATACGCAGAGAGTGTGAACACTTTGGAGGACAACAACCTGTAGGAGTAACTGTGGGAGCTGTGTCAGCCTTGTTGTAGAGGCAGAGCCAGTGTGAGGCTACCCTTTTCAATCCAAATAAGGCATCTGTTTAAGGTAAGTACGTTAGGCAACGGTATCACTAACAGAGTACTATGGAACATGTATGGTGTGTCCTTGGGTAAGATGGGGTATAAATATAAGAATATGTCCACCATTTGTGCAACTGCCAGGCCATGTGTTGCAGTTTGGTAGTAATTTGCAGCATGTATGAGGGCAGGCCTTGTTACAAGCAGGGACTTCCAATGTGTTTGTTAGCTGTGATAATCTGCACAGTGACTTTGGAAGGATTGTGTTGTGCACTTTGATATTAGTGTCCCTCATTTGCAGTACCTGCATTGACATTGAGTGTGAATGCATATTAATGCATGATGTGACACTTTATGCACATATAAGTTTTGCTATAGGAATATGTGAATTATGTTCCTACCTGCAGGCCTGTGACTTCCATCAGTGAAAATCAGACATGTCATGTGAAATGCATTGTGTGGATAATGAGTGCATGACTCAGTCATTAATTGCTGCCTTCACAATACTGCAAATACACTTATACACAGTACGGGATTTGAACCCAGGACTGTGTGTGGCAAAATGTACCATTTGCAAGGTAATTAATAGACTGAACTACTGAGTCACTGCTAGGGTAGGTGTATTAGTAAGATATATGTGGACACATACAGGTGGTGACATACATTTTCTACATCCAGCAGTATGTGTGTGGCTTTATACGGATGTATGCGTGCACCGGGATCCCAGTTGAACATGTATTTTGCCATTAATTCCTTAGCAGGTCTCTTTCTATATGTTGCTGCTGAAGGGCAAATTTATTTATTATTTATTTATTTTATTTATTTTACATTTGTTGAACGGGGGTGTCTGACAGAGCTGAAAAGGCCCTTTTTCAGCAGAGGCCCGGGGAGAAAAGCTAAACACAGAAAAATTACAGATACATTTAGATATTTAGACATAATCGGTATACGCACAAATTACAATAGATGTGTTTACATTGGTATGCAGCACATCAACAGTTACAGTGGAGAGAACAAACAAGAAGATAATTTAAAAATAAAGGTTATTAATAGATTTGTGGTGTACAGCTGAAACCTGGAACATGGGTAGAATACATACATAGTACACAGGTACAGTACATACATTGTACATTAGCCAGTGTTTGTGAGTAAGAGTGAATACTATTATCAAGTACTCTAGGTTTAGTATGTGTATGTTATCTGCTTTCACTAGCCAGGGAAGCAGTCATGGCACTGCCAACTTTGCTTGAGATGTTGCCTAATGAGATTTTTAAAGGAGGCTTTGGACGATGTGTTTTGTATGCTAGTGGGGAAAGGCCTCACTTACAACTATTATTCTGTCTTTGGATTTCTGATGGTGTACTATTGCACCAGATTCCAAAACACACTCCCATTTTTAATCTTTTTACTTGAATTGCATTTTAATCAAGTTTGCATGGCGTGGCACGCAGCTCTGCTGAAACATGCTTAATGACTGTAACTGGCAATTACTATGTTTTCTTTAAACCACCTGTTTAAAGTAAGAGTTGTGTGGTGTGGCAGGTTAATGCAGTGGTCTGCAGGTGTGATGGTCTTGGGTTCAAAATATGGGACGTGTTTATTTTGTAAGTGTATATTACAAGTTTAAAAACACTTATAGTAATATAGTTGTATTCAGCTGAGCATAGCGAAGCTGCGCACCACTGTGCATTGTACAGCAATGTGCTAAAAAGTATAAAGAAAAGAAAAATGGGGAGATAGGAAAGTGGTGAAATGGGGTGCAAGCAGGGGGAAAAACATAGTGAAAGGCAGGTAGGGATGTGCAAGAAGGGTGTAGGAAAGAACCATAGCTATCCATTTCTTGTACAGCAACAACTGTCCACTTTGACTGAATTTGTATGTGACTTTGAACTCTCAACCCCAGAGAGAGAGGGGTGAGGACAACATAACTGCATTGCCAAGCCATTTGGACCAAATTACATGTGTCCAGTGGACACGTGTGTGAAATGGACACGATATATATATATATATATATATATATATATATATATATATATATATATATATATATATATATATATATGACTCACATCCCCACCCATGGGACTGTTGGCACTGCTCCTTCACTGCCACAAGGGCGGCAGTCCTGGAGGCTGAGCACCAGGATGAGGTTGCTCCACCAGTTCGGCCAGCATGCCCTCAATCTCTCACAGGCAGTGGTCAAACTCACACTAGTCTATACTGTGCACCAAGACCGGCAGCTTATCTTGGGTGACAACACCCTCTCTGGGAGCTGTGGTGGAGGAGGTGTTGTCACCCAGGATAAGCTGCGCCCCAAGACTGGCAGCTTATCCTGGGTGACAACACCTCCTCCACCACAGCTTCCAGAGGGTGACCGGGCCCTGTCCTATGGGGCAGTACTACCCAATGCCACATGTAGTGCAGGGGCAGCAGAGGGGGCACCACCGATCTGGGTCCCATACGTGCTGGGACCCGGTGCCATGGGCGGTTGAGGTAAGGCGGGAGGATCAGCTGGAAGCAGCCTACCTTGACATACTGAGGAGAATGAGGTATAGCAATAAGTTAAGGTTAGTAATAACCAAACCATTGTTCATATTAACAGAATGGAATGTCATTTTTTTAATCCATACAAATACATATTAGTGTATAGTATGTGTAACACAATAGCAAATAACATAACAGTCAATATGGTAACAGCATGCCAGTAAGAAGTAAACCATAAGGGTAGCAAAATTGTTTAACAAAGTATGTTAATAGCAAATCATAATAATGCATAACAATATTACATCACATTTTGCAAAAATATAGTTAAACAACATATGTTAATATTAAATTATAATAATAAAAAACAATAATAAATAAATGAAGATAAGGGGTGGGGAGAGAGAGAGAGAGAGAGAGAACAATCCATTACTGACAATGCATTGCAGACTATATCCCTGAAAACACTGCTACTAAATACTCTACAGGCATGTAGTGCTATTTCTGAGTACAGTGACTATAATTCTTCTATAGGTGATGTAGTATGTATATACCTCTCAAATTGTTAGCATGGGTCAGTGTGGGCCAAGTAATAACAAATGCAGGTACACTACTACACATAACACTTTCAAATAATGTGGACTTCTATAACTACCAAGGTGTTCTGTAAGCAGATTTGTTAATACATTGCTTTCCAGGAAATCAGTTTTCTGGTAATCCTGTGGCAGACGAATTAGGCAGTTTTAATTACATTATGTGAAATTGTGACACTCGAGAGGTGTGTTTGTGTACAGTACATAATGTAGACATCTGTCATGCCTTAGTTGGCAGGCTTGGGAATAGAACCCAACAGCTATGACTCCAGTGGACATCTGCCAAAAAAAATGTACTTTATTGGTATTGTTGATAACTTTCTGTGAAATATTAGCACAATCATATCTGTTCATAACATGGGCTACCTCAACCATATACCATATACTATTTGTTCCTGGAGTGGGAGGAAAAGAGAGCATTTTGTGACTGAATTTGTTTTGCATTCTACAGCTATTACACTGCTATACTTGACTGCAGTGACAGTGGAACACACATGCATGGCATACAGCTGTACATCATATATTGAAACCAATCTCTTTAGGAATCAACTATGCTGGTTAACACTTTATTGCTATTGCTGATAAGTAAAAGTGAAATGTAACCACAGTCATATCTTTCATAACATGGGCTACCTCACACATATACCTTTTGTTTCTGGAGCATGAGAAAAAGACAGCATTATGAGACTGAATTTGTTTTGCATTCCAGAACTATTTCAGTACAATACTTCACTGCAGTGACAGTAGAACACACATGCATGGCATACGGCCATAATGCACTTAGTAAATCAGATTTCTGTAGGAATTAACAATGCTGCTTAACACTTTATTGGCATTGCTGTTAAATGTCTGTGAAGTTCACACAATATCTGCCTATAGACTCGGCTACCTCAGCCATATACCTTTATTACCTGAAGTAGGAGGAATGGAGAGCATTATGTGACCAATATTGGCCTGGAGACAGCCTTGGACCATACTATGAGTTAAACAATACAGTTTACAGGCCCATTACTTTTACATTCTACAACTATTTCAGTGTTGCAATTGACTGCAGCAACCTTACCATAGACAGGTAATGCATACATCTCTACTGGAATGGTTATGACAACACAATCCTGAGTACACCATTTTGTTTACTGCTATTGGAATTATTTATTGTTTATTGCAATACAGTTGTTATTGTCCATTTATTCCACTACAGTTCTACTTGCCCATTTATTGCACTACAGTTTTTATGGTGTATACTTTATTGCAGTAAATGCTTTATTCTTTCTTGCTTATTGCAATACAATTAACATAATAAATCCGTACATACTACACTCATGGCACTACTTGGGCAGGCACCCAGCATGGGACTCAATGCTGAGAGCTCTTTCAGCTGCAGCTGTTTGGAGAGAAGCACACCATTATGCATACCAGTTTTGCAGACATTCAGCTAGCATATTGGTAAAACAGAGGAAAAATTACATATTTGTGGGACATTCCCAGCTCTAGCTTCTTGAACCACGGTGTCCAAAGTTCCCCTCTTTCTCCTCTTCAGGTCGTAATAATGGTGATGACACTGCTCACCACTGCAGAGGATACCAGTTACACTGGTGAGTTCCCTGGCCAACTGGTCTCATACTTTTGCTTAGCACTCTGAGTCCTGAAAACAGCCCTGGAGCAGAGCAGCCTGGGTTCATGGTTTTTAACCAGGAGCCCAACAAAGACCATGGACTCCTGAACACCCTATCTCTGAGGCCAAAAGTGTACACCTTCACCAGCACCGCCTGCTATATCCACAGTAGATAAGACTCTAAGGAATGATGGAGAATTCCAGCCTATTGCACTTAATATAGCCTGTTTTCCCAACCTTACATGTCATTGAGCAATATTTACAAACGAGCCACGCTACTTAGCATCACACAAGCTAGCTAAGCAGTGAAACAATGTGCACAACCAGAGGGGTTTAGCTCATCTTACAATTGCACAAACAAAAGTAGACGTTAGCATGTTTACGTAGTGCTCAGACAAGTGGAGCAGTGTCATATTTCACAAATTTGTCTTTAAAATTAAACATATGTAATAAATTAATTTATAGACATCTTATTGCTATGGACTTGAACCCAGGATCCACTAACCCTTAGCCTGTATCTATACCCATTTAGCTCTTGGATATTATGAAAACTAGAATACCTTCACATATATTACTGGGCTACCTGTTAGCATTGCTACGCACCGTGGTGTGCCATGCAAACATGCTTAAATAAACTCAGACATAAATAATTAATTACATCCAGCTCCTATTTTTAGATGTCTAGCAACTATCGGCTATGTTTGTATGAATGCCGCTTGGCTCTGTGTCATTCCACACCACACCGTGCAAACAGCAATTAAAAAAAAACACAGGAAAATACTTTAAATTGCATAAATACATAATTATGATAATTAATGACATCCAATTTCTATGTTTACATGTCTGGCAGGTGTAAGGTGTCTATGTGTTAACACAGCTTGACATTGCTGCACTGCACGCCGTGCCGCGCAAACATGCAAAAAACAAGAAAAAAAATATTTAAAATTATATATTACAAATTTGACCCAATTCACAGCATTTCAACAGTAGCAGAGAGCAGTAGAGGCCATCCATAACCATGGGTAGCCTCTACACTTATCCCTACACTGATTCAATAACCCGGTTCCCATAGCCGGCCTTAGGCATAGACTAACTAGGTGGCTGCCTAGGGTGCCACTCTAGCAGGGGCACTTTTCCAATTAACTGGATGGTGTAAGTAGACCAGGATGGGGGCACCAGGTGGTGTATGGGCACTGTGGAGCCCTTTTGTCTAGGGCACCACTTGACCTAAGGCTGACCCTGTTCCTCTGCTCTTCCTTGACAGTGCACCATCATAAATATGCATTTGACCAACATGTGGCCAAAGATGTAAGAAAGGCATTCTATGTCACCTAACTTCTAAGTAAGGGCATGGCATCCAGGTCTCAGGAAGTCATACTGCCACTTTATTCAGCCCTATCAGACCTATCATTAAGTATAATGTCTGCTTCGGTATATATCTGACCAGACATATGTGACAGATGGAATGTCAACAAAGGTTCCTTATCAGAAGAATTCAAGGTATAAGTACATTGTACTATCTGGATTGCCTTAAAGCCCTACCTCTATACTCAGTCTCCTACTGGTTACTAAGAGGCAATCTATGCCTGGCATTCAAGTCAACCTTGGATCCAGCTCTGATCAACCTTTTGCACATCTCCAAAATGAACAGCATCAGAACCAATAGAACCAATGATTTATTTTATAATTTTATAAATTTTGATTGTGACGTAAACAAGCCATGATGGCAAGACAGAGATGTGTCTCAGAGGAACCTCATGCTCTGCAACTATCCATGTGAAGTTGATTCCATCCCTAACCCTATTCAAGCTTAAGTTTGATGAGCGGCTAGGAAAAATGAAATTATCCCCAGATCTGGTGTTCATGTCTCTGATAGAAAGAAACACACAGTAATGGCTAAACTAGCATGCCCCTCCCCCACATGACCTCTAGAAACTTTGTAAGTGACATACAACCTCCAACAAATTGCCTAAATGCCTATGCTACATAGCTACACAATTGCTTTGAGTTGAATAGCTAAGTTAGCAAAGGCTCTAGTGGCAATAAAGATTAATATATACGTATGAACCACCTCTCTCTCTCTCTCTCTCTCTCCATATATGTGTGAATGGATCTACTTAAGTAGATCGAACTTTTAAATGTTCGAAGCTCATATGGCCGAGACCATAACATTGAACATTTAAAAGTGCGAACATTTAAAAAAAACAGAACCCCCCCCCAAAAAAAAACTAAACTAAACATTTGTAGCAGGGAGGCAAGCCCCCCTGCACTCCCCACATCCCATCTACTTACATATACCAACTCCAAGATTGCACTACATTGCAGAAAAGGAAATCTTCCCATTCTGCACTATGCATGGATCTCCATTCAGACTGTTCGAACTTTTACAAGCTCTATCACATGGTCTCGGCCATATGCGCTTCGAACTTTTAAAAGTTCGATCAACTGAAGGGGACCCATGTGTATATATGTGTGAGTGTGTGTGTATATATATATATATATATATATATATATATATGATTTCATACATAAATACACATATAGTGAGAGATATATATATGATAGAAAATCTTTCTGATGTATATACATGTACATGATATCGTGCACCACCAATACAAGCTAGAGAACACAAAATAAATACACCATAATATCACTGAGTTTGCAAAGATCGGAGTGTACTTTGTATACCTGTTTCATTCCACCATTGCCAATCTTATATCTATATAATCCCGCCCCCCCACACTTTTTTTATTCACAGCACTTTGAAACAGGGAACTGCAAATCTGGTCATCTTATCAGCATAGATTTGAGGTGTGTGTGTGTGTGTGTGTGTGTGTGTGTGTGTGTGTGTGTGTGTGTGTGTGTGTGTGTGTGTGTGTGTGTGTGTGTGTGTGTGTGTGTGAGAATGTATGTGTGTGTGTGTGTGTGTGTGTGTGTGTGTGTGTGTGTGTGTGTGTGTGTGTGTGTGTGTGTGTGTGTGTGTGTGTGTGTATGTGTGTGTAAACAGATCTACTTTTAAATCTCAAATTACCATTAGACCAAATGATGCATTATTGAGACGATAAACTGAAAAGTTGCAGTGCTTGAAAAGTTTAAAAGCTCGAATGTGAAAACATCTAAAGTTAATGTAATGCTTAAATGGCAAGTGTTTAGGCAGTTTGCTACCACTTTAAGGGTTTGTATGTAGTGCCAAAAACAAAAATATGATGTACGTTATGTTATAGCCTCTTGGGTTCATTCTGCACGTCTATAATGGTATAATTCCTGTCAAAGAAAAACAAGTGTTGATGATTACTAAAGGATAGATTTATGGTTTGCGACAGAGCATAAAACATTAAGAATATTGGTGTTGGAAGTAGAATTATTCAGAGAAAGGTAAAGAGAGTGCTGTTACTTCATTTCTAGAAAGTATTAAATAGTTAAAAGAATCATGTGTGAAAGCGATCGGTATACTTTTGGATATGTTACATTTAAGTTTTATACTATTAGGTTGTATGTTTTTTTCATGTTTAAAATACTTGGCTTTGTATTAGTGTAAAACCCACAGGATTCATAGTAGCAAGTCCCGTCTAAACCCCACTCATCATTCACCAATCTGGGAAGGTCAATTAATATTTATGCTGATGGATGCATGAATATTCATTATTTATTCCTACTTTACTCTTTTTCCCAAAGTAGAGCAATCTCAGAGTTGATATATTTAGTCTGAGGGGTTCAAGGAGGTTGCCACCTGCAAAAAGTAAAGAAAAAATATTATACATTTTTTTAATATTATGTCACATCTGCTTCACATGTCAGTCAGTGAGGATACACCTACTTCTGTGCAGAATGTCCTGGGAGGTACTATAGTGATAAATAGTCAAGTACTTATTCAAAATGTTTGTTTAAATATACTGTGTGGTGGAAAACTAAAGTAATTGTGCTTTAAAATTGAAAGGCATCCAGTTTTTGTGAGATGGTTATTATTGCAGGGCAGGAAGGTAATGTTCATTGTACGTTTTTCAATATTTTGATAGTCGAGGTTTTAAACTTTCAGGCACTACAACTTTCAAGTTTATCATCTTGATATTGTGTCATTTGGTCTAATGGTAATACAAGATTTAAAAGTAGATCCATATGCATATATATAAATAGGAGAAAAGTAGTTGTACAGGAATGGTTTTTGGCATACAAATTATTAAAATAGACTGTTATCATAACTTCTTATTTAAGATCCATGTCAAAGATCAGTTTGCATTCTTATTAAAAATAAAAAACACAATTCAAGCTGATATTGCTTGTTTAAACCACAGTTTAATTTAAGAAAAGAGAAACGCACTTTCGGCTTTGTCATATCTTCATCAGATGGAAGTTATACATAGCAGTAAAAAGTAATATCTACTTTTCCATATATGTAAACTGAAGGCAATTTGCTCTTGTCTTTTCTCAAAGACTTCTTTGACTCTCAGACAGTTGTTAAATCCTAATTATACCTCTGCCCTTGGCAGCAAAGTTCTTTTTTGATTTGATAACCACCGCACTTGTCCTCTCTACCATCACAGCATTCCACACAGAGTTTAGTATCACTGCCATCTGTTTCATTATGTAATGTGGAAATGTAACAAAAATGCAGGACTAGATGTTTCCATTATTTGACATTATTATTAGCACACTGATCAACATCCAGATACAAATTCAGTTTGTACTTACTTAGATAAGGAGTGAACAGCCATCACAGCATTCCACACAGAATTTAGTGTCACTGCCATCTGTTTCATTATGTAATGTAGAAATGTAACAAAAATGCAGGACTAGATGTTTCCATTATTTGACATTATTCTTAGCACATTGATCAACATCCAGATACAAATTCAGTTTGTACTTACTTAGATAAGGAGTGAACAGCACAAGTCTGGCTGGAGCTCCCTCTCCAGCTCTCCTACATTCAACTTATAACACTATATAAAATCATATGCAAACCATTAGCCTACCCATCTCTTATCTTTTTAATCAACATGTATTTTTCAAAAAGAACTCTTAGAACAGAAGGCAAACAACCATAAATAAACCAAATAAATTCCTTTAGCAAAATAAAATGGAACTCCTTCTCTCTAACTACCAGAACTATTTCTAACCTACCACCTTTAAATGCTCCCTAAAAGAATAACTTACAAAATCTTGGACCTGCTCATTTGCCAATCAGGGCTAAACTTACTCATTCTACTTCACTAAGACCCTTCAACCTAGATCACATTTCACAATCCTCTCCAACCTCCTACTCCACTGCTTTTCATGTCCCCCACTACCTTATCTTAATTCATCTCTGCAGACATTTCCTCTACTTCTTTCCTCTCTACTGGCCTAAGCTACCTGAAGTTACGCTACCCTGTACTCTTCTTATAATGTACTTTTTTCCATCCTTCTATAACCATAATAAGAACACCTCTCTCATGCTAAGACATCACTCAGTTTCACCTCACTGTCTCTAATCATGTAATCTCTGATATCTCTTTAAATTTCTTATTAAAATTGTCTTATGTCTCATTTACCAAATACTAATCTATGTAACAAATAATATGATGATTGAATTTTCCACATTTATTCTCTTCAGCTCATATTATTGTTTTTCATTGCACTCTACTACTAAATATATGTTCTATATTTTTCTCATTTCAACATTTTTTCACTCTTAATGATTTGTAGTGTAACATGATAATTTGTGATTTTAAAATATTTGTACTTGCTGTTTTGTAATGTAACATGATATGTTGTGATTTAAAATATCTGTACTTGATTTTTGAAATATTGTGATTGTGGAGCCTTTCTCCAAGGGCTTCCACTGAAAATGGGCACTTTCTTGCCCAGTCGGACTTTCTGAGTAAACAAATATCAAATAAATATAAATAAATAAAGATCAAAAATCATGTACAATATTACCTCCTTCATATTTCCACCAACTCGTGTTAATGGCTTGTGAGAGTATGCACCTTGGTACAGTTTCATAAATGTTGCCTGGGATTTTTTGTTTATGCCCCAAGTTCCCACACTGACACACACACACACACACACACACACACACACACACACACACACACACACACACACACACACACACACACACATTGTCCCATGGATAGACGTGCAGTGTGTGTCCAGACATATTTTTTCACATCTGTGATGATGCAGCCAATACCCTGCCTCCCCAAAGATAATGCTCCCCTGCATGGCCACAGCTCCTGTTTGAGATCAACCACAAGAAGCACCTGTAGGCATGCCCTCCACTTCACAATGGGCATGACCATTCACTCCCACCAGCACCTCAGTTGCCTGACCTTCTAATCAAATACAGTCATCTGACCATATTTGAGGTTTTATCTATGTTATGGCACTGACAAAGGCTGTTAATAGCTAATTAAACAAGAAAACTTAACACAAAGTCACTTTTAGGGGAATTGCATCTAGCTTTCCTAATAGTACTACAGATTGTGTTAAGTGGCTTTTACACATGATCAAAGCATATTTTACATATGCAAACAGAGCTGGGGTACTCCACTGGGACTCTGCAGCAGTTGTAGTAGTATTTATAGTTAAAAGGTATCCAGAAATGGCAAAAAGATGATGTGTAGTGAAAATCTTAGTATGTCTAGCAGTGACAAATGTCTGTGGAGCCTTTTTTTTAATTAATCATTAAACATTCAAGTGATAACTGTTTAATTTTGATGGCAAATACTGTAGCTTGCTGCACAATAACCCATTATTACACACTTTTTGACAGAACATATAATATACATTCACTTGGTAGTATAACACCAGAAAAATCCCCATTTGCTGAAAATCATTTATTGGCAGACTAAGAAAAACTGAAAACAGACTTCACTGAATTATTGAGTTTCACAACCAGGAGTTGTTGACATCTTTGATCTTATCTTTTCTGCAAATATGTGTTGCAGGGTACTGTATATACGTTACTCTTCTTAATTATTTTTTTTATGAGAATTATTGTCATTGAATTGTGATATGGCATTCTTTAACATATTTATGTTAGAAATCATTACTATTTAGAGGGGTAACCTAAACTATCATGTGGTTGTGGGATTTCTGCCTGCTTTCCTCTAATTGAATTTCACAAGCATTTCAGGGGATGGAAGGCCAGATAGGGCATGACTTGTCTGAAGCACTTGTCAGAATTCAGGAATATTTATTGTACACAATATCTTCAGACCTCTCCCCTGTTTTTGTTCACATGTGATAATTTTAAAACTCTAAACTAGGCATTTGGCTTTTGTAGAAGTTTAAAAAAATTAAGGAAGTGGTTGAAACGAAGCAAATGACGTCCCAATTCTTAATAGCCATTCTTGGCTGGAGCTTTTGGAAGATGTGCAGTTTTCACTTCCATGGTGTAAAGAGTAGGAATCATTTGAGAGTATAGATTATCCAGGTGCATAAGAGTGTACAAGTAAAATTACATAGTTTAAATGACATATTATGGTACATTGTAGTGACAGTAAATATAACTAATGTTCCAAAAAATGATAGCAGTCAAAACCTGTTATAACACAAGAACATTTTTAGAAAAAGTGCATGAGAAAGTAGTGCAGTCCTTTAATATTTATGAATAAGTCCAAGTGATCCAGAACAAATCCTGCATAACTATGCAAATATGGTGATTACAGTCATTTTCTTTCTAATTATAAATAGACAACTTATTTATATCAGCGTTTTAATCAGCCGTGAGGGGGCTGGGTGTTACAAGTAATGGGCCAAGTACCTTCCAAGTAAATGAGCCTGTTGCTGCTTAAAGCACTGTACGCATCATTATCCTTTAAAACCTTACTGTAATTACCATACATTATGCACTACAGTGGAAGGGAAATGTTACACTAGCAGTAGAAAAACAGTTGCAGGGTTGCAAACAAACTTTTGTATTGCACTTTAATAAACTGCAGATGAACAGTTCACATGCAGGATGCCAGCAATGCCTTGCCTGGAATCTTCATTAAGGGATGCAGTTGTTAATGGTTTATATGAATGCGTGTTGTTCAATCACTGAGTGCTAATGACACCAAGATAGGAAGAGCATTTAATTCACTACAGGAGATAAATGGAAGTCTCCTTATGTGGTCTCCTATTTAAATTCAGCTCATCCTCTGGTGGTAGCGACCTACCATTTGTTAACTGCCTATTTTAGATTCACATTCTGTTAAACTATGTTTGCCATGTACTAAGAAAAGATTTAAATATTGTAACACTGTATTTTTAAATATAAGTTAAGACTTAATTGTGTTTATATTTTTTGTATTTCTTAACACTTTCTGCATTTGCTAAAAAAACAATAGCTAGTCCCATGCAGATTTTCAACCCTATACCTTCATTTTTTTCCTTTAATGGCACCACAGTTTATCTGTGATATTGATACCATTTCACAATAGTATGTAGCAGTATATACCTCAATTATACCTGGTGTTGAGATAAATGTTTTTATTTCTTGAAAATAAAATCAGTATAAGTAACCAATTTTGTTTATTAAGAAAGCTAATCAGGTTTTAAATTAAACAAATCTGCAACATGCAACAAATAAAATGTGTGATTTATTACTAAATAAGACAACAACAGGCATAATAAAAGTTATAGAGATTGGACTTTGAAAAGATATGGGATGTGAAAATTGTAAAGGCTACATCCTGAAGTCACAATGACACTGATAAGTAGTATAAATAAACAACTATGAATTTAACTTGTTCCCAAACTTAATAAATCATGATTTGTTTGTAAAATTTGGCCAGCAGGTACATAAACAAAGAAAACAAATGCAAAGAAGAAGGGATTAGATATTACAGAAGGCTTTGAATGAAAGCACCTAGAAGTACAGTACATGAATGATATTGATTAGTTAGTACATTTTGCATTCCATTGAAGCCTACAACACACTTCTGAAATGAGCAAATGTTCTTAGGAATTCATTACTAGGATCAATCTGTGCTAGTTATATAAACATATCATAATGAACTGCCGCTGTTTTTATTAGTTTGGTACAGATCCAGTGGTGACAGTCCTGATCCAACAGTGCTTGTTCTGTTTGGATGGTGTTGGTGCTGATCTGATCCTGCCAGTGATTATCCCAATAATCTGGTGATGATTCCGCTACACCAACTCTGATCTGATGGGTCAGTGCTGATCTGATGGTACCAGTGTCAATGTTGATCTCATCACAATGCTGATCTGATGGTAAATGGGTTCATCTCCAGAATCCTATACTGATCTGATGGTGACAGTACTGGTTTGATGATGATAGCACTAATCCCATTGTGGGGAGCTGATCAGACAGTACTAAGGCTGATCCCATGTGATAATGCTGATCCAGTTGTGGAAGTGCTGATTGGATTTTGCCAGTGTTCTCATCTGAAGGTGACAGTTCTGATCCAATGGTGGCAATTCTGACTGGTTAGTAGTTGTGCTGATCCTGTGGAGGTGGTGCTGATCTGGTGTTGGCAGCACAGATCAGACAATTCCAGCCATGGGTGGTTGTTCTGATCCTACTGTGCCAGTAGTACTGATCTGATAGTGTCAGTATTAATGTAATAATGGTGATGCTGATCCAGTGGTACCAGTGCTTAACCCATAATGGCAGTACTGACCAGATGCAAGCTGCATTGAACTATTGTAGTGGTACTGAATGTATGGTAGTTCTGTCTATCACATGCTAGTAGTACTGACCCAATTGTGGCAGTACCAACCAGAGGGATGCAGCCTTGATCTCCTTGTAGTGGTACTGAGCACATGGTAGTTCTGCCTAGCCCATGCTAGTAGTACTGACCAAATGGTGTCAGTACTGATCCAACAGTACCTGTTGTGGTGGTATTGCTCACCACATGGGTAGTGATGCATTGCTGCTTTATTTTGATTCATTATGATCATGCTTTGGAGTAACACTACTTTTTTGGTATATTTTTCATTATATGACAGTATACCTCTTTTATAGAATAAATTGTTTTTGAATGGAAGAGACACAATAGCTATCTTAAAACATTAGTTGAAATTCACATTAAACCAATCACCTTTCACTTCAACTGTCCATCAATAACCTGGCTGGCCTACACTGCCAATGGTTGGCATGCCTAACTCCTCCTTGACATTATAAATACTCAGTTTTACAAATAGTTAACCATTCTGCTAGGGCCCCATATAACCTTGATCTGTTCCTCACAAATATGTTCACTTCTTGCACACCTCAATAAATATCATTCTGTCTTGTTAAATCAGTGAGTAAATGTGTGACTTTTGCCTTGAAAAGTTGTGACACCATGTAAAGAGTGTTCAGGGACTTCTAAAAAGCAAACATCCTTCACTTACTTAATGACCTAAATAAATTCTGCTGTAATACTCCTCCTATACTCATATAAATTAATTATATAACAAGAAAAATAAATTCATTAATGCTTATAATAAGTTTTACTCTATTTACCTAAATAACACACTTAAGGAAATTAGCAAATATCTTAAAGGAACCAATTAGGGAGATCAAAGCTGAGCATGAACTTAAAACAGTCACTGAAAAGAAAAACTAACAATACATTTTCCTTTACCTATGTCAAAAAGTTAAGGACTACTACGCAACAGTATCTAGTGGGTAGTACACAACAGTATTGTATTCTCCTTCCCAAAGGAAATAGCTAATATCCTAGCTGACAAATTTCGAGCAAATTGCACACTAGTGAAAATATAGCTGTTTAACAGATTCCATAGGTTCATAGGTTCATAGGTTTATACTAGGCTATCTGCCCTAAGGCATTTATAAGCCTAGTCCAAAGTTTTGTGGCTTACGCCACCCCTTATATGAAAAAATACTGTACCCATTAGTTTGTTGTGCCTCTGTCCAGCAGTGACACAGAGATGATTCCTGGGGTAAACCTACGATCTCCCATCCACAGGTCAAGATTTCTCTTGAACAGAGCCAGTGAGGTGCTCTGCCTCACATGGACTGGGATTTTATTCCACAGCATAGGGAGTCTCTGAGTGATAAATCTATCCCTCCAGCACATCCTATTTATATCCGTGCTAAGGTTTAAGTCGCTTGCTCTAGTGGTTTTGTTGGATTTGGATTTTTTGAGGTGGAGCATGTCCATTAATTCCGGGTTGGACATGGCCTTGTATGTCAGGCACATGTCACCACTGAGCAGATGGTATGCGACTGAATAGAGCTGGAGTTTCTTCAATCTGGCAGCATATGACAGATTTTGGAGTCCCTTTATCCTTTTGGTGAGGAACTTTTGGGGTCTCTCCAATTGCTGCAGATGTCGGGTGAGATACATCCCGAATGGGGCATTGTACTCGATCATTGGTCTGATAACTGAAGAGTACAGGGGAACAATGACCTCACTAGATCTGGATGTGAATCACTTCATGATCAGGTGGGCAATGTAGAAGGTCTTTCTAACCACTTTAGCAACGTGAGTGTCAAAAGAAAGGCCACTGTCAACCTGGGTCCCCAGGTCCCTGATAACCTCTTCTGTGCTTAGTGGATTGCCACCTATATGGTAGCTTGGGGTTACCTTGTTTTTCCCGAAGGGTATGACTATACATTTTTTGGCGTTTAACTTCAGGCCATGGCTCTGGCACCAGCTATCTGTTTCAGTGAGTCCCTTCTGAAGGATATCCATGTCCGATGCACTTTCGACTATGGCGCCCAGTTTGCAGTCATCTGCAAACTTTGTCAGCCAAAGTCCTCCCATGTTGGCCTGTACTTCTGAGAAGTAGATGCCAAACAATAGGGGGCCAAGGACTGAGCCCTGTGGGACACCACTTGTGACCAGCTTGGAGTCTGACATAGCGCCAGCAACTCTAACCCTGTGGGTTCTGTCCTTAAGCCAGTTTGCAACCCATCTTGTGACATATGGGTTTACATTTAAACTGGTAAGTTTTTCTACAATACCCGAGTGGGGTATTGTGTCGAAAGCCTTTGCAAGGTCAAGGTAGGCTGTATGGACTGCCTTTCCTCATCAATGGCCTTGGTGACTGTTTCAAGAAGTCGACCAAGTTCAAAAGGCATGATCTGCCCTTGACGAAGCCAAACTGGGTCGGGTCCAATGTCTGCAAGTCCCCTATATCTTTGTTTATGAGCTCCATTATGATCCTCTCCATAGCTTTGCAGACTAGACTTGTTAAGCTTATGGGGCGGTAATTACCAGGGTCCGTAGAGGCACCACCTTTGTGGAATGGGACCACAGTTGCCGTACGCCACTCCTTGGGCAAGTATCCTGTGGTAAGGCTGAGATTAAACAGCTACCTTATGTGAGGGGGTTTAATTCCTCATTTAGCTCGTGTAGCACACAGCCGGGGACACCATCCGGTCCCATTGATGCTGTGTTTTTAGCTTTAGAGAGAGCAGCTTTCACCTGCGCATTTGAGATGTCTGGAAGGCTACACTCCGCTGGGATAGTTATCTCTCCTTTAGGGGGGGAGGGGGGTGAAGTTTGCACTGAACCTGTCTGCCAGTATGTTGGCAATGTCTGTGGGTTCAGTGATTTTTGTATCATTTTGGACTAATTCTGAGCATATCTGGGAGTTTCCACCCAGGTTCCTAACATAGCTGAAAAGGCCTTATGATTGTCCTTTGAATCCATGGCAATTTTTCTCTCAAAATTGGCCTTAGTTGATTTTATGAGTGCTCATATTTTTTACTAATAATGATCAGGGGTGACTTCCCTTTTATGGATTTTGTTCTATCATGTAATAGCTTTCTCCTCTTATTGTAAAGTTTGTTAATGGCTGGGGTCCACCAGACTGGACGTTTGCCCTTTGTGGAAAGAGTCTTGGTTTTATTTGGGATTGCCTGATCCATGCAGTCCTGGAGGTGTTCATAGAAGGCATTTGTAAGGGCTTCTGCAGCTTGGGTTGTGGTTTCCACTGGCTCAGGGGCTTTGAAGGATACCACACCAGTCTTGAGTAGTGTGAAGTTTGCTTTAGAGAAGTTCTTCACTGTGGTCTGTTTTGCTTGGGGTGGGGGCGGGATGTAGATTTCCAGTGAGATTAGTTTATGATCAGATCTCACCAATGAGGGATATACTTCTGGTGTGGAGCATTTTGTCCCCATGTTTGTGATAATGAGATCTAGTATATTTTCTCCTCTTGTGGGAACAGTGACTAGCTGTTCCATGGCATTTGAATTTATGAACTCCAGGAACCATTAGGCTAGAAAGTTAGGGCTTGAGTAATGTTCCCAGTCTATATTCGGGTAGTTGAAGTCACCCAATATGATGGTGTTTGGAGATACATTTATACCCTCCAGTGTCTTCAGGAAGGCTGTGTGGGGTTCCTGAGTTTGAGAGGGTAGCCTGTAGCATGCTACAATTTGTAGAGCAGTTTTGCCTATGGTTAGTTGCACCTGGATGGTTTCCGAAGCTTCGTGCATTGCCACCAACCTGAAGGTGTGGGTATCCTTTATGAATATGGATACACCCCCTTTTGTGGTGTGGTCCGGGTTTTGGGGCGGAACGCATGATATGAGGTAAAACCTAATAGTGCCGGGTGCTCTCAGGAGCCTTGAACCAGGTTTCAGTTACAGCACAGACATCGATGTTCTCCATACTGAGAAGGGCCTCGAGTGTGTGCATTTTGAGATTTAGACTTCTGGCATTGAGCAGCATTACCCTCAGTTTCTTCCCATTTTTGTTTTCTAGGGTGGTAGGTTTAGAATTTGAGCCTTGCCTAAAAAAGGCACTATGGGGTGGCAAGAGCCTTAGCCAATATCCGGAATCCCAGGGGTGACAGGTGCAATCCATCCCTTGCGAAGCAGTGTGGCTTGTCAAGCATGTCATCCCAGGCAGACAGACACTGGATCCCCTTTGAATGACACCAGACATTAAGCCAATTGTTAAAGCTGATCATCTTGTTTCTATATTGTGGCATCATTCTTGGTGAAGGAAGGATACTGCTCAGGGTCAGGGTCATACCTGCCTGGGCTACATAATCAGAGAGCTCCTCTATGTCTCTTTTCATGTAGTCCAGGGAGGTACGTCTCAGGTCGTTCACACCAGCATGGACAATGACTGTGTCATATTTGTACTTGCTGTGGAGTGACCAGTGCTTGTGTTATGTGGTGGATTCTAGCGCCCGATAGGCAGCTTACTGTGACCCTCTCCTTGTTCAGCCTGGTGAGTGGGACGTCAGTGTGTCTGACTATGGAGTCACCTATGACAAGTATGTTTGGTGTTGTATTTGGCCTTAAGGGCTGTGACTGCTTTGCACACTGATTTTGTTGTTTATGTGTTGCTTGTGGGGTGTCTTGAGGTAGCAATTGTTTGGGTGTCTGCTTTGGAGGCCTCTGCTGTTTAGGTAAATTTTTACTCAGAGCTTCCGAGTATATCTTTGTGTGTTTATGTGTTTTATTCAGTGGTGTGGTAGCATTATGTGAGGCTGGTTTTGTGGTGTGTGTAGTTGCCTTCTCCTCCTGTCTGGTCTTGCCAGTCCTGAGTTGAGAGAGCTCAGCCTCCAGTTTGGCTAAATAGCTGCATCTCTCGCAAGTATTTGTGTTATGTGGGAGGAGGAGAGGGTTGTCTGTGTACATGAGGCAGTTATAACTTTGTCTCAAGATTCCCAGATTCACCAGCTGGACTGGAGAGGAGATTGACAACTGACCTTTGGACATGCTAGAATAATATTGGGAATACCTTAATAATTGAAAACAAGGGCCAGTGGGGAGTGAGGGTGTAGTGCTTTTAATTTTTAGTGCTGACTTATATAATTGCTTTAGTGAGCAAGTGCCAGGTAACTTGAGTGCAATGTGTTACAAGTAACTAAATGCAAAAACGACAAACAGTAACTTTCTTTCAAGTGAAACAAGGAAATAAGTACAGTAAGCAATGCAGATATCACTAGTGATCCACAGAAGCACTGAGAAGCCACGTATTAGGTGGAATTAGCATTCCAGGGAAATAACAAGCAAACAAACAACAAGCATATAAACAAAGCTAGATTCAGCAGGCCTGGATCTAGTCTATGCTACAGCAAACAAGGTGTACCAATTTCAGTAAGATACAGTTCAAATATTCAGGCACTATAAACCTTTAACCAGAAATTCCCAGCTCAGAAGGGCAGAGTCCAGCCTCTTCTCCCACAAGAGTGCAGACCACAAACCTTCTTAATGTAAAATAACTGGCCTGAAGCCCAAGTGCTTAAACCAGAACTAATACACTTGGACACTGGGCTCTCAATCAGCAGTTCCCAACTTAGAAGGATGAAAGCTACCTGTCCTGCCACCACAGTGCTTGCCACAAACCTTCCTAATGTAAAACAACTGCTCTGAAGCCCAAGTGCTTAATCCAAAAGACTTAGAATGATAGCTACACTTTAATCAAGTTACATCTCATACTCCCTTTAATTACTGTCAACAAATTTCTCTCAGCCCACTCTAAAGCTAGGAGCACTTCATCCATGCACCCTGATAATATACCAGGTTGCCTGATTATTAGTGTCAAATGTGGCCTATACTAATACCTTTTTAACTACTTTAATCTAAGCTTTCCCACTGTCTATATTCCTGAAATCTGGAAAACAACCATTGTAATGTCATTCACAAGAGTGGCCAAACCTCAGACCTTTTTTTAGCTATAGATTTTTAAGTCTCAGTGGCCTCATGTATAAAGCAACAGAGCATATAATCTCACAGCTCATTAATCTGGAGATTGAAAGTATTTAAACCCTGGACCCTCATTAATTAATTTTGTCAAAGTAAGGTCCTGCCCCTTATCTTCCTTTGAGAAAGTAATAGACGCAGTGGATAGCAGTTATGTAGTACAAACAGAATATTCCCAGTGCAGGTGCTACTGACTGGCTTGTAAATCTGAAGGTAAATGTTTATGTTGCTACATGAATAGCTAACTGGTTGTCTGACACTATTCCCCTTGCAGGTATTATTGACAAGTGAATATAAATCCATACATTTATGCAGTGGATAACTATCTGTTGTCTGAGAGAACTCATGCAATTAGAGCCGCAGGTGTCACTTCCAAAAGATAAAAATTAGTGGTGTATCACAGGACTCATTGCTGATCTCTCACCTATTTACCATCTATTTCTCAGAACAACAAGCCAACATTATTGACCTGTGGTTATCTAAATTTACAGATGACTGTAAATTGGATATTTTTATTGGATCTTACACTTGATGCAAATTTGCTTCAAAATGGGTTAGACCATGTTAATAATTGATGCAAAGGCAATTATCTCAAACGAAATGTGAGGAAATGTAGTATAGCTCATTTTGGTAAACAAAATATTTTTTGCAGATGACTAATCCCTCCAATTAGACACCCCTGAAAGAGATCTAGATACTATTGTTGATAATTCCTTATCATTTGCCAATCAAGTCTTAGCAGTAGTTCAGAATACCTTCCATCTGGTTTATCAAATTTCCAAAGGCATCACCACTAGATCCAGTGATGTCTTAATTCCTCTTTACTCATATATTATCCAATGCATTGAGAATAATGCATCTTTTGGCAAGTAGTTATCTAAACATTTGCTAAAACTTGAGTCATTCCTTTCTTCATATCCAGCTGCTTAGTGCCCACTGCAACTCATAGAATATTAACTAATTTTTTCCATCTAACCTATATAATCTGTAACATCTGATCCAAGATCACTCATTTTTGGAGAGCCCACATTGTGCTTCTCAGTAGTCATCTTGAGATTTGTACTTGTGTTTTGCTGCTGGTGAGAGAAGGACCTGAGGGACATTATTTTCAGGAGACTGATCATCACCAGAAAGTCTGGAAAGTGCTTCACATGTGCCAGCTTGGAATGTGTGCTTATATTTTGCTCCTAGTGAGAGAAAGAGCAGATGGAATTGATTTCTGACTGCTTCTGATTGAACAGTGATTGTCTGTGTGAGACCTTCCTGATTGGTCTGGTTGCTATTCAAGGCAACTACCATGAAAAAGCTACAACAGGCCTACAGACCCTTACATCTTCTGGGACAAGACTGCTGATCATCAAAAAACCTGTGGCCTGCTTCTCATCTTGAGACTGGTGCTACTGGTATGCTTCATGTGAGAGAAGCAGCAAAGCGCATTGTATCCCAGCAGTGTAAAGCTGTAGTGCGGCCATCACTTGTAGTAGCCAGGTAGTAGTCACTTAGGTGAATCCCTACTATTTATGATTCTTGGCAAAGCTAATTCTTTCTTTTCAGTAAGTGCTTCTTGATTAGCTACTGCCTGACCTGACTTCAGACTATCTCCCAAAATACTTTGTGTATAAATCATCAGGACCTACTTCAGTAGTTTCTCCCCAAGCATTTGTCAATGACCTGTATAGATGTTTGCACCCTGAGATGACATTTTCCTGCAAAACAGCCTTGAAATTTCACCAATACTTAGTTGCACCACAGGGTAACTAGTTTGCAGTGAGAAAGATTGCCTCCAAAGTTGCAAACCAGATACTCCTGACATTACTTTATATTCTCACCACAGCTGTATAATCAACAAAAAAAGGCCTGTTGCCATGGATATGAATTTTCCCACTATCTCCATTACCAACTTGGTGGATAAGGTTATCCTGAGGTGATTTAGAAATTGACTCATGTTTACTGACCAGCTAATTCACAAACAAACTGATAAGGTATGTGAGAAACGTGTTTGCACAATGTCCCTGGATGCAAAACTCTCACCTAAAAGCACTCCCAATGTCAATTAGGTTCATAGATTCATAGGACAATACTAGGATATTGTCCCAGAGGCACTTATGAGCCTAGCCAAGAATTTTACCCATGTTCCCACAAAGTCAGCACCTGTTTTTCCCTGTCCAGCAGGGACACAGGTGGGATCCCAGGGGTATATTTTCTGTTTCCCATCCAGTCATCCAGGTTCCTCTTAAAGAAGGCTAGTGAGTTACTCTGCTTGACATGGAGAGGAAGTCTATTCAACAGATGGAGGAGTCATTAGGACACAAGTCTATCTCACCAACAAGTTCTCTTAATGTCTCAGACCAGGTTGAGACCTTGTGTCTGAGTTGCATGAGTGGTGTTTGACTTATGGATATGCAGCAACTCCATCAAGGCTGAGTCTGAGATGGACTTGTGCACCAGACACAGGTCACCTTTGAGCAGTCTGTATGAGACTGAGTAGAGGGACAACATGGCTTTTAGCCTATCTGTATAGGATAGGTGTTTGAGTCCCTCAATTTTCTTGGTCAGTAACCTTTGTGGTATCTCCAGCTGATGCACGTGCTTGGCAAGGTACATGCCAAAAGGGGCGTTGTACTCAATAATGGGTTTGATAAGGGAAGAGTACAGGGAGGTTATGACCTCCTTGTTCCTGGACGAAATACCTTACTTATGAGATGAGCCATGCAGAAAGCCTTACATACAATGGAGACAACATGGTAGTCAAAATCAGGTTGCTATCAACCTGGGTTCCAAAGTCCCTCACGACTGATTGCATGCTTAGTACATTGTTATTCATGTGATAATTAGTGGGGACACCATTTTCCCCAAAGTGGATACTAATGGATTCTTGGCATTCAGTCTGAGGCCATGCTTCTGGCACCAGTAATTAGCTTGTTTAAGGCCCTCTTGGAGGATGTTCAGATCACTAGGGGAATTTATGACAGCACCCAGCTTGCAATTATCTGCAAACTTGATCAGCCACAGACCACTGGTTTTGCCTTGCACTTCAGAAAAGTATATCCCAAACAGTAGAGGCCTCAAGACCAATCCTTGGGGTGCACCGCTTGTTACAGATCTACTTCTAGAGGTGGCTTCCCCTATTTTGACTGAGTGGGTTCTATCAGTGAGCCACTTAGCTACCCATCTGGTAACATATGTGTTGATTCCTAGCTGGGAGAGTTTATCTATTATGCCCGAGTGGGGAATAGTGTTGAAAGCTTTGGCTAGGTCAAGGTAGGTAGTGTGCATTGTCTTGCCCTCATCTATGGCTTTGGTGACTGTTTTGAATAAGGCAACCAAGTTTAACAGGCATGATCTCCCTTTGACAAAACCAAACAGTCTGGGATCAAGCATTTTGAGGTTGCCAATGTCCCTGTTTATAAGGTTCATGATAATGCATTCCATGGCCTTTCAGATCAGGCTAGTTAGGCTGATGGGCCTATAATTGCCTGGGTCAGTAGACGCTCTACCTTTGTGCGGAGGAATGATAGTGTTGGTCCACCATTCTGCTGTGATGAAGCCGGTGCACAGGCTTTGGTTGACTATGGTGCCTAGTGGTGCTGAGAGCTCTTGCCTGAGTTCATATAGGACACTGCCAGGGATGTTGTTGGGTCCCATGGAGGCTGTATTTTTTTTTGCCTTTTAGAAGGCATTAATAACCTGCTCTCTGATGATGAGGGAACTGGGTGGTAGGTGCTGGGGATGTCCTGGTTTACTGATGGGGGGACAGGGGGGTGATGTTTTCCCTGAACTTGCTGCCAGCAGGGTTGTTTTTATCTATGGCATTTGTTTATATGTGGTATTCTTGACCACCAATTCAGAGCATTTTTGGGAGTTACCTTTTAGATTGCAGACATATGTGAAGAAGGCCTTGGGATTGTCTTTAGTGGATGTGGCCAATTTGTACTCGAAGTTAGCCTTAGAGGATTTCACCAGGGACTGTATTTCCTTGTTCAGACAAAGGAAAGATTGCTTCCAACTTGGCACCTGCTCCTTCTTGGTCCTGGGCAGCAATTTTTTTCCTTTTATTATAGAGTCTATTTATTGCTGCTGTCTACCAGATAGGTTTACTCTTCCTTAAGGAAGATGATTTGGTCCTGTCAGGTATTGCCAATCCATGCAGCTATATAGGTGCTCAATTAGTTTCTTGGTGTAGGCTTGGACATTAGTGCTTGATTCAACTGAAGGGATGGTGGCTGTGAAGCTGCTTATACCTGCTCTTGGGAGGTTGTAGTCAGCTTTGGAAAGGTTTTTTTCTTCGACCCTGGCAGGGGCGGGGGGGTCAGGGGAGATGGTGACTTTGAAAATGATCACTTTATGGTTGGATCTTACCAAGGAGGATGACACTGTAGGGGTGCCACAGTGGCTACTCATGTTGGTCAGTACCAGGTCCAGGATATTTTCACCTCTTGTGGAGGTATTAGCCAGCTGATCCAATGCATTGGCATTGACGAAGTCAAGGAATCTCTGGGCATTTTTGTTTGAGCTAGAATAGGTCTTCCACTCTATGGTTGGGTAGTTAAAGTTGCCCAGGATCAGGGTAGAGGGTTGAATCTTGATAAATTCAAGTATGTCCTGAGAGGTTGAGTGGGCCTCCTGAGTCATGGTTGGGGGTCTGTGGCTAGCTATGATTTGAATAGGTGTTTTGTCAATAGTTTACTGCATTTGGAGTGTGTTCTATGCGTCACACTGTTTGACCAGCCTGGAGGTGTGTATGTCTTTGATAAATATTGAAACTCCACCTCCTTTGGCTTTGTAGCCCTCTGTTTGGGGTCTGAAAGTACTGTAAGAAAGTAACCTGGTAAGGCTGGTATGCTCTCTGCAGCTTTGAACCAGGTTTCCATGACTGCACAAATGTCATCATCTTCCAGGGCAAGGAATGCTTGCAATGAGTGCAGGTTGATGTTAAGAGTCCTAGCATTTAGCAACATGACCTTTAAATTTCATTTAGAAGAATTTTTCACATTGGTAATTTTGTCCTCATGACTTTGCCTAAAAAAGCCACTATGGGAAGGCAAGAGCCTTTGCCAGAAGTTGGAAGTCCAAGGGAGACAGAGGCAGGCCATCTCTGGCAAAGCATTGTGGTCTGTCAATCATGTCCTCCCAGGCTGTCAGGTACTGGATCCCCTTGGAATGACAAGAGAAACTAAGCCAATTGTTAAAGTCAGTCATTTTCTGTTTGTATTGAGGCATCATTGTGGGTGAAAATAGGATGCTGCTTAAGGCCAGGGACATACCCGCCTCAGACATATATTCAGTGAGCTCAATCATGTCTCTCTTCATATAGTCCAGAGAGGTATGTGTCAAGTCATTCACATCATCATGGACTATGACAGATTTATAACGGTACCTGTTGTTGAGAGACTTGAGTGCGTGAGTGATATGGCAGATTCTAGCACCTGACAAGCAACTCACTATGACTTTTCCCTTGTCTAGCCTGGTGAGGAGCACATCTGTGTGTCTCACGATAGAGTCTACTATGACTAGTATGTTGGGTTTGTGGCTGGGCCTTAGATGCTGTGACTATGTGTGGTTCATGGTGCAGTGGGTTAAGATGTGCATGTGTGTTTTTGCCTTGGAGGTGTCTTTTGTTTAAGTATGTTTTTGTTGAGAACCTTCACATATGTAGGAATGTACTGTACAGGTGTGGGTGGTGTTAGAGGTGTGGTGCTTGGTGTGTTTGTGTAGACAACCTTCTTAGTGCCACATGTACTGGCTTGTGATTGAGACAGAAAGGATTCTAGGTTCTTAATGTAATTGCATCTCTCATAGGTGGTAGAAGAAGAGGGTTGTCCATGTACATGAGACAGTTGCTACACTGTCTCAGGATGCCCATATCAACAAGACTAGCAGGGGAAACCACAGGAAATTGTCCATACATGGCTGTCAGAATCTGCGGAAGAGAGGTAAAGGATGGTAGAGTGGGTACTATCAGAATCGAGTACCTACAGGTGCGAGTAAGGCTGGATATAATTACAGTAGTTGCAAGGGAGGAATTCAGTTACACAAGATTGCTGGTAAGGGAAATACTGCAACTGAGATACCTCGCAGTGGGTTAAAACAGTGCAGAGCAGTGCACTCTCAGAATATGTGCCCAGGCTGGTATGAGCCTAGCATTGAGCAACATTCTACTTTCTCCAAGGATGATGCCACAGAATGAAGAGAAGATGATTGACTTTAATAATTGACTTAATTTTTGGTGTCATTCTAATGTGGTGCAATATTTGTCAGCATGAAAGGAGACGGTCAACAGACCACACTGCTTTGCCAGGGGTGGTCTGCAACTCTCACCCCTAGGCTTTTGAATATTTGCTAAAACATTGTCCTCCCCCAGAGTGCCTTTTTTAGACAATACCAAACTGAAAGTACTTCTGATATAGAAAATAAAAAACAAGAACATCTAAAGGTGTTACTGCTCAATGCTAAGAGTCTAAATAAAAACTCCATTCACTACAAGCTGTTCCCACCCTAGAGAATGCTGATATCCGTGGAGTCATTGAGACATGCTTTAAAAATGCAGATAGCACACTGGCAGTGAAAGACTATAATGCCTTCCACATATTTAGACCAGTCACTACACAGACATGGACTAAAGGTGGAGATGTGTCAATTTACATACAAAATAAATATACCTTAAGGCTGTTCGAACAGGGCAGTTGAGCTTCTCCACATTCAAATCACCATATGCAAAATCCTTACCACTTTCTTGAAAGCTATAGGTCCCCATCAATGAGCCAGGAAACCTATAACACATATTTCAGCTTAGTGGAAATACTCACTATCCAACCCAATACTGTAATCATAGGTGATTTTAATTACCTCACTATTAACTGGAAATTGTATATGGCACCAAACATACAGATAGAGATTCCTAGATTTTGTAAATACAAACTCCCCGACCAGATTGTCAATGCACTGACAAGTAGAGCAAACATACCGGCTCTGGTCCTTACTAATATGGGAGAGTGCTGCACATCCCCTAGTGTAATGTCTTCCCTGGTAAGGTCCGACCACAAAATGGTCTCCTTTGAAGGAAAAATAAAACCTGGAACACCAGCTAACCCTGGAATGTTCTGGAACTACTCTAAGGCTAGCTTCCTACAATTAAGTGATAACCAGAAAAATGTCAAACCCCCCCCCCCCCATAAACTCTAAGAACACTGCTGCCTACATAGAACTATTCATAGAAACACTATACAAGCATGTTAATAGCTGCACAGAGGCAGCTATAGCCACAAGGAATAAATGCAGAACAAACTCAAAGACAAGAACCCATGGTGGAATCACATCAGTAGACTGTATAACAGAAGGAAGATAATCATAGCAACAATCAAGAAACGTAGTACCCAGCAGTATAAAAACACTCTCTTCAAACTGAACAAACAACTCATTGGACAAATAAAGTCTACCAAAGTCAAACTTGAGGTAAATTTCTCATCCCAGGCCAAGGACAATCACAAGGCTCTCTTTAGCTATGTCTACAGTCTCAAAGGTAATACAGAATCATGTGCAGACCTCATTGTTAATAGAGCCACCTATACTGAGTCCAAATGGAGAGATGATAAGTCAGCAAGTAAAGGAGAGTATTATTGCAGAAATTGAATTCATCCTCAAGTCTTGATGAGTACCTTCGTGAGGTGGATCCTGTTTTTTCACAAAATCTCACCAAGATGACACTGATATATAGACTGTATTTATATAGCATATATCATGGACAGAAGTAGGTTAAGCAGTAAAAAAGATAGCTGGGTGCACAGGACCCAGGATAAAAAAGTGCCCAATCCTGGTAGGCAGGAATGGAAAAGATGACAGTGTAGAATCCTCAAAATATGGAAACATTCCTACCAGGCCCAAGGGAGGATGGCCCCTCTGTTGTAGAAGGAAACAGAAGTCCACAAAAATCACAAAAACTGATAGGCCAAAGAAAAGCCAAAAAAGGCAATAAAGTGGACTATTGAGGATAGGAAAGAAATTATGTATTGTTACTATTATGCAAAAAGGCCAGCATTTCTAGACACGAGATAAACAAAATGATTAAGGGAGAAATTAGAAAAAAGAAAAATACTTCCACAAGAAAAACTGTCAGAAGCTTCAAATAAAAATTTGTACTCATTAATATAACAGTTTTTTGAAAAACAGTATATAGATCAAGAAACTTTGATCTGTTTGGAAAAAGAAGCATCTGAGGAAGTGTGAAAATATAAACAACAATAGAAAACCACAAAACATAGAGAAATAAAAAAAAGAAATATTGACATGGGAAAGAAAGAGAGATTTGATATGGTTCAATATTTATAGAAAGGAGAAAGCCAAATTAATCAATATAAAGAAGGCAGCCCCAAAGATATTCAAAGAGAAATACAGGCAAAGGCATCCAGATATGGAAAATTTCACAATAAAAATAATATCACAAAGAGGGAATGCAGAAAAGAAGATTAGTAAAGTAGAAGTTAAAGTAGTAGAAGTTGAAGCTATGGAATGCCTTTGAAGTCAAGCATTTGGTGTAGAAGGTCTAACACAGGTTATATCACAGCATGATGGAGTGAGTCCCCAAAGTAAGGAGAAGCAGGAAAATCAGGAAACATCTGAAGAAGGAATATGGGCATGGGAAAGAAAAAGAGATTTAATACGGTGTGATAGTTATGCAAAGGAGAAAGCAAAACTAACCATTACAAAAAGAGCAGTACAAAAGATATTTGAAGAGAAATATAGGCAAAGGAATCTAGACATGGAAAAAGTTGCAATACAAAAAATAAGAAGACAAAGAGGAAAAGTAGCAAAGGTGATTAGTAAGGGAGAAGTTAAAGAAATAGAAACTGAGTTTATGGAGTACCTGTGAAGTGAAGGATTTAGTATAGAAAATCTAATTCAGAAAGTACCGCAACAGGATAGAGCAATGGGTATCCAAATTAAGGGGAAAACAGTGCAACGGGAAGCAATTGGTCAGGTGCCTTATGAAGATATTTTGGAGCCTTCCACAGGAAACCTGTATAAACTTTCACTGGAAGCTGCACAGCAAGGGAAGGAACAGGAAGCTGTGGAAACTCTGATGCAGTCAAATGTTGAGGAGTGATAGGCCAGTGAGTTCCCATATGTCAGAGCAATTGATGGCACAGGATGAAATTGAAGAGAATGAGTGACAGGAAGATGATATAGAACTTTCTAGGACTGGAAAACAAAAAAAAATGTGCCCTCAGTTTAGAAGAAAATGAGCTAAGAGAATGGTTGCTTAATTTAATAGACATAGATAGAGATATTAAGATCAGTGAAAGAAATAGACTGCAGACGTTCAATAAAACCCCAAAAGTCAGAAGTTTGATAAAACAAATGAACACAGTAAGGACTGTCCATAGAGATCCATGTGATATAATAGAAGTGAACAGGATATGTCACTGTGCAGCTAAATTAATAACTGATAAATTCTGCCACAAGAACACAGGGTAGTGAGGGACAGGAAGAGAAATTGAATACCAACATGGATGTATTGAATAAAGAAAACTACAAAGCAATTAAGACAAGAAGTGTCACTGTTAGAAAAATATAGAAGAGGTAACAGATCAACAAAAATACTAAGAAAGATAGATATGATAAAAGCAATGCAAAGTAATAGAACAGACAAGGATCTATCATGCACTGTCTCAAATAAACTAGAAATCTCAGCACAGACAGAAAAACTTAGAAGATATGCAGATAAATATAAAGGAAAAGTACAAAATAAGCAATTTTTTGATGCCTTACAAAAGTTTTACAGAGAATTGGGAAACAAGGTAAGTGAAATTGAAAGACCACTAAAAAAAGAAGAAATAGTTACATTTTGGAGAAGTATCTATGAAGATCCGATGGAACTTAATAAATATGCTAAATGGATAGAAGAAATAAAAGAAAAAATAAGAAGTTTAATGATACAGGATATTTAATGGAATGAAGTAACAGCCAGAGAGATTGAAACAAAGTTAAGCAAAGGTCCCAAGCCCAGATGCAGGACCTAACTTTTGGTTAAAAGTATTAACATCTTTGCACGAAGATTTAGCCATGAGTAAGAACTATTTATATGTGCACCCTGAACAGACACCAACATGGCTAACAACAGGAAAAGCAATGATCCTACTTAAGAGTGATCCTGCAAGCTACACTAAAAATTTTAGACCAATAACTTGCCTTCCAACGATGTATAAACTATACACGGGAATTGATGCTGAAAGAGTTTATACTCCTTTAGAAGAAAACTCAATCATGGCAGTAGAACAAAAGGGCAATAAAAGAAAGTCATATGGAACAAAGGATCATTTGTTTTTAAAGTCATAGTGGAGAACTGTAGAAAGGGGAAGAATCTAAGTATGGCATGGATTGACTACAAAAAAGCATTTGACAGTATCACACAATCATGGATAAAAAAGTGCTTAAAAATGTATAAGGTACACCTTACACTGATCAAGTACATTATAGTGACCATGAACCAGTGGCAAACAACTTTGCAATTAAGCCATGATAAAGGACAAGTTATTATCCCAGGGATAAAAATTCAAAGGAGGATATTCCAGTTTGACTCTCTGTCATCACTGCTATTCTGCCTTACCCGTAACCCATTAAGCTGTCTACTTAACAGCTCATGCTATGGCTATAACTTGGCTCCTAGAAAAGAACAAAGTGTAAAGACTTCTCATTTTCTCTCTGTTGATGATTTAAAACTGCATATCTCATCAGATTAGGAATTGAAAGCACAACTGCAAGCTGTTAAAACTTTTTCAGATGGTATAAGAATGTCATTTGGTCTTGATAAATGTGCAAAAGTAACCTTTAAAGCAGAAAAACTGCAGCATCAGAAAAACATCAGTTTTGGACAAGAATGTGACATAAAAGAACTTGAGCAAGAGGGAGTGTATAAATATTTTGGAACTGATGAAGTATCAGCAATAACACATGAACAAAATCGAATAAAACTTAGTAAGGAATACTTTAGAAGACTTAAATTAATCCTGAAAACAGTGTTGACATCTAGGAACAAAATCCAAGCTATAAACCAACTTGCTCTTCCTGTCTAACTTACAGTTTTGGACTGATTGACTCTCTCCAAAACATGTTGGCTAGATTAGATAGGAAAACAAGAAGGATGCATCATGCTCATGCAATGATTTATAAAAATCAGTGCATACCAAGGTTATATATTCCCCGTTTTGAAGGAGGGATGGACCTCCTTGAAATTAATTACATGTGTACATCTGCAATCTTGGGAGTCCACACATATCTGCTGACCTCATAAGACCCAAATGTAGTGAACGTTTTGAAACATGAGGAGAATAAATCTAAGATGACTTCTCTGCTTAATCTAGTAGAAACACATCGGCATCAAGCAGGAATGGAAATCAAACCAGAAGTAGATAACAATCAGGCAGCAACTGAATGTGCCAAAAAATAAAAGAAAGCAAAAGCAAGAACATAAGCTGAAGGATCAGATGAGAAGGCAAAAAATGTGGAAATGCATAAATATAGTTGCAAGTATAGAAAACTTCGGGAAGAACCTCACACAATGACCACAGGAATGGTTAAGGAGAGGTGAATTCAAACCAAGAGATGAAAGGTTA
This sequence comes from Protopterus annectens, assembly GCF_019279795.1. Taxonomy (NCBI): domain Eukaryota; kingdom Metazoa; phylum Chordata; order Ceratodontiformes; family Protopteridae; genus Protopterus; species Protopterus annectens. The sequence goes on from NC_056751.1 coordinate 204,713,508, forward strand.
TATTTGGTTGCCCAAGATAGTGGGCTATGTATACGCTGGTTTACAAAGTCCATTGAACATATGGAAGAAACAGACAAATGTAGGTTTTGTAAAACCGAATTGGAAACAGTCTCACACCTCATTTCTGGTTGCGACATACTATTGGCAGAAGGACTGTATACTGAAAGGCATAATAATGTGGCAAGACTGTTGCACTGGCTATTGTGCAAACATTATGGTATCAAAGTGGCTGAAAAACGCTGGAAACATGAGCCACAAAACATCATAGAAAATGATGAAGTTTACATCACATGGGATCACCCATTACCAACAGTTCAAAAGATAGATTCTAGAAAACCAGATGTGGTGGTCCATGAAAAGAAGACAAAAGTAGCACTGATCATTGAAATCCCCGCACCAAGTGACTACAGTGGCTTGCAGACAGAGAGGCACAAAGTAATAAAATATCAGGATCTGTAGGCAGAAATGAGAGCAATGTGGAAGAAAGGCACCCAGACAGTCCGAATAGTAGTAGGAGCAACAGGTCTTATAAAAAATAATCTATAATCATATTTAGATATGTTACCAGTACATGTAAAACCATATGAATTGCAGGAGTTATTACGGGCACATTGCAGGTGCCGCAAAGAGCACTTCTGGCTGATATCAAAGACTGAAAGAATACTCATTTCATGAACTTTAATCATACTTTGATTTAGAAATGGGGTCCATTCCCATCATGGTATTAGAAACCCAAAAGACTTGGAGAAATTAAAAAAGCCAGAAGATATAGCAAACCTACTGGCAGAGAAATTCAGTTTTAACTTTACCCCTCCCTCCCCCTCAATATCTCCTCAGGAAATACATTGAAATATAAGATATAGTCTCATATGCAAAGTAATTATTTGTGAAATGAACAATAAGGACATAGGAAGCCTCCAAACACTGCAATCAACCCAATTTGGTTTTGTCAAGGGCAGGTCATGCCTACTCAACTTGGGGGACCTCTTTGAAAAGGTCACCAAAGTAATAGATGATGAGAGCAAAAATGGTTCACACTGCCTAACTTGACCTGGCAAGGCCTTTGGCACAATACCCCACTCAGGCATTGTTGATAAGTCAAGAGGCTCGGTATAAACCTTTATGTTACCCAGTGGATAGCCAACTACTACACAGGCAGGCCCTAGGAAGTTCACTTCAACAAAGAGACCAATCACAAGCAGAGTCCCTCAAGGATTGGTCCTGGGACTGATCCATTTTGACATTTACTTCTCTGAAGTCATGGCCAATCTCAAGGGCCTTTGGCTGACCAAATTTGCAGACAGTTGTGAATTAAAAGCAATCATAGAACCCCCCTCTGATACTAATGTTCCCTATAAAGGGCGGACACAGACAAATAACTTGTGTCAGAGCCATGGACTAAAACTAAATGCCAAGAAATGCATAAGAATATCCTTCAGAAAGTCATCCACTCCTTTTAACTATCATTTCGACAACACACTCCTAGAAGTTGACCCAGTAGTCAGGGACTTGTGGACACATAGACAGTAATCTAGCCTTTGACCATCATGTGCCTATAGTGATGAGGAAATCATTTCATGTTGTGCAATGTATATACAAAGGTATGTCATATAGGTCCAAGGAGGTCATTGTTCCACCATATTCAGCGTTCACCAGACCTATCATTGAGTACAATGGCCCCTTTGGAATGTACCTAACTAGGCACATATAAGAACTGGAAGAGGTTCCTCACCACAGGGCACAAGTATCATGTCCTATGCAGACTACCTCAAAACCCTTTCCATGTATTATGCCACCTACAGGCTGTTGAGTGTGGAAATATGCCTGGCATACAAGGCCTTATCATTCCCTGCGATTATAAAACTCCTGCATATCTGTAAAACAAGCAACACCAGAATTACCACTTCTAAAGACTTAAACCTTGCCTTTGATATAAATAGGACCTGCTTGCCAGAGAGGTTTGTATCCGAGAGACTTCTCCTTCCCTGGAATAAGATCCTCATCCATGTGAAACCGAATTCCTCTAACCCAATTCATGTGTTAATTGGATGGGGAACAGTAAACACATACTTGGTATGGAGCCTATATTGCTAGCGGACTCAGGCAGCTTGTAAATGGTTTATCTCCTTGGCTCCTGCTTGTAAATGTTTCATCTCCCAGGTCACTGCTTACACCTATCAGGGTACCTGAACTTGCCAGAGATTTGGGATGCATGGCTAAGCTTAATAAAGCACACATGGCCATTAGGCTGGTAGACATGTATGAACCTATGAACCAATGATTTACCAGCAGAGACATATGGTTATGACTGATTGTACCAAAAGAAAAGTATTCCATCCCCAATCACTTATACTTCACAGCTATGAACCTTGTCTGGCTGTGTACTGAGTCACAAACAGTACCATTTACCATACTTGATTTCAGCAAAATGTCATAATATGAGAGGAAACAACATACTGTGGGAGGAAAGGTAATCATAAATTACCACTCAAGTTAATGAGCCCATATAAGCTGTTATATTAATCAAAGATGAAGCCCACAATTTCAGATATGTATAGAAATCCCCTTTGTTGTTGTCCCCTCCAAGATGTCTGCCGTGCGTTTTGTACTATATATCTTGAACAAGCTTCAAAAAGCTTATACTATACCCCTTTAATGCCATACCTAGCAATATGAAAAGTATTTATCACAACAGGAACATTTATCTTCGTACTAGCTCATGCACAGTTTTATTTTAATGATGTGTTTAAAGGGTGTATACTCAGATTGTTTGAAATGGTCAATAAAAGGAAATAATAAAACTCCTTAATCATATGTCAGAACAAAAGACCCTAATATCAGGGATAATATCATGAATATTAATAAAAATCTGAAAAACATTACTAGATATAATGAGGGACCTAAGAACAATTAGCATCCTTCCTTTGCTATCTTAAGAAACTAACAAATAATACTTAACATTGCTCTGAAAATATTCATAATGGCATCACCTACCCTGACCTAGTAGAAATTGTCAACATTCTAACATACAAATCTTGTTCAAATGTTATCTCCAAGAGAAATATTCAAAGCCGACTTATCCCTGAATCTTTCTCTCTCTGTCCATCATCACTAAAGAACATGAATTAAAAGTGCTTTCCAAGACCAAAAACACTTCCTCCATGTGTCATGATAATATACCTGTCTGTTTCATAAACTGTACTAAACAAACCCTGTCAGAGTTGCTCCACAGACTATTTAACCTAACTTTAGCCACAAGCTTTGTCAGAGAAGATTGACAAATAGACGTACTGATGCCACTCCTTAAGGATAGCATCATCACTGACATTGGGAATTATAGACCTGTCAGCCTGCTTATTCTAATATCCAAAGCCATGGAACATAATATAACTGATCTGATAATGTATGATATTACAAATCTTATCAGGCTTCAAGTGTACAGTTTGGCTTGTCAAGCATAATAGATCTGGTAAACTTCTTCATAAGGGTATCATCATTTGTTGACAGTGATCATGCTCTCTACATAGCTGACCTAGACCTGGCCATGGCATTTGACACATACCACATGGTAGAAATGTTAATAAGCTTAATGCATTACAAACAAATACCTATGTGTCATGATAGATAGCAGATTGGTTAAAAGACAGACCTCACATTGTGTGGATGATCCCCTTTTCAGGGGAGATTTATGCCTGGCATACAGGGCATTGTCAGACCCCACTCTGATGGACCTCCTGCATATCCACAAAACAAACAGTACCAGAATTACCCATTCTAAATACTTAAACCTTGCCTGTGATATACATAGGACCTGCTGGAGAGATAGGTATATATATCACAGAGACTACCCTGTCTATGGAACAGGCTCCCCATCCATGTGAAGCAGAGTTCCTCCCTAATCAAATTCAAGTGCAGCTTGGACAATTGAATGGGAAACCAGACATGTATCCATGGTTTGGCACCTATGTCTCTGATGCAAACAGGTAACATGTAAATGGTTAATTTCCCAGGCCCATGCTTACACTTATCAAGGGTATCAGGACTTGTCAGAGATTTGGGATGCATGGCTAAACTTAAAAAGGCTCTTGAGGGGTCATTAACCTAGTAAACCCCTATGAACCTATGGCTGGTTCCTCTTCAACAATTATGAAATTGACCAGTGGTGTCCTATGGGACTCAGTGCTGAGACATCTTTTTGCTTGGCATTAATGTTTCTAATCTCCAGAACATGAACTGAGTCCTTTTGGCTAACCAAACTGTAAGTCTCTGACAAGACCCCTTCTTATGCCCAAGATCTTTAGAAAGAATGTACGCTCATAAATGCTTGGTGTACTAAAATGTGGCTCAAATTAAGTTCTAAAACGTACAATGTCATCACATATGGTAGACACCCCCCCCCCCAGAAAATGGCATAGATGATGCTCAACTTCAAAATGAAAATGTTGTCATGGACCTTGGAACTAGCTTTGATAATTCCCACTGTTTTAATCATCATGTAATAACAGTAAGCAAAAAGTCCTTCTACTGAATGTTCCTGTCAAAGGAATGTCATCTGGATCTAACGGTTCCTTTAGATCTAGAATTGATCAATCCAGTTTCTCACTCCAGTGCTCCATTTAGGGTGTACCTCAATGGCTATATTCAACAATTACAAAGACCCAAGTGGTTTCTATTAAGAAGAGCACTGACTTAAACAAAAAACTTACCTACTAGAAATGACTGGAAGCATTGTTGGACTCCTGAGGCGATGTTTAAACCATGTTGTCTGTGCATGTCCCTCAACCATAGGAATTCCGGAGAAAAATACACACGTAACGGGGCAGCAAATTCCAAAAATCAGGTACAGATTTTAAGTATTGGGGATATAAGCTTACAAGGTTGATAGAATAACATGTTTTGCATTACCATGTATTTTCTCATAGTTTCATAGGTTCATACTAGGCTAACTGCCCTTGTGGGCAAATTTTAAGCCTAGCCAATTACTCCCAAGTGAGAATCAAACCCTGTACCTTGAGTTTCCAAGGTAAACACCTTAAACATTATGCCAATCTCCCACCCTTCTGAATGATAAGAAGTCTGAATCTGAAAAGATTGCCAAAAAACATAAATGTAATGAGGAACAGACCAAAAATGTGAGGCAAAAATCTAAACATTCTGTAAACTTCATAGCACTTAAGATGCATGCTTCCATGCCATTAGGGTCCCAGTGGTCCTGGCTGTATTGCAACTCTTTGGATTAAACAGTGCCAAAAATTCCAGGACCAGGGATCTAAATCTTCACCAACACACAAAAATAAAATACAGTGGAGTGATATATTCATTATAAAGTGCCCTCCCCACCTCTGGAATAGACTGCCTCTGAAAATTAAACAGTGTGATACACCATATTCCTTCAAACAGGATTTGGAAGATTGAAAGGGTTTTTCAAAAACTCAGCATGAGCTTGACTGGCATACCCATGCTTGAGAGAGGAGGTGTAGTTTAAGAACAGGAACTGGCATGACATAAATGGTCATAAGACTTAGTTGCCTTCAACTTTTTATGATTATATTAAAATGCTTTGCACTCAAAACAGTAATTTGTAGACAACTGTTCATGTGGTGCATAGGTCATTACCTGTATCATTAATTATTCATGAATGTTTTGCTTGGAATTTCTCTTACAAATTATTGTCTGGGATTAAGCATGTCTGAAGAAGATCATTGTTGCCATTCACCACATTGATTGTCTTTTTATACTCTGTGGTCATATAGTACAGGATTTTCATGTTCTGCAGCCTTGTGCATCCTGATATTTCTAGAATATAGATGATAGTTACACTTTTTATGTTATTTTAATAAACATATAACATATGCTTAAAAACTACACATTAATATCACCTAGTACTCATTTATTCCCACCTAGACCACCTATTGCAATAAGATCACATAATCACCTCATTTGGTGCTCCCTGATCTTTTTCAGGATTGTCCCCAAAATAATATACTTCAACAGTAGTACTGCCTGCAACCTTGTCATTTCTTCCATTCACTTCTTTTCTTGTATTCTGTATTTGCATCTTATGATATGGACTATTTTCACAAATGGCTGATGTATTGCCTCCACTGTCATTTTCCCGAATCACTCATTTATTGCCTCCATATCATGTTGCATCTTATTTTCCTTCCCTATCATCTCCATCTTATATTCCCACTATTTTCTAAAGTGTCCTCCTACTTCTTTCTCCCACTTTCACAGCTTTACCTTTCTTCACATATTTCCAGTCTTTTTGCTCATCACATGATAAGATGCTTTCTGCACTGCTTCCAGTTCCCTGTCCCTTGATATATGGTATGTCCTGTCATATGAAACATGAACAAGGACATGTCCTTCTCCGGATGTCACCAACATCTTAATAATACTACTGATTGCAATCATTGACTAATGTTTCCAGGATAGCATCCTCCTGCACCCTTATCCATTCTCCTCCAGTGCTTACCATTTATGCTAACCAAAGTATTCTGCACTTCTCATTGTAGATTATCTGACAGTTGCTTCTCTTCAGGACATGTGCAATTCAACTTTTCTGCACTTGCCCCTGACAAATTATTATTTTCTACTAGGTATACTCAAGCGCTGCTTTCCTTTTGGAGATTTTTACAATTCTTCTAATACAACCCATTATATCCATTAAACAAGGTCCACAAACATGATGCAGTAAACAAAATAGACACACAGTCAAACAGACAAACTTTTTACACCACTCATGTTAGCTCTCTTTTGTTCTCAACCGCACTTTAACCTTTTTCAATTTTAACTTCTTAACTAAAATATGCATCCTTGATGAACATTAAGAACTTGTAGAGGCAGAATCAAGTCCCAGTATAAGAACACTGCACTGGCACGAAGCTATAGAAATTTCTCTCTTTAATTCACAATAAAATCACATTACACACAAAATGTGGTTGGATTTCATCAGAACCACTACACAATGTATCTTGCTCCTTTATATATACATATTAATTCAACAATTAACAACTCATTAAAAAATCATGTGATTAAATTCATTTCCATTTGTTCATCAGCTTCTTAAAGTGCACAGTGCTCGATTCCCTCAATGAATGCCATTCTATATATGTATATGTTATTTTAAAATTTATAATACTTAAAAATACTTTAAAATACTTTAAAAACTGTGTTGAATTCATGTTATGTATACTGATTACCATATACTCTATACCTTACATACAATACTTCTATTCTTTAAAAAATTATCTCTGTCATGTTTATATAACTTTCTTTAGTATACTATATTTATAATATACTTTTTATATACCCTTACACTATTGAATAGATGATTATATACCTTCTAAAATGGCTTTCCGCCTATATCCATCATAAAATAGTTTTTATTGAAATATATTCATTTAACCGAGGCATTCAATTTAATGCTAGTCAATGGTGTAGGGAGAAGGCCTCTAATGGATCTACCAACAGCGAATGAGATGGCTAGATCGGAGGGGCGACCAGTATAACATTTCTGTAAAGTAAATAAAGGTACTGTGAACATCAAACAGCTTACTAATGACAAGCGATTTACTTTAGATAATTTTTTGGACAGTAAATTTAATTTTGAGCAGGGCAACATGCGTCATTATTCTAACAGGGGTAATGAATGCAAGGACAATGAAGACATGATGTTGAAAGACTATATATATCAGTTTGGTAAAAAATTAAAAATGTTAAAGACTTTACAACTTGATAAGATGCATTGATGTAAAGGTGGTTCCAATGGGGCTCAGATTCTTTAAGAGACCCATGGGTGTACATATGGAACATGAACAGTTAACAGAATGTTGTGAAATGTTTGACAATTTTGGTTACACTTTTATGAAGTATCTTATAGCCTGTAATGATAAAAGAATTTGTGTATTAATGACTGAAATAGAAGAATTGGACCACATAATTACTACTGATTTACTATTTGAAGAGAATCTACCAAGTTTTAATGCACAATTTACTTGGGTGGAAAAACAGATTAATATACAAATGGATAGAAAGTGTAAAAAATTAAAACGTGACATAATGCAGTATGAAAAAGGTGTGGCTTATAACTTTGAGTCTAAAAAGGACAGAAAAGATAATACAGGAGAATTATATAAAGTGAATAGAGGGTATCAGAGTAAAGGTGGACTAGTACATAACAACAACATGAGGAGGGGAAAGGAAGCACATTATTTTTTAGAGGAGGACCAGTTAAGGGACCCAGTACAGGAAAGAGAGATAGGGTTGAACAAAAGGTATCCACAATACAACAGAACATGCTAATGCCAACATATAGGACATTACGAAATAATGAAGAAGAAATAATCAAACATAGTGACATTCATTATAGATGGAAAGAATTTAGCATCTATAATTACACTAGTTTGAATGTAAATAAATGTTCAGTTTACTCTCTAAGGGTATGAAATATATACCGAACAACAGTGGCAATTTAGTTAATTATGTGATAGATTTTAAAAAATATTTGAGAAAGCTAAACCTAGCTGTACATTTCAGAGGGAAAGAAATGACAAGTGTGGAGATTTTTAAGAAACCAAGTAAGTATACACCTCCATTAAATAATGTATTAGCTACTTATGAAAGGATGGTATTAAAGGAATTGTATACAAGTTTTAAGAATAACAAATCCCATATCACAAATCTTACTATGAATGAAGTTAAGATCTTGAAGGACCTACAAATGGATAATAAAATTCGAATAATGAAGCCTGACAAATTGTGCTATATTATACAGAAGACTATAACAACAAAATTATGAATATATTATTAAATTCTGGGAATTATATAGCCACCTCACTGAATGAAGTTAACATTGCATATCATAAAATTAATTTAATTTTAGAGGATTTATTAATAGATAGTAGAATAGATATGAACATGTACAATTATGTGAAAATAGAGTATCCTATTTTAGGAACCATCGTAGGCATACCCAAGATCCATAAAAACATCCAGGACATCATATCTGGAAGCAATTCTAAAACCTTTGAAATGGGTAAAGTAGTCGATGGATGGTTAAAAGGGGTATATTCATACATCCCACATATAGTAAAGGATTCCTGGGATTTTCTCACTAGACTTAAAGATGAACTAATAACAGATAATTGCCTTTTAGTAACAATTGATATAGTGGACCTCTTCTCATGTATACCTCAGGATGAGGGACTCAAAAGATTTGAAGAAAGTATGTGCAAATATAGTAGATTAACTTGGGATAGAATAAGTGTCATCATGATGTTTATGGAAGTAGTTTTGAAGAACAATTTTATTATGTTTCAAGGTGAATATTATAGGCAAAACTTTTACTGAATTGGGAAGAAGAATATATCTTGAATGGAACAAATATATAAAAAGTTATCTCAGATTTTTGGATGACGTGTTCTTTATATGGGAAGGTAGTGAGGAACTACTACATGAATTTACCAAGTATCTTAACAGTAGAAATGAATATTTAAGGTTTACAACAAATATGAATAGAAAAAGCATAGCATATTTGGATACTAAAATAACTATTGAGAGTAAGAAGTTTAAGTCCAACCTATATAGGAAAGATACTTTCAGTAACGCGATTATCTCGAGTATAATAGTTGCCACAGTATCAGAGAAAAAGTATTATCAAAGGGCAATGCATCCAAGCGCTAGGATGACATCTAGCTTTGAGGATGTAATAGTGGAATTAAATTACATAGCCTAATGTTTTATTGACAGGGGTACCCTGACTGGATGGTGTTTGATATAGGAATAAGGATGGAATAGGAAGTATGAAAAAAGCGAACACTGAATATGGAGAGCTTTGTGTTAATATATAGCCCTCAGTTAACAAATTTAAAGACATAATAGCAAAAACTGGAACATAATAGAAACAGATGATGACATTTATAAAATATTAGGCCCCAGACCATCGTTCGTATATAGGAATGGACAAAATTTGAAAAGTAGGTTGAAAAATATGGAAGTTGCAACCAGTGTCAGTTTATTATGGAGGTTAGTAGTGTTACACTGGATAACATTCAGAAAACTACAGTTAGGTTCATCAAGGGGAACTGTAGAACTAAGAACGTCATATATTTAGCCTTGTGTTCAACATGTCCATGTTACTATGTAGGGATGACATCTAGATTTTTAAAATAGAATCTATGAACACTACTATAGAATAAAGAAGCAGGATGAGAATAACGCCTTATGGAGACATTGTATGGCCAGTAAAGAGTGCAGGATATTCAAGTTTGGAATATTAGAACAAGTAAAGGTTAACCCTAGGGGAGGTAATTTAAAGGAGAAATTACTAGAATTAAATTGAATGCCTGGTTAAATGAATATATTTCAATAAAAACTATTTTATGATGGATATAGGCGGAAAGCCATTTTAGAAGGTATATAATAATCTATTCAATAGTGTAAGGGTATATAAAAAGTATATTATAAATATAGTATACTAAAGAAAGTTATATAAACATGACAGAGATAATTTTTTAAAGAATAGAAGTATTGTATGTAAGGTATAGAGTATATGGTAATCAGTATACATTTAATCACATGATTTTTAATGAGTTGTTAATTGTTGAATTAATATGTATATATAAAGGAGCAAGATACATTGTGTAGTGGTTCTGATGAAATCTATGATAGATAGATGAAGCTCCAACAATTTTTGTGTGTGTGTGATTTTTTTTATTAGATTAAAGAGAGAAATTCTTATTGCTTAGTGTGTGTGCAGTGAGTGTTCTTATACTGGGACTTTCTTCCTCTAGGCTTATTATTGCATTTATTCGCCAGTACTTCATATCTTCATATCATATCAGTGAACATTAAGAACTTGACAACTCTCTGTACTATTTATACCTCAGTTATCACTTAAGGCTTCTGTCTTTCTGGAAATCCTTTTCCTCATTCCTAATGATTCAGCATGTTTATCAGAAGGAGTTATTCCATGGAATAAGGAATCAAATGCATTTTAACATCAACCACAAAGAAACCAAACTGATACAATCATCAATAACCACAGGAGTGAAGTTAACAAAAGCATTAATGAACAGGTTATTTTAAAAAGTTTAGCACTTTCATCCACAATAATTTGTGTGGACTTCTTCATTTTAATATCAAACTGTGCCACATCCACTATGTTGAATCCGTAATGTGCAACCCTATATTCAAAGGCACATGCAAGGTTCCATGTATCCCAGCACATTATCCAATACTTGGCAATGATTTTTATGAGAGAAAATGGTCTAAAGCTATTTGCCCCAAGGTGTCCTTATACTTATTTTTAAACTATTACCCATATTGCCTTCATAGACTCAGGTGCCTGTTTCACCTTTGGTCACATGTTAACAATTTAATCGCACATTAATGATTTTCCAGATCTTTCCTTTTGAAATATCCCTCACTATAATGCTGTATTATACATTTCATCTGCATTCTACCCTTTCAAATTACTGATTGTTCTCTCTACTTCTTCATTTGCTATTTATTCATGCATTTGACATTTTCTTGTTACATATATGTTTTTTCCTTTCGTTTAGCATTTCTCATTTCCATTTTATATCCTCCCAAACACCTGCTAATGCCTCTCTCTTGTCTCACCCATAATTGAATATGTCATAAAATGCATAGTTTCTTCTTTTAAGAACCTGTCTTCTGAATTGAAGTTTCCATGAGTTTCCAACAGTTTCTAAATAATAACCTATTTTGTTCATTTTTATATATCTCTCAGAGTAAATGCATACCCACTTCATTCTATTCACCCTACTAAATCTAATTAATTCTTATCAGTTGCCTTAGTCTGATTGGTTGCCACAATCTCATTCTGAAACCTGAAACTATACCTTCTCCCTATGTATCTCTGTCTCTATCCCTAAGTTCCCTACCATTCTGCATTTATTCCTTTGAATGCTATGCAGCTGCATTTTCATTTGTTTTACTTCATCCATATAACTGCTTCTCATTTTCCTATCTATTTCATCAGTTTTCCTCTTGCTGCCACCACCCTCACCTTAATATACTGATTTCTACTGCCCTCTCTTTCTCACGCTGCTTGGTTAGTTGTGCCACTACCCTTCTCAACTTTTATTTTTTAATGATTTTTTCCTGACCCATCTGTCTGACATCAGTCATATCCCAGACCCCCTCCTTGATCTTCCACTCCATCTTTCTACCCCTCCATGACATGTGACTTAACCCCCTAGACTAAGACCACTCTAGCAGAGGAAATATAAGTGTAAGTGAACAATGGAAATTTGCAATAAGGAGATTAAGGGAATTAGGCCATCCAGGTATATTGCTACCCTGACAGCGACAGTGATCTTATTTAGTATGGCTCTGACCCACACAATTCCCATGTGCATGAAATATGGACACAGTCCAAGAGGAATGACATTGTTTGACATTGTTCTCTACTAAGAACTGTTTCTGACTCTAAACTCTACCCACAGATAGCACTGTACTTAAAGCATCTAATCCTAAATCTTTACTATTTTTACCTTTCTTTAATATATCTTTAATTTCAGATGAGGAAAGTGGTTTATTTAACAATGAAATGTGTTGGTCATTTGGTTTATTAGCACTATTCTGTAAATATGCATCAATATTGCAATCATCAAAATTAATTTTTATCTTTATTAAGAGCTTCATGAAATTAAAAAAAAAAGTTGTCACACATTTCTTCTATATCTGAAGTAAGCTTATTAGTATGGGGATTTGGAATATTATTGAAATGAATATTTTTACTTAGCATCTTACATCTGTTAGATATTCTGTGAAGATTTTTGGAGACATTGCATATGTTTGTAGTATTAATTTGTCTAAACATATCTATGTGTTAAAATTGTTTGATATTTTGTCATTTTTTTTAGCTTCAATATTATCTAATTTCTTTGTTTGCTGTTCAAATTTCACTTTACGCATGTCATTTCTGTATTTCTAGTAACTCTTTGTCCCACTCTTTCATTTTGCTACTAGACCACTTTCATATTGTATCCTTAATATGCATTTTTAAAGAAACCCATAATCATAGCTCTCAACCTCTTAGCACAAAAATCTTGACTAAGCCAAAATATTGAGGAGGCAAACCCCAAAAATAGTGGCAAATTTTAAATATTGCTCTTCTAGCCTTAGAAAGTTGATTGAATAAAACGTCTTGTGTCACCACGCATTTTCTGAAGGATAGGAAGTCTGAAACTCAAATGTCTATCATCATTAAGTGAATTTAGTCCTCACTGATTTGCCACAAAAATCCAGAAAATCTCAAATTATATGAGGAACAGAAACAAAAATATCAGGCAAAAATCTGGACATTCTGCAAAAATCTGCAAAGTGGAGAGGTATGTCCATAATATGATTTTATTAGCCTGACCATTTATCATTTAAAAAAGAAAGTCTTCTTTTTGTTGTTTGAGATAGCTTTTAAATTCTTTTAATTTCATCATATATACTGGAATTCTGTAAATAAATTGAAATTTCCCTAAATCCATTGTTAGATTAACACAATGTATTTTTGGTTGGATAAAAGGTAATGAATAGTTTAAAATAATTAACTTGATGAAATAGATCTATGGAAGCATAAATCCTGTCAATTTGAGTTTGTGTCTAATGTGCATTAAAATTAATGAGTGAAGAATAATGACTTATCTCCTGCTTTTATTACTAAATCAACCAAATAATTACTATCAATCCATTGATTTATTGCTTTAGCTGGTGCTAAAATGTTTGCTTTCTTCTGTTCACTTGCATCTTCAGTACTAGATATACACTTGAAATCTCTAGGTAATATTAAGGTACTCTTGCAGTGACTTTGTTATAATTTAAGTGATTTTTTGCTACTCTTACACATATCTCAGGGACCCAGTAAAAATTAGCTAGTGTATATAGCTTACGCACAACACGAAAGTCCCAGTATGACCAAAATGAAGTTTAATTCCACAATAAAGAAAGTACTCTTGCAATTCAGCTTGAACATAAGCCTTCAAGGAGTGTAATTGCAATAAATATTACATAGGGCAAACAAAGAGAAAGTTTACAATTAGATTGTTAGAACATTGAAGAGACACCAGGTTAGGAAAAGCAGAGTCCTCTAGCCCAACATTTTAAATGATACCATAATAGTGATTATGCAGGTTTAACAGTGACTATTTTAGAACAGGTACAAGGAGAAGGAAATAATGATTATATAAGAAATTCTTTGTTTTATATAAGGAAACGCATTTTATTTTGAAATATGGTACTTTGATTCCACAGAGTCTAAACACTAACTGCTGTTGGAAATGTGTTATTTAAGGTGTTATACAATGTGTTTCTTTAAGCGCTTGTAGTGTTTTAAATGTATAATTGTTAAATTATTTTATTGTTTAATTGTTTAATTGGCAGCTGTAGGGGTATAAAAAGAAGGGTTTGTTAATGGCGAAATCACTCCTTGAAGGCTTATGTTCAAGCCAAGGTGCTAGAGTGCTTTTTTTATTGTGGAATTAAACTTCATTTTGGTCATACTGGGACTTTTGTGTTGTGCTTCAGCTTTTTGACCATTGTTGTTCTGTGGTTTAAGTTATGGCCAGTGATCCAGCAGTTAACGTACCACTGATCTTCAGAGAGGATTTATCCAATTCCTCTCAACTAACAATGGATGGCTTTCTAAGAACTAATGCAGAGAGAAATAGATGGGGGTGAAAGACTGGTAAGCAGTGGTGAAGGGCTTCCCTCGCAGATGTGGCAGAGGCTGCTGAATGAAACAAGAAATAAGCATACCTCTAACCCTTTTTTGGATGTGGGTAAGCGTTCCACTGCTCTTCCCTCTGAAGCAAAGATTTTGTTCAATAAAACTGAAACATTTACTTAATAAGAAACTTCTGCCCATTTTAACAGATTGAGCCTCCTGAGGTATTTGAGTTAGATATAGCTCCAATGTGGCTTAGGGCTATAAAGTTTCCCTCTCTGCCATTTGATTTATCTAATACAGAAGAAAAAACTTTTAAGCAGAGGTGGGAGAAAGCCGCTCACTATTGCTTGCTAGAATGAATCAAAATATTGGTGGAGTGTGATGAGGTGAAACTTTCTGCTTTAAAGAAAGACATCAATGCAGTATGTAATAGTTTAATGCTGCTGATTGATAAGGCTTGATTAGAAATATGCCTGCATGATATTCAAGATAAATTATCTGTTTGAAAAAAGTTATACGAACAGAAATTGCAAAAAATCAAAAGAGACCTGAAGGACTATGAGAATGGTGTAGCCTTCTTTAGGCCGATGAATCAGAGATCGCGGTCTCGAGTTTGTTTTCAAAATCAGGAAGGGGAAAGGAAAATGAGAAACAAAGTCTCTTCTAGTGATACTAGTCTGTATCAAAGTGACTTTGAAGATGAACAAAATTATCCTTCACTGCCCCAGTCAAATAACACTCAATATATGCATGATTATTTTCATCCCAAAGGGGGATATAACCAACAAAGAAAATGATAACATCAGGATTATGACCGCGAGCAACAAAGAAAAGGCTCATATCAGTGACAGTGGAGAAATAATAAAAGGACAAAATGGTATTAATTTTGTTAAAAATACAAATTTTATCGTGAATTTGTCAGGTTGTGTGCTGGATAATTTATGTGCAGTTTTACAATGTGGTTTAAAGTTTATACCCACAGTATTGTCAAGGTTACATAATTTTAAAATCAATTTTTTTTAATTATTTGAAAAATGCATTTATGAAACAATGAGTGAGAAGGTCACTTAAAAATCAATCAGTAAAAACTAAAAAAACTCCAGCAAAGGTAGAACTTCCACTGAGTGACCTCCCAAACTCTTGTATCAGAGGCACATGGGATATATGCAAATGAACCTTATGAACATCAGGTGTTTAGCTCAATGGCAATTCTGAATTCCCATGACTTGTTTCTTAGGTTCACAGTTAGGTACTAGGCTATCGGCCCAAGGGCTTACATAAGCCTAGCCAACAAGGTTCCCTGGCTTACTCCACCCAAGAAAGTTAATTGCCTGTGCTACTCTCGAGCAGAGGCACAGAAGTGATCCCCCGGGCATATTTTATATATGTTCATAGGTACGTACTAGGCTATTCATTCTAATGAACAATTTCAGGCCAATAAAACCAAACCTTACTAACTGTGGATATGCATATTTCAGGCTTGCTATGACCTCCACAGCACAATCAGAGAGTAATCAAGCATTAGAAACACAGGGCTGTTATACCCAGCTGATGTCCATTATCATTAGGGTCACTGGAAAAATATCCCAAACAACAAACTAAAACAATGAGTGAAAAAGTCACTTAAAAACCAATAAGTAAAAACAAAAATGAAAACTCCAGTAAAGCTAGAACTTCTACTGAGTGACCTCCCAAACCTCTTGTATTAGAGGCACATGGGATACATGCAAATTAACCTTATGAACATCAGGTGTTGCAGCTCAATGGCAATTCTGAATGCCCATAACTTGCTTTGTCATTTTAATAGACAATTGCAGGCCAATTAAACCCCACTAGCTATGAATATGCAAATTTTAATCTTGCTATGACCTTATCAACACAACACAAGCAGAGTGTTTGATTAACCATTAGAAACACAGGGCTGTTATACCAAGCTGATGTCCATTATCATCAGGGTCACTGCAAAATTATCCCCAAAAAACAAACTAAAACAATGAGTGAGAAGGTCACTTAAAAAAACAATCAGTAAAAACAAAAATGAAAACTTCAGCAAAGCAAGAACTTCCACTGAGTGACCTCCCAAACCTCTTGCATCAGAGGCACATGGGATATATGCAAATAAACCTTATGAACATCAGGTGTTTCAACTCAATGGCAATTCTGAATGCCCATAAAATATGCATATCAACATTTAGTGGGGTTTGGCTTTAATGGCCTTAAATTGTCCATTAAAATGACGAAACAAGTCATGGGCAAGCATCCCCAACACAACCCAAAAGACACATAGCCCACAGACTCAGTGTGCCACTCAACCACAGCCAATAAGGCAAAACAATGTACCCAACACACTAGTCATAGGTGACTCTATAGTCAGGCACACTGTTGTCCCACTCACCAGGCTAAACAAGGAGAAGGTTACTGTCAGCTGTCTGTCAGGTGCCAGGATCCACCACATAACCCATGCACTCAGGTCACTCCACAACAAGTAAAAATATGACTCTGTCATTGTCCATGTTGTTGTGAATGACCTGAGATGTACCTCCCTGGACTACATGAAAAGAGACATGGGAGAGCTCTCTGATCTTGTAGCCCAGGCAGGTATGACCCTAGTCCTGAGTAGCATTCTGCCATCGCCCAAAATGATACCGCAGTACAAGGACAAAATGATTGACTTCAACAATTGGCTAAGCTTCTGGTGTTATTCTAAGGGGGTCCAGTATCTGTCTGCTTGGGACGACATGGTCGACAGACCAAGATGCTTTGCCACAGATGGCCTGCATCTGTCACCCCTGGGATTCCAGATAATGGCTAAGGCTCTTGCTGCCCCTATCGTGCCTTTTTTAGGCAGGGTTCAAATAACAAATTCACCACCATAAAAGGAACAGGCAAGCAAAAATTGAGGGTAATGCTATGCAATGCTAGAAGCCTAAATCTCAAACTTCACTCACTTGAGGCACTCCTTAAAATGGAGAACATCGATATCTGTGCAGTGACTGAGACCTGGTTCCAGGCTCCAGGCATCACCCCTGCACTACCAGGCTATACCTCATACCACACTTTTTGGCCATGTAACCTGGACCAAAACACCAAAGGCGGAGGTGTGTCCATATTCATTAAGGATATCCACACCTCCAGGCTAGTTGCTCAGCATAATGCATCCAAGGTTATCCAAGTGCAACTAACTCTGGGCAAAACTGCAATCCAAATTGTAGCTTGCTACAGACCCCCCACCATGCCCCAAGATTCCCACTCCTCTTTTCTTGATGTACTGGAAAATATTAGGGTTCAACCAAACACCCTAATAATGGGCGACTTTAGCTACCCCACCATTAACTGGGAAAACTACTCATGTACCAACTCCTTAGCTCAACGCTTTCTGGAATTCATAAACTCCAATGCCTTATATCAACTTATCCACACCCCCACCAGGGCAACACTGTCCTATACCTAGTCATTAACAACATGAGTGACCAGTGTTCCACACCTGAAGTCAACCCCTTGTTGGTCTGATCCGACCATAAGCTTATCACCCTTGATATCCACATCCCACCCCCACCCCCCATTAAGGAAACTACAGTAAAAATTTTCTCCAAAGCCAACTTCATGCTTCTTAAGACAGAAGTGGTGAACTTCATGACACCCATGCAGATGGACAATACAGTTACAACTGCTGAATCCTACACAAATGCACTCTAAAAGCAAGTACACAATTGCAGGGATTGTGCTATCCCAAACAGAACCAAGACGTTATCCTCCAAAAAAAGGAAGCCAATCTGGTGGTCCCCTGCCATAAACAAACTCTACAACAAAAGGAAGAAACTGTTGCAAAAGAAAGTAAAATCCCATGAGTGGAGGAGCTCCCTGGTCAGTAAGAAGCTGAGATCCCTTATAAGATCCTCCAAAGCTAGCTACAAAAACAAAATCACCACTAAATCCAAGGACAACCACAAAGCATTCTATAGCTATGTCAAGAATCTAGATGGCAACACCTAGATCTGCTCTGAGTTACAGCACAAAGGCACGAAAATTACAGAACCAACTGATATTGCCAACATCCTGGCAGATAGGTTCAATGCTAACTTTACTCCCCTCTCACCCCCTAAAGGGCCCATATCTATACAGGAAGAATGCAGAGTTCCTGGAATCACAACTACACAGGTAAAAGCTGCACTCTCTAAAGCCAAAAACACAGCATCCATGGGACCCGACAACATCCCAGGCTGCTTTTTACACAAACTTCAGAACGAACTGGCTCCCCACTTAAGCACCATGTTCAATAATAGCCTCACATCAGGCTTTGTGCCCACTGAATGGCACACAGCAACAGTTATCCCACTCCACAAAGGGGGAGCCACCACTGATCCCAGGAACTATCGATCTATTAGCCTGACGAGCCTGGTCTGCAAGGCCATGGAACGTGTCATCATGGAACTCATAAACAAAGACATTGGTAACCTCCAAACTCTGGATTCAACCCAGTTTGGGTTTGTGAAAGGCAGATCATGCCTCCTGAACCTGAGTGACTTCTTTGGGGCAGTAACCAAAGCCGTGGATGAGGGTAAGGTGGTTCACACAGCCTATCTTGACCTCAACAAGGCTCTCGACACCATCTTCCATTCTGGAATTATAGCTAAACTCACTAAACTAGGTATAAATCCCTACATCACAAGATGGGTTGCCAAATGGCTCACTGAAAGAACCCACACATGTAAAAGTTGCAGACTCCAAATCTGACCTCAAAGCAGTGACAAGTGGAGTACCACAGGGTTCCATCCTGGGACCTCTCCTGTTTGGTATCTACTTCTCTGAAGTACAGGCTAACACAGAAGGCCTCTGGCTAATGAAGTTCACAGATGACTGCAAACTAGTAGGCATAGTCAAGTCCCCAAATGATGTGGACATCTTACAGAAGGGCCTCACTGAGACAGATACCTGGTGTCAAAGCCATGGCCTCAAGCTCAATGCCAAAAAGTGCAGTGGCATCCCCTTTGGTAAAAACTCTGTACCCATGAACTACCACATAAGCAGCAATCTACTTAACACTGAATGCATGATAAGAGACCTTGGGACCCAGGTGGACAGTAGTCTCTCCTTTGATAGTCACATCGCCACAGTAGTCAGGAAGTCCTTCTACATGGCACACCTCATCATAAAAGGGTTGTCATCCAGGAAAAAAGAGGTCATTGTTCCCCTCTACTCGACACTCATTAGACCCATTATAGAGTACAATGCCCCTTTTGGAATGTACCTCACAAGACATCTGCAGCAGCTGGAAAGGCCACAGAAGTACCTCACAAAGAGGATTACTAGCCTCAAACAAATGCCCTACACTGACCACCTCAAAAACTCCAGCTTTACTCCGTAGCATATCGCGTACTCCGAGGTGATCTCTGCCTAACATATAAAGCTATGTCAAACCCAAAGCTGTTGGACATGCTACACCTAAAGAAATCCCAATCCCTCTGAGCTACATGCTCTAGGGACCTAAACCTTGTCACCACAATAAACAGGACACACTGGAGGGATAGATTCCTGTCCCAGAGACTTCCTATACTCTGGAACAAGCTACCCATCTATGTTAAGCAAAGTTCTTCATTAGCACTCTTCAAGAAAAATCTTGATGAGTGGATGGGAAATAGGGAATACACCCTGGGGATCAAGTCTGTGTCTCTGCTCGACAGTGGCACTTGAAAATAACTTTCTTGGGTGGCGTAAGCCATGGAACCTTGCTGGCTAGGCTTATGTAGACCCTTGGGCCGATAGCCTAGTACCTACCTATGAACCTATGAACCTATATATATGATACAACTCCTGAAAGTGTGGATGAAGACATTATATTAAATGATGTATCTGATGATTCTTTTGTTTTGTGTAATAGTGATGTAAATGCTTACTGTCTTATAGATATTTCAGTCTTAAGTGTTACAAGCAAGTTTATGCCACCATTTATCCATGAAGGAATAAAAAAATTAAAGCGTATGGTTGATTTTCTAATGGAGATGTTATTTAAAAGATTTGATAAAAGAAATGTAGATTATAATTTAACAAAAAATGAATGGTTAGCACTGAAGGATTTTTCTAATCACAAAGAACTTGTTATAAAACCTTCAGATAAGGGTAATAAAATAGTAGTTATGCATTATTTACAATATAGTAAAATGTGTTATGATTTGTTACAATAAGACCAAGTGCATGAAGTGGTTATAAAATCTAAAGTTGAAGAAGCCAAAGAAAAATATATGTGTTTAATTAAGATATGGTTAAGGTTAGGGTATTGGACCGAACAGGATGTGGAGAAAAAATTATTCTGTCATAAAACAGAAATGGCATATTTTTATTGTCTACCTAAGGTGCATAAAAACCTAATCAATCCACCTGGGAGGCTAATTGTGTCTGCAAGGAAGTATTTTGTACGCAATTTGGGAATGGTTTTGCATAAATGTTTATTAAAGGAAGTCATTCGTCGCCCCTCTTACATTAAAGATTTATTTGATTTCTTAGAAAAAATAAAAAATGTTAAATGGAAAAGGGGAATGTATTGGGTAATGGTAGATGTAAAGAGCCTATGCACAAATATTAAACACATTTATGGTATGAAAGCCCTTAGCCTATATGTAGGTGATAATCCACGACCACATTACATAATGGAACTTACAAAATTTAGTTTAGAAAATATTTTTTCTGTTTTGAAGATACAATTTATCACCAGTTACAAAGCACAGCAATGGGGTCTTCATTTGCACCGATATATGCTAATTTATTTATGGGCATGTTTGAAACAGAATACATTTATGTTAATATGTTTTACAGGCAGTGTGTTAAGTTATACTATAGATTTATAGATGACTTTTTATCTTCTTATGTGAAAGTGGTATAGAATGTGTTCAGCAGTTTATAACAGAGTTGCAGTTTAATAGATTTTATACACAGTTTGATGGTTTACAATATGGTAACAAAATTCCATTTTTGGCTATAATGTTAGAAGGGGTACCTAGAAAGACAATAAATACTAGTTTACATAGAAAGTTTGGTGAAGTCAATCAGTTTATGTTGGGCACTAGTTGTTATCCTAAACACACTTTAGAAGCACTGCCATATAGTGATTTTTTTAAGAATCTCTAGAATATGTTATAATCATTATGATTTTGAAAGAGAGTTATTACGTACAGTGGATATGTTTAAGAAAATAAATTATGATATACATTTGATAGAGTAAAGTATTAAAAGAATAAGAAGTAAAAGATATGGATGTACTAATAATATAGTAGATGAAACTTTTACATATAGAGAGAAGAATAACATCAGTGAAAACATTTTTTTGCAGTAATGACATATAGTATTTTGAGTGATAGTATAAAACAAACTATTGTATATTATTGGAATTTTTTGAGCAAGTTTCAGGAGTTATTAGGGTTAGTATAACAGAACCCTATTTTCTCTTATAAGAGAGGTACAAACTTAAAGGATATGTTAGTTTATACTAAATTTCAAAGACCTAATAATATGTTATTACAGCAGATTCAACCTAAGGGAACAACTCCATGTGGTAGCTGTATAGGGTGTAAACATATTGTACAGACTTTTTCTAAAATTAATAATATTAGATTTGACGTTGTGGGAGACTATTATTGTTTAACAGAAGGGGTGGTGTATACAATTAGATGTAGTTGTAATAAATATTACATAGGGCAAAGAGGAAGTTTAAAATGAGATTGTTAGAACATCTAAGGGACATCAGGTTAATAAAAGCAGAGAGTCCTTTAGCCCAACATTTTAAATTATACCATAATAGTGACTCTGCAGGTTTAACAGTGACTATTTTAGAACAGGTACAAGGAGAAGAAAATAAAGATTATGTAAAAATGTGTTGTTATATAAGGGAGCACTTTTATTTTAAAATATAGTACTTTGATTCCACAGGGTCTGAATACTGACTGCTGTTGGAAATGTGTTATTTAAGGTGTTATACAAAGTGTTTCTTAAAGCACTTGTGTTTTAAATGAATAATTGTTACATTATTTTATTGTTTAATTGGCAACTGTGGGGGTATAAAAAGAAGGGTTTGTTAATGGTGAAATCACTCCTTGAAGGCTTATGTTCAAACCAAGGTGCTAGAGTGCTTTCTTTGTTGTGAAATTAAACTTCATTTTGGTCATACTGGGACTTTCGTGCAGTGCTTCAACTTTTCGACCATTGTTGTTTTGTAGTTTATAAAGCTTATTATTAAACTGAATTACTACAATTGTGTTTATTCTTTTTGGATCATTAATAAATTTTATAACCCTAGGCAATACAGTAGATTTTTTTTTCCATATTATGGCAGTCCATCTTCATTTTTATTAAAAGAAGCAGATGATAAGGCTTCACAGCCAATATTATTTAAATAATACAAAATTTTGTCTACCAAATGAATCTCTTGCAAAAATACAATATTCCCTTTATCTATTTTAAATACGTTGCTAATGTGTTCCTTTTGTTGCCATTATTTAATCCATTTACATCAACAGATACTACATTAAAACTATCCATACTTTTTCAAGACTGGCCTTAGGTTAACTGGTTTTCTAGGCAAAAGCACTCCACAGCACCCCCCCAACACAAACTGGTGCCCCCATCCTGGTCTACTTACACCATAAAGATTACTTTTCTTCCTTTTTCTCACAGTTTTTCCTACTATTCATTTTTTTTTCTGTATTCATTCAACATATTTTAAAGAAACCACTTCTTTACTACAAAAAATAAACAAATAAATAATGGAAAAGTGTTCCTGCTAGAGTGGTGCCCTAGGCAGCTGCCTAGTGTGCCTCTGCCTAAGGCCAGCTATGTACTTTATATTGAAAATACATTTATTTAAGACATAATATGATACATTAATTTGCCACATTATTGTTGCTATTATTAGAACACTACTTTAGCTTTCGATATTATTTTGAATTCTTCCGTTCTATACACTAAATTACTAGAACTCCTAAGTAATGGCAAAAAAATCAAATACACAACTAGAACCATTTACATTACTAATAAAACATTATCATCCATAGATACCAAAGTTCCTAATTTGCCTATCAAATAGACAGACTATCAAACTATCCTTCCACAGACTAGAACCCAAAATTTCATTAAGAACTAACAAAACACTATCACAATTTACATACAGGTTAAAAAGACTGCATATTTATTTAAATATTTGTCTTTTTGAATGTATTTTTTCATCAAACTTTAAATATTAATAATTTATCTAAATTAATCTCAAAGAATAAACAATCTCATAAATAATATAATACATATCTATTTATATAGTATTAATCGAATTATTTACCAAACATCTGTAGACTGTTTGATCATTTAAACACTAATGTAATCATATCTTTAAAACCACATGTTAAAATGAATATATTTAAACTACTCTATAACAGCCTATTAAATATCAAGATCCATTATTATTAATATTATACTTAATATGTAAATATTGTATGCTATATGTCAATATTATGCCCAGGATTCATGAAACTCGGTGCAAGGCCGGCGTTAGGCTTGCGCCGACCGTGCGGCATGTAGATGGCGCAGTAGTGCCAAATGCATATTAATGAAGGTGCACTGCCGCCACAGCCACATGCATAGGAAACAAGTGCGAGTGCATAGGGTGTGTCGAAGTGCCGCACGGAAGCGTGGAAATGTCGGATGTCGACGTGCAACCTAAAATGCTTGACTATAACAATTTGCCTGCAATAGTAATCACACCTGTCAGTGTCCGTGGATACTGAAATGTATGCAAAGCATGCAAGACAGTTCTTGCAAACACAAAATTAAGAAGCAAACACAAATGCAATGTAGGGAATATCGAGTCTCCATCCCTCGAACAAATGACATTGAAAACCGTGTGCCCGTATTCTAACGCAGTGTAGATAGTTATACCAAGTGGAAGTGAAACGGATCATGTTAGCGCGCCGCCAATAGCTACGTCCAGCCCAATGGTCAGGGTAACCAGCTGTCCCACATTGCGAGGGATAGTACACAGCTGGGCAGTTGTGTCCATACCAAAACCATTATAAATGTAAATATCCAGCAACTGTATGGCAGAATTATATCCCACATCACATGTAATAGTCACATACAATAGGTATGCCCGTATGTAACATACCACATGTGACAAGAAATAGAATAAGCAAGAAAATGAAACAGAAGGAGCATATAAACTGCTACAACAATAAGCTAACATGTAGGCAGAAAACAAAAGTATTATCCATAGTACTGACCGTGGGTATGTGTTGTCCTGTAAAATCTGATTTGTGTCAGGAATATATCCCATCCTGGACATATGAAAAGGTGGCAACCCTACCAATGGTCAGAGCATTCGTCCAAAATCCGCCCATATGTGGTCCCAGCCATTCTTGTCAGGATGTGTCACAGTTGAACGGGTATTACCCAGGTGTACCAACCATGTCATGAAAGTTAAGTATGGGTGTGTACCTAAGTGTGTGATGTACACCATGTGGAAGGTGAAACATGCCAGGGTAGTCCATACAACCATACAGGTACCTGACATATGTAGTTATGCAGTGTGTTCCCTTGACCGTGTCATGGGCAATCAACCAAAGAAGGGATGGATGGAGTGTCAGGAATATGTGTGTGTGTGTGTGTGTGGGGGGGGGGGGGGTAATGGTATAATCCACAAAGGCGAGACTGTTTTGGATGCAGAATAGGTGAATTGGAGGTGTATGAGGGAACAGCGGGTGAATCAGAAAGAAACACAAAGAACAAGTATACACATCTGCAATAAAACCTGACAGGTCATACTGTAGAACACAATCACACAAACGTATGAATATTAAAATGTGCGATACACATGTACAGAAACGTCACCGGCACATACCCACAGAATGGCCTGGATGGAACTGGCCCATCCAAATGCAACACAACTGGATGCATAATTGAATACCCATCATCCCCTCCACAGCACACAACCCGCCCCCATACCTGAACGTCCACCAAATCCAGCCATGCTCGGCCTACTAACTTGGCGCAGCCATATCTACACATAGTGACCAATACTCATATGTAGTAGGCAGTGTCACCCTAGGCAGTGTGAGGATTGCAAACTATGTATCCCTTGCATGTAAAACCCTAACACATTTTTGTAAATCCAAAAGAATGGACGGTATTGGTCTTGTTCAATTTTTGGATATCCCTCATGGGATAAGTAACCTGTGTAAACATCAGACTTGGTATCACAACATGATTTCCAGTCCTGTCGGCATCTGGACACAAGTTGAATGTGCAGTAGTGGTGCATGAGACTGTTCAACCCTAGACAGTCATGCAAAACCTAGTACCCAGGATCAAACACCTGCCCGTGACGCATGTCTCCCCACATGAATAATCGAGAGAATATATAGTACACATTCGTATAGTGGCACTTGGAAATAGCGTGATTAAGGTGCTGACATAAACAGGGTACCTCCTGACCCACTGTGTGAGGGACAGTCACTGTTTGGGTAGGTGTGTCCTGACTAAGAATGATACAATGGCAAATGTCCTGTGATTGTAGGAAATAACTATGTACCATACTTCATGTAACAGTTGCCTAAAGCAGTCATGTCTGGATGTAAAATATGTAATTCGTACAAGAAACAGAATAAGCAACTAAAGTGCTAAAGGAATAGGCTCTCAGCTTGGAAAATATTGAATGTTCTAAACCCTGCACTGACCGTGGGTATGTGCTGGCCTAAACAGTCTGGTGTCTCCAGAATATATCCCATCCTGTACATATGAAAATGTGGCAACCCTACCAATGGTCAGAACATTCACACAATAACTGGCCAGCCTCGTAATCACTCACAAAGCCAGTGACCTTTGGAGGAAAGGTGTTAAATGAGAATGTCTACTGACAAGAATTAAGAGTAATAGATGCATTTAACTGCAGAAAATAAGTAGTAATACATATGTCATCTGTCAACACGTTCCAAGTTAATAGTACTAATATTGTATAAGTGTCCGTGATTGTCCCTGATTTGTCATTGCCTTGTCCCTGTCACTGTTGAAATTATTCCCAGAGTATGACAGAGGTCATTACACATATATACACCAACCAACTGTCACATTTGTTGACAGGACTATTGCATACCTGTAGTGAATTCATAAGTGATATCCAGAATAACATCCATCGTATATATGAATGAATGAAATAGTCAAATGTGAAGGGAAACACCAGTGGAAACCCCCCACCCCGTATCATGTATTGAAACCAACCCCCCCTGCCCTATATTATGTAATGCTGCCCTAATAATGTGGTCAGAGGTGCCCAAACCCCTGCATCTGTAAACACATATAGAATGTTAAAATTGGGACCAACTCTGTCCATGTGCTACATCTGACATTTGAACAGGTACAGGGCAGTTCCTGTCACCAGTTGGACAAGCCTAAACCCGGACCAGCACATGAACACCCTGAAAATCAAACACACATATGTGCCAGGACTATAAGCGTTGGAGTTCTGAATATCCTTGGAGTGAGTAAACATGCAGCACGGGTCCAGAGCAGTAGGGAATAGGGAATGTCGCAAGTGTAGTACTGCGGATTTCCCAGCAGGAGAATGGATGCCTGCTGTGTAAGTGAAGCTGTGAGGCATATGTTAGGGTAGCTATGAACCATGGGTATACATATAAATGAGGCAGAACACCAATAGTGCAGTGGTTAGAGCATCCGCCTAACGTAAAGGCATTCCCGGTTCAAGTATGACTATAGCACATACCAATTTTTTGTGTAATGAATGCCTCTGTGCTGTAAAGCGAACATTTAAACATGTAAAGGTGAATGCGTGTTTCACATGGGGCCGTTAACCAGATTCCATCAATCAAAGTGGTACTGTCATAAGGAATAAGGCACATGTAAGCACAAAGAAGTGACAGTAAACATATGTAATTCACAATAAGGAGATGCAAGTGCGCCTGCGTGAGTGTAAGCAGCTTTCAGCATAGCAAATGTATGTTGTTTTGTACAGATGTAACTTATATATATATATACATATATATATATATATATATATATATATATATATATATATATATATATTTATATATATATATATATATATATATATATAGATAGATATGTGTGTATAGATAAATATCCACAGACATAAAATAAATATGCAATATATATATATATATATATATATATATATATATATATATATATATATATATATATATAAAATGAACGCTGAAAGACGAAAGCATACATAAGGGTTGTGAAGGGAATCTAGAACAAATAAGGTATTATAAAGTGCTTGCAGCGTATGTCAGATAAAGCTGCACAAGAGTGAGTAGAGCACCGCTATTCACATCAGAGGCAGGGTTATACCAGTGGCCATAATATCGTTGAAGTGCTATGTCAACATTACACACAGACAGAATGTAGTTCATGTAGAGACCACCTACACTTGTAACCCGCAAATTGTTCGTAATCCATAACACCAGGAAAGGCACGTATGTGCAAATATAAATGGAGGGAGACCCTGTGAATACACAAGGCAGTACAAAATGTGTGTACGGCCCCAGCGCTCTGGAGAGGGCAATGTGTAAAGGTGTGTCATGGCTGCGATATCAGGTGGATAATGGCTGTTACACATGGAAACTCAACTCGGGTGGGCTGGAAAAACTATGGCTATGCGATTATGGACACAGGAGTGCCAGGGTTGGTTGCGCTGGTTGCAATGGAGTGGCCCGTGTAGGTCAGCTAGTACATAGGTGCGATTCCCAGCTAGAGCGTCTTCTGCGTGGAGACTTGCATGAATGGGCGTACCGTCATTGGAGGTTGTGCGTCAGTGCTGGCATCTTGGCACGTAAAACCTATCTGCCAACCATTAGCAGACTGATTAGATTAGATTAGATTAGGTCTGCTGTGGCGACCCAAAACCGGGAAAAGCCAAACGACACAACTACATGCAGACATCAATATGTTGATGTACATTCTCTGAAGCACTCCATTTATTAATATAAATAATATGAATGTGCACAGAAACAAATACAGTAGCAGGAATAATAGGCTGTGCAGACAAGAAATAGGTCAAATGACACTGTATCACATCACACTTATCAGCGGTACTCCAGACATGAAAAAAGTGTGGCATCTGTCCGCTGTATAATGTGCTGCATACTGATTATAAGTTAACCGGAGTGAAGTGCCGGTGTCATAATGACTAAGGCAATAGTATGCTGTTGAAGCAGAAATAAAACCCAATACGCATGTGTAAGTGGTATGTCCAGGAAATGTATTGGTTAATGGACACACAGATGTATATATATATATATATATATATATATATATATATATATATATATATATATATATATATACATACATATATATATATATATATATATATATATATATATATATATATATATAAAAAACGCAATACCTTTCTCTGCGAATGTATTTTTTAGATAAGAGTGTAGTTGCTTATATTTGTCCTGGTAAATTCTCAACAGTTGCCTTTAATTGATACAATCCATCAGGCAAAGGGATTACTTTTTAACTCATTATTATTGCAATTTGTTGACTTTTACTTTTAACTCATGCTGGATATCTGCCTACTACCACTACTAGGAGATAAGGTGTTTTTATTATATTACTAAACTACTATTTCTCTCTCAACTTTTTCTCCTGTTCTCCAGCTTTTTTGCCCTGAATTCCCCCTGGGACTTCGCCTGGGGGGACACCTAGACCTAACTAAAGTAACTAAACTCATCCAATTGCTCAAGCAATAATAACTACTCTGCTGCCTCAGCCCCCTTTCTGGATATTGAACCAAGAGTCTCCCAGAAGAACATAAGGAAGTATGTGCATCTGCTGCAAACTTTAAACTACTGTATTTCTTAACCCTGCTTGCTATCTCAGTACGCTCCCTGCCAGGAAAGCCAGCAGCCTAAACCCTCTTATTTCTGTCTCTCTGTTCTCGTCCTCATCTAGCTCCCTGAGATACACTAGCTCCCTTCTCCCTTCAGTCCAATTTAGTCCAGAGACTGCCCTGGTGGGCTACGTGCACTTCAGCATTTGTCCACTAGATGGCATCCCCTCCCCACTTGTATTGACTTTAATTCACTCACTTCTTGTATTCTCTTAAGTTCTACATTCATTTCTCACTTTCTCTCCTATAACTTATAGCCCACTCTACCTACTACATCCAGGTCCTCTCTACCTACCCTTCTACAACTTACCCTCCTGCAAACAATGCTCCACTGATAGGCTCTCGATCTTCTCCTGGTTTCTTCCCGCTCCGTTCGCCCTTCGGGCTCACTCCGCTCCCCTACCCTGCCCCCAAATTCCACCCACCCCTAGCACCTCTACCTTTATCCCTCTTGTAACCACACCCACTTCCATTCTACACCAATCAGTCTCCCATACTCTAGAAACTCCCTTTACCTTCTCTCACTCAAATTAAACTTCATTCACCTTTCCAAGAATATCTCACCCAGACTATAGGTCTCCATTCATCCTCTAACACCCACTCTCAAACCTCACCCCCTCCAACTCTACATAACTCTATACTTCCTCACTACTAATCAAGCATTTACCAGCTTCTATTTATAAAATAGTCTCTTATATACATATATAATACAACTACAACATTACACCACTAAGTAACCTTATTCAACATGCTCTTAAAACCTTCATCCATCTCCTTTGTACTACTACTACTTCTTAAATTTTCCTATATTCACTACCTCACCCAACCCATTACTTCCTACCATTCACAATTCTTCCATGTAACCAACCACCTTAATTCCCCTCTCGCACACTCACACTCACCTATTTCTCCCCATCTATATCCTATAAAAAACCTCCTACTTTTCCCATACAAACTCATCACCTCTCAAAAACACTCTATCCCCATAACAACCAGTAAATCCTTCAGAATCACAATAGAACCCAATCTTTTTACTAAACTGTTCAATTACCTCTCTAACCCAATCTTTCATCTGATTGCCAGTCTTTTATCAGGTGATACCTATCCCAACCCTGGCCCCCCCACCTCAACCACTATACACAAGTCCATATTACTTACTTCTTTAAACTCCCAAAGTATAGTTAACAAAGTCCCAACCCTCCATGCCTGGCTCATGCATAATAAACCTGACATCCTATCTATCTCAGAAACATGGTTAAAACCCTATATAAAAGACTCTGAAATAATTCCACCTAACTATTCTATCATTAGAAAAGACAGGTCCCACAAAAAAGGCGGAGGAGTAGCTCTCCTATACTCATCCTCCTTGTTAGTTACTCCCTACAACAAACTTATTCCACACTTTAACAACGTTGAACTACTCCATACTCTGCTTCAAGTAAACAAACACAAACACATATGTCTAGCATCCCTCTACATCCCCCCAGGGGATAATATTTCCACACTTGAAGATATCCTCTCCTGGCTCTCCAATAACATTAGCAATGAAACCATAATCTTAGGAGACATG
This sequence comes from Protopterus annectens, assembly GCF_019279795.1. NCBI lineage: Eukaryota > Metazoa > Chordata > Ceratodontiformes > Protopteridae > Protopterus > Protopterus annectens. The sequence goes on from NC_056751.1 coordinate 204,744,680, forward strand.
AACATTAACTGGGCCTCCATTCAGTATCCAACTAACTCTCTTAACATCAACCTCTACAATTTTTCCCAACTAATCAACTCTGTAACACGCCTCTCAAAAAACCTCTAGCGGCAGTATTCTAGACTGGATTCTAGTCTCACATCCCCACTATTTTTCTGACAGTGGCACTCTTCCCAACCCCCTAAGTGACCACATACCCATCTTCACTCACCGACTCCCCTCAATCCCATATTGCACCCATAATTATATTACTACCCGTAACGATAAAAACTTTAACCCAACAACCTTTTCAAACTCTCTAAAAGCAATAAACTGGAATTGTCTAAAAACATTACATTTAGATAATGCAGTTGCCCACTTCAACTCAACATTCTTAAAACTACTAGACTCTCACGCTCCCTTAAGGACAAAGAGAATAAAAATTAAATCCGCCCCTTGGCTTACCAAAAACACGCTAGCAACCATGTGCCATAGAGATAAAGCTTGGGCACTCTATCAGAAAAACAAGACCCCCCCACACTCCACAATGAATACAAAACACTTTGAAATAAAGTAAAAAAGCTTATCATCTCTGATCGACAAAATTACTTCTCTATACTCCAAAACAATAATAAAACAAACCCTCAGAATTTCTGGAAAGGTATATCTACTCTCCTTAACCCCAGCAAACTACACACCCCACCCCAGACCCTAATGCTCCTGAATTAGACTTAGCTACCCAATTTAACTCCTTTTTCATTGAATCTATTGCCAAATTAACCTCTTCATTCTCTAGTACCACCTCATTCTCTAATACACCCCCACCCTCCCCTATCAACAATCTACCCTGCACTGCTACTACTCCCTCATTCCCATCCACTAACTCTCTACTCTCTACCTCTTCTCCTACTCTAACTTCCACATCACCTTCACCACCCCCTAATACTCCCTCTCCCCACTCTCCTCTATTCTCATTAAAACCTATACCTACTTCTACTATAAAGAAACTCCTTCTGAAATTGAAGCCATGCACTAACGCACCTGATAACATCCCTTCTTACTTTCTTAGCATAGCTGCTGAAGCAATTGCCTATCCCATAAGCATTTTAATCAACCGCTCCATCCAAGAATGTACAGTACCCCAAATCTGGAAACAGGCCTTTATCATACCTTTACATAAATGCAGCAACAATAACAATGTTACTAACTTCCGACCCATTGCTATCCTGTCTCCCATTTCTAAACTTCTAGAAAAGTGTGTCCAACTTCAACTCCTACCACATCTCTTAGATAATAACCTTCTAACTCCCACACAACATGGATTCAGACCAAATCATAGCACCATGACAACCCTCCTCTCCTTTCTTGAAACTGTAAATAAAGCTTGTGACTCTAGCCTAATTGTTTCTACCCTACTACTTGACCTATCTAAGGCCTTTGACACTATCTCACACAGCCTGTTCTTAACTAAACTCTCAAAAGTTAACCTATCTCCCTCCTGTTTGAACTGGTTCTCCAGCTACTTATCCAATAGATATCAAGCAGTAAAATGGAAAAAGGCTACCTCCTCATTTCTTAATACCCCCACAGGAGTCCCCCAAGGCTCCATACTAGGTCCCCTTCTCTTCAACATATGTATAAATGATTTCTGCAAATCTATCTCATTCTCAAACATCATCCAATATGCAGATGATTCTACCATTATCTGTTCTGCCACATCTCCCCCCATACGCCTAAAGCTAATGCAAGATGCTTTTTCAATCACTGAGCAATGGATGAAAATTAACCACCTAGCACTCAATGCTTCTAAAACTAAATTAATGGTATTTACCCCCTCTAAAGTCACTTCTTTCGATATAAACACATTCTTGATTACTAGTCAAAATAACTCACTTCTGGAACTGGTGTCAGAAGCCAAGTTACTTGGGGTCCAAATTGACAGCCAGCTCAATTTCAACTCCCATCTACAATTAAATATAAAAAAAAACATCATAAACTAGGTATGCTCTACCGACAAAATCAGTACCTTACACCCACCACTAAAATCACTCTCTCTACTTCCTTTCTTATCCCCTCCCTTCTCTATGGAGCTCCACTCCTAACTAATCTTCAGTCCTCTCTAAAAAAACAACTTTCCTCTTGCTACAACAAAATCACCAAGTTCGCTAACAGCCATAAGTCCTCTACCCACCACTGTTCCTCTCTCCAAAAACTAAAATGGCTAGAACTACCCAATCATCTCACCTATACTCAGCTAACTCTTGCCCACATGCTCATTTTCAACCCCTCTCTCTGTCCCTCCCTGTCTTCTGCCTTTAAGATGCACCTACCTGATAGAGTATTAAGGTCAAACAATCAAAATCTATTAGAAGTGCACAAACCAACTCGTCCACCAGGCAAAAACCTACTATCCTATAGCTTAGCTCACCTTTGGAACTCAGTACCACCATCCATTTGCACCACCTCTAACCATTATATGTTCAAAAAAATCTCTTCACGCACATCTAGTATCCCAGTGGGTATGCTCTTGCTCCCACCCCACATAACTAACACTGGCAATTTTCATCTTCCTTCTCTCCCATGTTTACTCCAGCAATTTTCCTTATTATTTCCCCTAACTCACATTATTATTCCCATGGTACCTGCAAAGAATGTACTAGACTGCACCTATTAAGTTTATGCTTCTTAAGTAATAACTACTCTGTATCACTTTGCAATATTCCTTTTCTTAGTCTATAACATCTCCAAGTTTCATCACTAGTCTGTATTGTTTCTAATGTTTGCTGTACTTTTGAAATTATTTGCTTGAATCTTTGACATTTGTATAATTATCATTAGTAACCTACTGTATGTACCTAGATTGTTTTTGGAGCTTTTCTCCCCAGGACTCCATTGAAAATGGGTTCATTTGGCCCAATGGAATATCCTTGTAAACCAACTGCAAATAAATAAATAAACAAATTTTATATATATATATATATATATATATATATATATATATATATATATATATGCACACACACACACACACACACACAAATATATATATATATAGATATAGATATAGATATAGATATAGATATATATACACATACAACAGTTATTGATATATACACATACACACAAAACAAATATATATGTCATTGTAGATATACACATGTACATAACTAGGTTACTTTACAGCAATTATGGGTAACATATGTTCAGATTGGGCATATGTTACTGGGAGGTCCAATAAACAAACGTTTACCTCCCACACCACCCAGCTAGGCCAGTCAGACATACAGACAGGCAATAAAGATAAATACACTGCCGCTGTCCAAAACACCATCAGGAAAGTACCAGTAGGAGAGATCTGCAAGGTCTAAACTTTAAACATGGATAAGGGGTCCCTTGCAGGACACCAACAATTCATTCTATGTGTGAACCCCTGGTTATCGATGTGAGCAGGATGTAGGTGTACATGGAACAGTAGGTTGTGCAAGTGTAATAACACATGGGTTGACAAAATGTACGACATGTGTCCCGAGACGGGGAGAGTGGGCAATGTGTAGGGGTGTGTTCATACTCCAGCTGCGCTCACAGTAAGTATTTGTCATGAGTGCTGTAAAGGGGTGCCAGGTAGGTCAATCACGGGTATGCAATAATGGGCTTAAGTGTGCAGGTGCTGGTTGGCAGAGATGTAGTAGGCCCGCCCAGTGGAAGTCATTAATATTCCTATGTGGGCATAGCAGGCGCCTATACCTCCCAAACCTGAAGAACACATCTACTGGATATTCTGTAAACCATTGGGGGAACACATAGGGACTATATCAGTGCTGTGTAGCCGATTAGCATGGACGTCCATATTTATGAATCAGAATGTAACAAAGTCCAACTAAACACTTCCAGAACTAGTGATACTAGGTGGACAGGTGGCAGAATACAGGTAATGACTGATGACAACATGTATGAGTGATAAACAGCATGTACCTCGACAAATGTGAATGAATACATATGCCCTGTGGCTGTCAATGTGTCTGGTTAATAGAACCAATCATCTAAATGTGTCCCTCAGGGTGTTATGCAGTGCCCCTGATACAGTGTTCATTCTCCCCCATTGGTATGTGAGGTCTGCTAGTGATGAAAAGCACATATTTCGCTGACCACCTTAGGTAGATGATAGCATAATAGATTTGGATTACCACCTGTTTGCCTTTGTGAGGGACACACCACTCTGGGCAGTCATGTCCTGCAAAATGAATGTCATGGCACATGGCCTGTGATTTCGGGAAAGGAGGTCATATATTGTGTGTAGTGGTGTCATAAAATGATTTTCTTGTATCAGTAACAGCTACATGTTGTAGGAAACAGTATTAGCAACTATAATGCTACAAGAATAACCTTAACGTATGCAAACCGGTGAAGTAGTCAGTTTACTACTGGCTGTGGGTATGTGTTGCCTTGCCAAATGTGATAGCTCTGCATATAGGTCCTATAGGGCTGCCACCATTCTGAAT
>NC_056751.1:204749657-204792157 GCF_019279795.1 Protopterus annectens
TATCCCTGTTATGGCAAGTACTTATTGGACAAACCCTATCACCGACAGCGGTTGGAGTGGAATTGTTATGTTTAAAGCCCTTACGTAGCATCCCTTGCAGTGTATGAGGTGTTTACCTTGTGGCCCACAGCAGTACACACAATTTCTACAAGCGTTACTATGCTCAACAAGACATCACTACATAATACCTTTTCCCACTGTATGCACTGCATACACTTTCGTTAATACAGAACAGGCACTGCATACACTAATATACTGAGTGATCTACATACCTTCTTAGTTGTCCGAGTATACGATAATATCTGTGTTACTCCTTTCCTCTTTAAATGGTTCAATGGTATGAGCATATGGTTTGAATGTATGGCAATCCATCGTTTTATACGTGGATACCTTGTAACATGTAGTATCCTGCCACCAATTGGTTTTCCGGAGTAAATTATTACATGCACATCAGCTGTGCAGCTACTCCATTGGCCAATTACCTGGCAACAGTGGGGTATAACTGAATACTCCACTTGGGCATTGTCCTTTTGCCCTACCTTTGAGCGAGAGGGTCTGGATGTATTTTATTGTGATGAATTGCAACAGCTATATGGAGAGACACAGATACTTTTAATTCATGTCCCCTGTGGATTGTGTGTGATGGCTGGAGTAAATAGTTCTACATGTGAGTGTAGCTGTTATCTCAACCATCTGATACGAGACTATTGCAAACAAAACCTGTAACATCGGCTTCTGTTCCATTGTACAACAGCAACGATTTCACATGGCGCCATTACAAGTGTGTCTCTCACAAGGTATGTTAACACTTCTGCAGATGTCATTGAGTGAGTGGATGTTTGTGATGTTATTACAGTCTGTATTGCAATTGTTTCAGGTGTGGGAAAGATGTAGGTGGGTGTACATAGCAGATAAAGGTTTGTGGGACTGCATTTATACATATTCCACATGTGTGTGGGGGCCCCTTCCCTAATTGAAAACCTGTCATTTAGTAGACTAATACTATGGTTATTGCAGGCTTATTCATTAAACCATTGTTAATTGGTTCCTATATAGCATGCAGGTGATGTTGATCCTTCAATCCCTCTGAAATACATCGATATGTACTGAAATGTTGCTACATGAAAGCTGTCTCGTCTATTTCTGTCACAGATATTTGCACTCATTGCAGTTGTGTTGATGACCCAAACTCTTTGGCTTGGGTTGCCACCTTTTCAAATGGCCATAGTGGGACATTTGCAGGGCACACATCAGGGCTTACAGGTCGACACATACCCACTGTCAGTACAAAAGATAGAACTTACGTTTGCCCTAAATAAAATCTTATTCTTGTAGCACTTTAGTTGCTTATTATGTTTCTTGTACAATTTACATATTTTAGAGACAGAAATAACTGTTTAATGCAATTATTACTTAATATACAGGGCATCATTATGTTCTACAATCGTGGTACATTTGCCCTTTTTAATATTTGTTGTCAGGACACAACTGCCCAAAGAGGGACTGTCCCTCTCAAAGTGGGACAGGTGGTAACCGTATGCCTAAGGCCGGCTATGACCACAAGTACTGTAATAATCTACCTCCGAGTTAGCATGAACAGACACATGATGCAAACACACACACACACACACACACACACACACACACACACACACACACACACACACACACACACACATTACAGTCCCACAGAAACACACACCGCACTCTCAACACGCACTTACACACACTACAGCAATCGGAACCACACTTAAACACAGTACCTACCTGGGCCGCAGCACCGGCAGCAATAACTAAATATCCCTTAACATCGTGATAATATTACTCACGGTTATAGTGTTCCGGTACTGTGGTCTTTCATTCTTTAAGCCTCGTGATTACGCGTGTCAGTATGTAAAGCATTCAGTAGTTGGCAGTATCCTATTTATTTGTACCTCCATGGTTGTGTACAAGTCGTTAACCTGTCTATATATTCACAGATATATGTATATCCGTATATATCGACATACATCTCTCTATCACCCTTTCTGTCCCTATTATATATATATATATATATATATATATATATATATATATATATATATATATATATAGACAGGGAGAGAGAGTGTACACACCTTTCGTTGGGTACATGGCAGTGTATTCTGTTTGCTGAACTCCGCCCTTTTGTGTTTTAACCTGTCACAATACACACCTGCTGTTGGTACATCTCGGGTAGCTTAGTGGTAGGTGATTGTGTACATGGTTGCGTGTTCTACTTCTGCCAGTGGTCGTTTTACCTCTCAGAGCAGGCACTGTTAGTACAATGGTGAATAATGCTGGTTTCACCTGTTCTGGACATCTTTGACAGTGATCTGTGCGCAATTCGGCAAAGCTTAGACCTGTTTTGCGCATATCCATGTAGTCATGTTTAAACGATGTTTACCATCACTTGCCTCCGCATAAACCCACTAACATGTGCTTAAACATGCTCTAATGACCTGCATCCAACATCCATTATTTGTGCCATCGGGATTACGTAACGGACCTTGCAGGACGTGGAACCGGGTACATACACGACATAATCAGTGGCTTTACCACTTGGTCATCTGGGATTTGCACAGGTGTTAATGGTGTTTGTATGTGGACTGTACTATGGCTGTTCTTCCATACTGCAGTCAAATGTGTAACTCGGTTAGTTTACATATAGATGATACCAATTAATGGTATGTCCAAGTGATGTTTAATGGATGTGCTCCAGCATTGGGAATGTATGTCAGAGTGAGCCACACACTGTAATGTGCTACACCTTGACACAACCATAACTGGAGAATGCTGGGGTGGTAGATACCTGTCATGTGTACTCCCCATGCTATGGCACTACACCCCTAATTAATTATATGGAGGCCCTCATTAATACAGCGGGGAATCCATGCAGAGTAGGTGGGGAACAGTGGTTACACACGTGGATCCCGCAATTGGCTCTGCTCCACAGATGGACAGTTGGTTAATCAATGGGGTGGTGATAGCAGACACATTTTGCCTAGGCTGCTGAATGGCCTCTGACAATCGGGCATGTACCTACCGATGTATGTAGGAACCTATACATACAGTATCAACATATGCTGTTAGCTTCGTTTACTGTTCAGGTGTTGGCTTTCTTTGTTCCAATAACTGTTGTGTGTGCATTAGTTGAGGGCTGCCTATGTAGGATTCACACAGTAGGCCACCTATACATTACAAATTGCAGGTGGTCGTGTGTGTGTGTGTGTGTGTGTGTGTGTGTGTGTGTGTGTGTGTGTGTGTGTGTGTGTGCCATCTGTTTTGCTGTGTGTGCAGGTGGAGAAGTGTGTCAGTCCATAGGGGCCTACACTGTCAGTGTATGTGCTATATGTTCCCTCTTTGCCATGGCGTGGGCATATTGGGCATGCCTCCATCTGCCTACTGGGGCTGGCACAGGTTGTTCCAGGTCTGAATCCCTCTGTGCCTGTGATGGCCTTGGCAATTGCAGTGGGCTGTGAGGGCCTTCACCATTATGTCCCTGCTGCAGCTGTTTCTGCAGGATCATATTATGTAGCATGGCACATACTATGATGATGTGGGCACACGTGCCTGGAGAGTACTGCAAGGCTCCACCAGATATGTCCAAGAAATGGAACCGTGATTTCAGCATCCCAAACACACGCTCTATGATGATTCTGGTTTGTGCGTGTGCCTCATTATGGTGTTTTTGCATGGGTGTGTGTGCATTTCTGATGGGAGTCATCATCCACGGCTCCAGTGCATAGCCAGCATCCCCCACAAGGTGGCCATATGGGATGTTCCCCCTGACAAATACCTGATACAGCTGTGAGTCATGGTATCTTCCAGGGCTGCCAGCACACACATCCATTAAAATGCCCTGGGCATTGCACACGACCTGGCAGTTGATGGAGTGGTATCCCTTGCGGTTTATGTAGTGCCTACCATGGTCTCCGGGTGGTGACTTGATATGTATGTGCATGCAGTCTATTGCACCCAGTACCTCCAGGTAGTGTGCCACATGGTGGAAGAGACACATATTGCTGGCCAACTCCTCCTGAGTTTGGGGGAAGTATATATGCTCACTGGCATGTGATAACATGGCATCCAGGAACTGGTGGAGTACCCTGGATGCTGATGCCTGTGAGATCCCCATGATATCTCCAGGTGGCCTTTGAAAGGTACCTGTGGCTAGTATTCTCAAGCTTACACATACCTTTGTGTCCACTGGGATGGGTTCCCCTCTGTTGTTTCTGGATCTCAGGCGTGGCCGGCACAGCTCAACTATTTGCTGTATGATGTCCCTGTCCACCCTGGAACGCTCTACTATCTCCAGATCATGTAGCCCCTGGTAGGTTACCCTTGGTCTGAACACTCTTCTCCCCCTCCTCAGGGGCCTGAGGTGGTTGTCAGCATCATCCTCCACAACACCTTCAGTCTCAAACGCATGCTGATGAATCACAGCTATGGCAGCTCCCAACAAGTACATTGTAAAAGTTCCCCGTCTGTTTATACCCATGTTGCAGTGTTTGGGAATACACAAGTGTGTGTGAGGTGCCTTCACACTTTATACTATTGTGCTTTGAACAGTGATGATGTCATAGGGTGTGTATGTACATTCGGAAATGCAGGGTATCTTGTGTTTTACCACAGATACTGCTTTTGTGCTGCCTTTGGTGTTGAATTACATTTATCTGCCGTGGATTACCTCTTGCCCTTGCCTCAATTTTTCTTAACGATTCCCCTCCCATTGTCTGGCATGCATCCAGCAACCTGCTTTCTTGTTTTGTACTTTCCCGAACCAGGATTGTGTTGCGAAATGTGTTCTATTGCCGATCTACTGCAGGTTTGCTTTGCTCGGCGGTTAAAGTTCTCTTTTCTTTGCAATCCGACACCTCCCCTATCCTGTTCTGCAGGTTGCTGCTAGCAGCCTTGTTAGCTGCCGTCAATTGCCCACTGTGAGTTAATAGGTGTTAATTGCTCAGTTGTACTCCAATTACCCTACTGTGGCATTTCCTTATTGTCTTCCCCTAAATTTCCTTTTTGGGCTGTGGTGCATGGCAAGTGAGTCTGCTTACCGGGTTTCAGGCACGTTTTCATCCACGTACACATGCGCTTTCGGCACCATGTGTGCTCTCAGCTGAGCAAAGCTATACCTACATCCATGCCCCTGTCCTGCGGCTTTGCTTAGCAGAGGGCAGCCCGGATTTGCATTGCTCCAATGTGCTTACAGCTGCAGTGGCACACCCCACTGCTGATGCCATATATTCCTCCAGACCACTCCTCGGTGTTGTAGTGCTATGCCGTATTGTACATCCTTAGGCTGGCGGGACGTTTGCGATTCACTATTACTTGCCTCATTTGCATGGCATTGACTACTAATTCATAGTTACGGTGCCGAACACTGTCACAGGCCCTTAGCAACACTTACAGCTTGGTTGTGGTGTAGCATGCATACCATTGACTATTATGGTGAAATCATGATTTGTGCTACATTGCTATTTTATGACATTTGTATATATTTTTCCTTGTGTTCCCATTTGCGCACAGATGCCCTATGGTTGTACTTTGCATTACTGTGGCCATGACATTAAATGTTATTTTTTATGTGTTGTGCATCTTTTCCTATGCCATTGGCTGTATATTTAGCCATTGGCATATGTTAACTTTGTAATACATGAGTCTGGTCCAATTCCAAGGCTCCGATGTTCTGTTTGTCAAAATGTAAACCATTTTTTTTTGGTTTACATTTCTGTAGGCTTACGCTACACCTACGCCACTTCATGAATCGCTATGTACCTTCATTTGCATGCTGCAGTACTGCGCATGGGGTGATTTGCATACCTACGCCAAGAGCTGCGCAGATCTGGTGTACACTGGTAGTGCACGTGGAATTGGATCGTACCTGAATCGCGCAGTGGCCATATTTGGCGTTATACCGCCTATGCTACGCCTGCACCTGACGCAAGCTTCATGAATCCCGGGGTATATTTATATAAATCACATTTATGCAACTGAATATTTTAAAACAGTATTTGTTAATAACAGTACATTATAAACTTGTTTCTATTATTTCATCTAAGAGCTGACTTTGATAATACAAGAGAAGCCACCTTGCAATTCAATAACTACAGCTTGACTTTAAAATTTCTAGTGCATCAATGGTATCGCATCTAAATATTTTAACATAAATAATCTCTAAAGTTATTTAAACACTTCTACCTTAATATCATTAAACCTTTACTATGAATAGATGTTTTCATTTTACCCCATTAAAACGATCTATTACCAGCAAAATAAATTTACAAGTACTGTGTTATATTTGCAATTGCCAGGAGAAGAACAAATAAGTAATAATTTTATTTTAATTCTGATTAAGCTATTAGCTCTGAGCCTGTCAAGCTGTTCTATACTCTTGAATATTCTCATCCTGTCTGACCATTAGTTGAATCCTTAATAAAATACTACTATGTTATCTGTCCAGTAGAATTAAAAGTAAAGCAAAATGGAGCCTAAAAAGAAAGAAGTCATCTGTCAGACTTTGGAAATGATGGACAGTCTTCATTTACCAGACTATAGACAATAAGAAAGTTCATCCTGTCTCTTCAGGAGTTAAGCACTTCAGTCCATTTCTTCAGTAAAGCTGAAAAATAGATTTTTATTGAGAAATATAGACCTGTCTTGCAGTGTATCAAATATTTTGATTTCTTCAGGAAGAAAGTTTTTCTTTTTTTGTTTGTTTTTATATCTGAAGAAAATAATAATCTAGTTTTTGTCTTAAGTTCTTTAATCAATGGTAATCAACATTTATTTTTATTTATTACCTTACTGGAATAGTTATTATCAAATCTGATTAGATATTCATATATTTTAACAGGTGGATTAGACATTGATGCTGCTTTTAATATTTGATTTTTTCCCATGATGAACATAAATGTAACTATTATTGAACATGGAGGTGAGTCTTCCTTTTTTGAAAGTATTTTCAATGGGAGGGTGGCCTAATGGTTAAGGTGTTTGCTTTACAAACACAAGGTGCAGGGTTTGAGTCTTACAATGGATACTTGGCTAGGCTTAAAATGGCTTGCAAGGGCAGTTAGCCTAATATGAACCTATGAGATATCTCTGTCCCAAAAGATAGAGCTTTGGGCAAGTTCAGGTTTTTATGAATCTAGGCTGATAAAAACTTGTTTATGTTATCTCACTCATATTTTTCCGGAATTTCATACATTCTGACATCATTTCACCTCAGTCTATTTTTAAAACCATCAACTGTATCTATAAGCTATTTGCGCTGTCTTAAAAGGAATTCACTTTGGGACTCATCTTCAGTTATTCTCCCTTCATGGTCATTTAAAGCTTCTACTATGTTATTAAGTTGTATACTTTGCTGCTTCATAAGTGTTTCCAAATGAAACATCTTCTTTCTGCATTTATTTTAACTTTCTATTTTAGTAATAAGTTTATCCATTTTTATTAATACATCCTACATGGAGAGTCTTTTGTAACAGAAGAATCTTGAATACCACTTTTGACTGTCTCATTTTGTAATCTCTTCTTTGTTAAACAAAAAGATAAAATTCAGACAGGAAAATTACAGCTTCTAAAGAACTTAAAACTATAATTCTTTTCACAAACTATTGTTAAATGTAAAAAGTTGTCCCATGTCTCCAAAATCTTATTTTCTAAGTAATATGTTTGTCAGAAAATATTTTTTTAAGTTACAGAACTTTTTCCAGTTACTGCTTTCAACTAGAAATGTTGACCATACCCTGGGTCTATATTGTCTTTTCTGTTTGTAACTATTCCATCCTTTCTTCCCTACACCAGTATCAATGAATTGTCCTAGGCCCACAGCATGGCTAGATTCCCCCTTCTCATGCCAACAATCTACTTACCATACTTGCCAGTACTGTTCATTCCCTGAAATAAGTGTGTGCACTTTTTGTCCTTTCTAATCATTCAAGTGTCCATCCTCATTATTGTCTCTACACATTTCACATTCCCATCTCTTTTGTGAAATTTTCACTTTTTAAAATAATCTGTTGATATATTCTTACATTAACATCTTCTTGATTTACATCCCCACGCAGTCCCATTGTAGTTATTGCCATACTCTAAGACATTTGTAATATCATTTGGCCAATATATCAACTGTTGTTCCACAATGATCAGTATAGGTAACATTGCCAAATCATTTCATGACCATTCTCACATTTAGAATAGTGTAACCACAAACAAACTGCTGCTGAAAGGAAAGATATTTCTGGTATCTGCCACATCAGGTAGCAATGTGTATTGTCACAAAAATTGAAATTAATTTGTGAATTAAGAAAGGTTCCCTGAGAATGAATGTCACATCAACATATCAGATTGATTGCAATTAAATGAGTATGCATGTGTGCATACAAATGTAATTAGTCATATATAAATGTTCCATGGTCAAGGACAGCTTTTCTGTATGCCTGTCCACATACCACTCATGAACTGGAGCACACTCCTGTACACCACAGTACTGAATGCATGTGGCAAGGTACCACCTTCAGCATTACACTGGCAGAGCAAATGTGTACTTTTAGGAAATCCAAATCCAATTCCACATGTCTTCTTCTTACATATTAAGGATAACACTAATGTGAGGTAATGGTTGGCATGTGATGTGATTATGTTCACACAGAAGGAATCCCTATGCTGGAATTGAACATCAAGCATAAAAACTTCTCCAAGAAAACAAGATGGCTATTAATCACATTTGTCACAGTGGAACTGTTATCACATTAGTTGAACTACACTGATGTGAAGTCATTCAATCATCTGTACTTTATTTGTCTATACTTGGCATCTTCTAAAATTGACGGGGAGGCTTTTACCACTCTATACCTACAAACTATAATGGGGGGGAGGGCTTTTCCTGCACAACAGCCAAGGACACAAATGCTTACAGTCACTCAGTGCTGCTTTGGAACACTTACCTAAATACTGAGAAAAACAACACTGTATTGAGATCAATGAATGTGTCACAGTATAAGTGCATTACCAACTGCCGTAAGTGTGGTAATGTGAAACCATTACATCACAAGTATGAATCAAGTAATATGTGTCCCTGTAATTACTTAGAAAGAATCTTGGTGTATGTCAGACAACACTGCCTGATGATGGGTATCCCCAAACACACCTGTTGCCCCCTGCTGTTGCCACTGTGACAATAGAATGACAATTATGTACAATGTGGCTATAATCTCATTTTGGATCACATGCCTTACTTAAGCAATATCATGCATTACATCATCTCATGTCCTCAGTCCTGAAAGGGTGTTTCACTTCAACTATGATGGAATGATAATCTATTCAAATTACATCATTAGTCTGCAATATAGCCTTTCCAAAGAAAATGAAGAATAAACTCTTTTAACAGGACACAGTAACAGCTGCACATGAGCATAGCATATGTGGATGACAACAAATGTTAACAACATGTTCAGTAACTGTAAGTAGTGACCTCAGGATTTGAACTATAACTATATAGCTAACATCACAGGCTAATGATTTGTTGAAACATAAGGGCAACTACACATTTGATTGATGACTGTGACACTACTCATGTTAATGGATGATATCACCATTATTTATTGCCTTCATGTTTCCACTAAAAAGTGGTTGCACACCACAAGCACACTGTAAAGACATACCTGATATATGTATTTGCAGCTGGTTCTGCACAGTAAGAGAAAGAAACACGTAACCACAGATGACATTCATTCCTGTATTCAAACTATCTTCCTATTTGCTGAAACAACCTACACACAACTGTATTACCTGCACTCGCCACAGGAGAAATCCAACTGAGTGTGAACCACACTGCATATTTGCAAGGAAGACATCAGCTGTGTCATGCAAAGGAGATGTGCATGCAAAAATTACTTTTGCAGCTATGTGGAATGCAAAATGTTGCCAATACTATTACTAAGAAGTGTGACACACTTACGCAGCCATTTACATGCACACACACATACACAATCAGGAGAGTCTCACTGCATTTGACCTCCCTACCTTTAAGATGACACAGTCTACAAGCAAGAGTATTATATGCACATGCCATAGGAGAAGTCTGACTTTATTATTGTGAGAGTGCATCACTGAAAAGATAACATCACCACTGTGTTGCAGCAATATGTGCTTGTGGACAGAGTGAAAAGGAGATGTGTGATTTATCTGATGATTTAAATGATTCTCATGAGTGGGAGTCGAGGGATGAGCACACCTGTTAAATTAATCCTCTAATGATGCAACTGACTTACCATCATATACGCAAGTTGTTTTTTTTTTTTTTTTTTGTGAAATTAAAAACCCTATATCTCTAGAGGACACAGCGGTTGACACAAGCACCACCAGAGAAGTCAGATTTCTATAATGTAAAAGTGCACTTTATAGAGGATTACATCAGTGTTGAGTTGCTGAGAAGATGATGTTGGGACAAGAATCTGACGCTTATGTGGAATCACCGTGCAGTATAATACTTACACCAGGCAACTTTTTTTATTGAAACCAGTGGCAGTTAAGGTCATATCTACACAAATCCATGCACACACACACACACACACACACACACACACACACACACACACACACATGCACATGCACACACACACAGACACTCGTTGACTCTTGTGAGATTATAACCCACTACCTATCTGGCTATGCTGTTTAGAGGACACAGTACTTAAAGCAAGTGCCACCACAAAACTCTGACTTCCCCTGTGTGAGAGTGCACTTTATAGAGAATGGCATCAGTGTGGCTTTGCCAAAATTATGACATTGAGATAAGTGAATGAAATCAATGTGGACTCACCCTGCATTGTAAATTTAACTTCAGACTACTACTGTAATATGGACAGCATTTTAACTACTGTGAGATTAGAAACCCCCTAGTTATCTAGCTATGTAACCTGGAGATCACAGTACTTAATGCAGGTGCCACTGCAGAATCTGACTTTACACTCTGACATTGCAGTGTAGATAAGAGTAGAGTCTCATTCTGTGTCAGAGAAGATATTGTCATGTTGAAGGTTATTTGGAAATCCGTATTTGTTGACATGATGGAGTAAGGTCAATATTATAATCAATAATATATATAAATACTGCAGACCTATGTCAGCTATGCTGTCATTAATGTCTAGTGCAGAACTAAGAGTGACATGTACCTAGCTATCTTGTGTATATGAGACACACACCTGTGAAACACAAATGGACAATGAATCATTCATGGACCATTGGTTTATGATGACTGGGTGCAAACGTTAATTAATGTCACTGATATTAGCAATGTTATGTGCTCATGCATGGTCAGTGTAGATTCTCAATACCAAGAATTGCTTAATGTTCCAATGTAGGAGGGATAACATATGATGATTTCTGTGTGTCAAGGCTTTATGTGGCTGTGCATCATTTGTATGTGTTAGTGCTGCAGTGCAAATCCAACTGTCCAGAATGTTGTGGTCAATTAACCACACAGTTCATTACATTTCATGTGAGTACATTACACAGTTTTCATATAATGAAATAATATCCTCCAGAAGCAATACTTATTTTTGTTTGAAATCACTTCCTAAAGCACAATGCTGAGAAATATATTTGTGCACATGTTTGCAAAGTTCTAGTGCACACATTAGCAGATTTTTATGTGCTATACTCAGACTGTGAAATGCTAGTGTTTAGAGATGGTCATTGGTGCTCCCTGGCAACCTTCACACAAACAAAATTCACAGAGGAATTGTCGGTATTCTGGTTACATTTACAACAGACACATAGAAATTGGCAGTATGACTTTCGTGTAACGCTGGATACACAGCATTGCCAAGATGAAAAATTAAGTTTACAGACTTCATAATTATCTCTATATCCCATGAAGGAAATCCTACTTCACACATGTCAAAATAACACCTTTGAAGGGACACTGATACACTATTTGGCAAATGGAAGATGTAGCTTTGATTCTTCAACAAAGTAATAGCAGACAAAAATGTCAAAATATTGTATTTATATCCACCAGCCTAATGAATAGTCAACAGTACAAAGGGATGAGAGAGAATGGGTGAGGATAGACAAAGATACAGACACGCATATGAAAGGGTGGTACTATGCGTCATTAATGCACATCTTAATGGCGTATCCTCACTTTTAATATGTCATGCTCTGTATCACCAAATGATGGCTGTGGGGATAAAGAAACTGTAGGACAGTCAAAAACTGATGATGATATGAGCAGAATAAGGGTAATTTAATCATTTCTCCTTATGGGCATGAATGTGTTTACAAATTTTTTTTGCAAGAGTATTCAAAATTTGTTTATGAAAGTTTATTAATGCATAAAAATTAAGATGTAAGTCATTAAACATATCATAGAAGTATAACATCACAGTAAGAAATAATGTGACATACATCTGAAATTGAACCCTTGATGCTATGGACAAAAGGCACTTTGCAAGTAAAAAATAAAAAAACACCAAAAAATACTCCAAACAGTAAGTGCTTTCTGCTCTCCTAGGGGAGACTTCATCAGAATGTATAATCAATGAGACAAAAACAATTTAAATACTACAAAAAATCATTTCATTGGCAGTTCTTTAACTGACTAATTCAAATGTATGGTGGTGGTGCTTTTTTTATTTTTTACTTGTTGATTCATTGTTTTGTATACCTTTTATGGCTAAAAGGCAATCTTCAGACAAGTTATTATGTCAGTACTCCACAGAGGAAGTTGCACTTGTTACATCCAGAAGTACAGAGCTGTTCAAATGACTGTTTTAAAGTATTGCCTTTGTTCTGTATTCTGACAGTAGAGAATGTTAAAACATTTGTGCAAGAATTAAAGGACTACTGTCAGTGATGGCAACAACTGACCAGGTTTGCAATAAGAAATAAACAGCCTTTTATCTTCACTCTGCATTGGCGTGCAATGCCAAACTCTCTTCAAATGATGAGGACCAAAAGAGAAGGCTTTCTTATAGGCTATGTCTGGCTGTGCGAGTCATGTGTGATGCTATTTTTTTGAACAGATTAAACATGTGGAAAAGGGTATTGATATGAAAGTGGTGAAATGGGAGGGCAAGGAGAGGTGAGGACACAGGAGTAAGAGTAGAAGAATTTGCAGGAAGGTAGTGGGAGAGAACCATAGCTATCCATTTCTTCAAAACATAAATGAAGCATTGTAGCCAGAATTTGCTGATTTTCGATTGTCACCACACCAAGCATAGGTAACATCAACTGAATAATGTCATACAGCCAATTATATCAAATCAAGTGTATCAACAAAACACATAGGTGAAGTGGAGAGCTACATATGGGTCATTATTTTTATGGGACAGGTGCCCATTTGTTTTTACTTTTTTTCTTTCAATGAGAGAGGAATGTGTGGAAGGTGTTTAAGAATGCGAGGGTCAGGTAGGAAGGTTAGGTGAGGAAGAAGGTGCAGACACACAGGACAAACAAGACAGACAGACATGGATAGTCATGGACACAAAATGTTGGGGGACATCATTATCAGGGATGGGTAGGGGGCATCAAAGTTGCACCCACTTCAAGAGTGAGAACAGTGAGACTCTAGTGCTCACCCTCAGAAAAGTAATGTCTTTCTCCTGTCTCAGCTTCCTGTCTCAACACTAAATGTGGCATCATCTTGGCAATGTGACAAAGCAAAGTGCAATTCAGGCACAGATGCCCCTTTCCATAATACTCACCTCCAGCCCTGTCAGCTCTTGACAGGTAACAAAATCACCACCTCCAGTAATATTATTCCTGGAGGGTACCAGTGCACCAGCTGCCATGGCAGAGCTACCTGATGTGAATGGACCAGGTAGGGCAGGGGTTGTGGAGGCAGTGCTGACAACTTTGGAACTTTGAAGTGTTGTGTGTCAGTGCTGCAATCTGTGGAGGGATGACAAGCTGATCCACAAAACTCAGTTTACCTATCTGTGCTTCATATCAGGTTTTATAAGTAAATATATATGACAGCAGAATACTTTTAAGCCATATAAAATATCCCCCTAATAAATAAATAAATAAAATTGAGAGAGAAGGGGTGACATGAGACAAAGAGAGAGAAAGAGAGAGAGACAGTTAGTTCATTGACATATCACATGATTATTTAATTTTACAAACAGTTATGGATTTGCAGTTTATTTACTTTTCCCAGGTATGATGGGAAGGTCTTAGTCTGTTATACCATTAATTAATTGCATTGTTATGATATATATACAACTATTCATTACACTATTGCCATATTGCATACAATTACAATTTTTGTTAGACTTAGATTAAAACCTGATACATGCATACTCCGTACCTCTCTAAGATGAGTTAACCTCTCTTGGTGTACTTCACAGTTCACTGCAACATCTGCAGCAGCTGTACAAAACAGAAAAAGACAAGAAGAGACTTGAAAGCATACTGAATAGCAGTCATGACTGAGTACTGCATTCTATATCATTTAATACAGATAGGGAGCATAGTTATACAGCTGTCAGATGTCAGTAGTCCTAAACTCATCAGGTCATATTGTGGTGATGATGATTCTGTCCAATGTTTAGTATGCCAGTTGCATGGGACATAGCTATGGCTACTCTGCTCCATGCCTCAGTCTTATACTGAGACCAAATATAGTCGCCCCTGCAGCAGCCTATGGCTGTAGTGCTTCATGACAAGTGCCATAAAAATCATGGACTCCACCACACCCCACCTCTGTGCTGTAAATTTAACAACATCATCTCATACACCAGTCATGCCTGTAGAAGTTAAGCAGCAACTCTAATTATGAACTGATGCCAGCGTCTAGTCTTGCATTTAAAGGCTAGTGCACAAACACATACAACCATGCCAATTGCATTTGTGTAATGTTAAGCACAAAGAAGAACTTGTAAGCAAGACATAAGGCATTTTAAGAAACAGCAATGAAGTTGTGGGACATGGCAGTGAGATTTACCATGTGTGATGCTGAACACATTCATACTTTTTCAGAAGGTTAGTATTGACAACCTCAGTGGCTTGCCTTGTTATCCTTTCTGTTTTGGATGTTAAATAGGATGGACTGGCTCATAAATATCTGAATTACACACTGAAAAATGTTAATTGACCAGTGTGGGACACAAACCTAACAAAGAAATAATACATAAAGGTGATTTTTTTGTCATTGCTACATGTAAACTTCCTTTCAACCATGTTTATTTACAAACTGCATTCAGTATGAATGACGATATACTTCAGACAGACCTGTATGTGTTTGACTTTAAGAAATCCTATGAAATGCATTCTCATGAAGGAGGCATTATTATTGTTTGTAAATGTATGCCAGATGGATACACTTTCATGAACTTATTAATGCAGGTTGTAGTGTGATGCATACATACTTCCATACACATACTGTTCTAAACACAGACGTGGGATTTATGAGAAGAGTAGATGATTTTCACTTAAGTATTCTGCCCATCATAGATATGCAAGTGTATTTTTAATTTGTTATCATAATTATCCTGCTTAAACAATTACACATATATTCAACTGTGTTTCTTAACTAAATCATTAATGAGATATGCTACTTACAAAAATGTAAGGTTCAAAGCATTAACGAGGCATTTCTTGCAATAAACATAATTATGGTACCAGTTTTATATAGTGTTGCCGTCCTAATAAAAGTAGTGGTAGAAACTGCATTCTGACACCCCTTTTTAAGGGTAAGTACTACTTGGATTTAAATCCTGGATCACCAGTGTTCTATCTCTAAAGGTAGTGCACTTACACCTTGTGCCACAGAGTCAGTTACATAGCAGGTGGATGTTCTCCACTCTATACTGTCAAGAGTGCTGACATACGTGCATTGCCACTAAGTCTGTTTGTGGCACAGAAGGCTAGCCAATAACATTTTTTACTGTTTTCCTAAAGCAGGTAAGCTTGATTGTTTGTTGCTCAGTAGGGAGCATTTGCACAAGGCAAGACATAGAAAAAAATAGCATACAACGTTCTGATGAAAGTAGGTCATAAATCTGGAGTAATAATTTCCACATTCCCTTTGCACTGTATAGATCTGAATGCCAGAGCAACTTTGTTAGGGGGCCAATGTCACTGTATTTACAGCTTCTGCCACATAAGCAGGTATAATGCATGTGCACGTGATTCACTCTTTAGTAATACTATACCGATGTGACAAAACTGTGCTGATGAAGATTGCAGAAATTTAATTATTTACTCTTCCCTTCAAATGTGAGCCCTGTTTGTGTTCTGCTAAGCAATATTGACATTAGAAAGACAAAAGAACATGCATAACACAACAAATCACAAGCTGCATTTTTACATCTGCTGCAAACATTCCAGGCAGCATGCGGCTTGAAACCCTACAACCTTTTTTTTCTGCTTCTTTAGAATCACTTAATTTAACCTGTGTGTACAATGATACTTAGTTGCAATATAGAATTTCTCGTCTTGCTGCACCTGTGCTGATGTGAAATGTGCTACTGATAGCAAGGCAAGCTAAATTTCTTAGTTTGTACCTTGTGCAGTGGACTCTTGTCAGTCAAGAGTGCATTCCACTAAAACACGCGCAAATGAGAACACAGAATAAAAGAAAGAAATAATAGACAATTGTAAGTAGTAACACATCTAAAGTAACAAATATGAAAAGGCAGGATTGTGAAGTTTCCTAAATCTGTGTGTGGTATGGTCAGAAAATATGCACTAACTCTTTCAGCCAGTACACTGTCTGGAGTTGAACCCTCAACTCAGTGCATTAACATCACACACTCATTTGTGTTTTTTATCCTTTTTTGCGACTAAAACAGGACTACAAAATATTTCTTTCTAATTTGCTTGAAAATATCTAGATCAATGTTATACTGACCAATACTTTACAGTAATAATGGTCCACAGCCATTTTAATGTCAAGTTGACAACACTGCCAGCTATGTCTTCTCTTTATTTTCTGAATATCTTTACCACTTCTCAGTTTAAGTACAGAAATACAATGTCACGGTCATTTACTTGCATCTTTGTTTCACTATGTAACATAGCTGATCAGCATTTCAGTCAGATTTTAATCAGAGACTGTACTGTTCTCTTACTAAAACAATGTCAGTATTGCTAAGGTTGTTTTCATAGTTCTCAAGTTGTTACCTTTTCATTGTAAGTCTACTCTGCATGACACAAACACTTCGGTATTGCCTGTTGTAGTCAGAGCAGTCAGAAACATTTGCAAGCCATCAGCAACTAACAATTTGTATTGTTTTTGCCTGCAGTCCTGGGCTTGTGCATGCAATGGTGTAGCTATCTTCATCATGTTTACATCCTTTACACCATGTGATTTTTTTCAGTACTGAAGAGCACTAATGGTTTCACACCTCATTTGCATGTTCACAGTGTTCAGATGGATGAATCTACACTATACAAAGGTAATGGTGTAACTAAGTAAGTGGAAGGAGAGGAGTCTGACTGGATATAGAGAGAGCTCTATTGTTAGTTACTTGGAAGAGATTGTTCTACAAATCACTGCCCTATTTTATAAGTTATGTTTATCCTCTACACACACTGCTTACATGTTCATATTTTCCATGTATTTCAATATGTAATGGAAGTAAAATTTGTGATGTATGCAATTTTAACGTTTCAGTGCTGCTATACTGCACATATGGCAGTTCTTGCTGTACTGTCTGTGTTAGTATGGTTACTTCTCAGTGCTATGTTATCAGTTGGTATTGCATGACTGCCTCAATTGTGGGTGACTCACTGGGTAGGATGAGTGATGCACTGGATCAGGCAGTGTCTGTGGTGTTACATCTGCTGAAGGTGGGCCAGAATCCAAATGCGTGTTGTGCCACCTTTGGCGTATTGCACCTTCCCCACCCTGTGACAATGATAATGACTGTTTCTTGGGGTTTGATCTCTTGGGTTTGAGTTAGGGTTGCATATATATCTGATGCATAAAGTGTATAGGTACGAGACTGACAGTATGCAGGTAGCTTATCTTCTTACACATTTGTTCAAATACTACACGTTCCACACTTATGATATTAGTGCAGTTAGAAGTCATGTGCTTTGGAGCTGTCTGTGTCTGATACTATCCATGTGCAGACATTATATGGGTAAGTAACATTTGTGCACATCAGATGGCATAATTTTTAATATTTGTATCTGCTTAAGTTGTTATGTGTATTCCTTCCCTGGTAACTGCATGTGTGCAGTTCATTTGTTCTTAGCTGCTGGGTGTGTCTAATGA
This sequence comes from Protopterus annectens, assembly GCF_019279795.1. Classification (NCBI taxonomy): domain Eukaryota; kingdom Metazoa; phylum Chordata; order Ceratodontiformes; family Protopteridae; genus Protopterus; species Protopterus annectens. The sequence continues at coordinate 204,767,914 of NC_056751.1, forward strand.
ACTTTGAGTCTTAGGCAGTGAGTATGTGTGCTATCCTTTGCCTCTTAGCAAGGACAAGGGCATATTGTGCATGCCTATATCTACCAGCTACCTCTGCAGCTGGAGGTTCCCCCTCAGATTCCTTGTCTGTATGTTTTGCAGGTGCTGGCCCTGTCTGTGGTCCAGGAACTGTGGTTCTGGCCTTTGCTGTCCCTGTCACAGCTGTTTCTTCAAGATAACATTGCGCAACATGGCACAGACTGTGAGAATTTCTACTCAGGTGCCTGCATTGCACTGCAAAACACACAATGATGGGTCTAGACAGTGGAATTGTGACTTCAGTGTGCCAAACACATGTTCTATGATTTTTGTAGTTTGCGCATTGGCATGATTGTAGCCTTCTTCTGTGTGTGTGTGTGTGTGTGTGTGCGTGTGTGTGTGTGTGTGTGTGTGTGTGTGTGTGTGTGTGTGTGTGTGTGTGTGTGTGTGCACACATGGTTCCATGCATAATGTGCATCTCTCAGTAGATGGCCTTGTGGAACATCACCTCTAGTAAAACTTTTGTAAAGCCACGAGGTGCGCCATATGTCTGAGTCATGATATCTGCCTGAGTTGCCTGCACAGACATTGAGGATGATCCCTTAGAAATTAGAGACAACCTGGCAATTTATTGAGTGGAACTCTTTCCCCTTGATGAATGTCCTTCCCTGTTCACCAGGTGGGGCTTTTATTTCTATGTGAGTACAGTATATGGACCCCGAAACTTCAGGAACGTGTGCTGTAGCATAGAATTCCTGCATTGTTCTTGCTCTGTGTGTGTGTGGAAAATATATGTACTCCCTAGCATGTTGTAGCATTACATTTAGATATTGGTGAAATACTCTAGGAGCTTAGGCCTGTGACACAAATAGCTTATAAAATGTACCAGTAGCTAATATCCTAATGCTAAACATACCTTAGCTTCTACTTGTACACGATCTCCTCAATTTCCCCTGAGTCTGAGGTGAGGGCGGCAGAGGTTGCAGACTTCCTGTAGTGTTTCCCTATCAACCCTGTATCACTCCACTATTTCAATATCATGCAGTCCTTGATATGTTAAATGAGGTCTGACCAGCCTTCTTCTTGAACAAGGTCTATCAGCAGCATCAGCAGCATAGATTTGAGCCTGTTGCCCAAACACATGTATTTAAATAGGTTTTGGTGTTTATAGCAAAGGGCTACAGAATCTCTACATGGTTATTTTGAAGCTGCCTGAATAACTCCACCATATTGGATTGGTTCCTTAGCATGTAATTCAGATGATTATGCTTCCCTTAGCATAGTCTACTGGTTATCTTTGTTTTATGGCTCTACAGAATGTGGAGAGCTGTAAACAGCATGCTATCATGAGTGCATCGCACACAATAGCAGCTTGAAAATTAAGTGTTCAGGAATCTGGAACAGTATTTACACAGTATACCTTTAGAAGAAAACTTAAGCATTCAGCTATGTAGTGACTTATTGTAGTCAACCATTGTTCTTAAAGTAGCAGCATTCAGCTTGTTTTTGTAAAAGTTTTCAAAAGTCACCCCAGGATTCAGCAAGCTCTGCACAGAGCGCAGGAATAGTGCAAGAGCTGCTGCATGCAATATGGTCAATGAGCGATCCAGGAACAAGCTCCTGGGACATGCACGAGCACTCCTACACTATTCCTGCATGGACACCACTGCTATTTGCTAATTACCCCATTTGCTGGTTAAAACCATGCAAATGAGGTGAATTAGCAATCCAGGAAGCAAGCAGGCATCTGTGCAGGAATAATGTAACATGCAGAAATGTGTTTGGTTACTAACCAAATACATTTCTGCAAATTACAAAACAAAGGCATGAAAGCTCAAAATAAAGCATGTATTCAATGTAGTAGGCATGTCAATGGCCAAATATATGGCCATTAGCATGAGAAATAGTTGCAAAATTATAAAAAATAACTTTTATTTTTTTTGGCCTATTTCCGACGTTTAAGCATAGGGCAGCAGTGCACAAACAGGATCGGACCTAAAATAAGAAAACAAAATTGGAAATAAGCTATTAAACCCAAATCAGCATTTTGCCATGATAGTCAATGGCATGCATAAGACAACAATACCAGGGAACAGTGGTTGCTAAGGGGAAGGCTTAGTGTGAGTGTGGTAACTATTAATTAGCATTCTGTTTTATGCAAATGAGGGGATTGATACTAAATCACAGATTTCCTCTCTGTGCTGACTTGCACCTAACCATGTAGGTGCAGCAACATACGCATAAGAGGTAGATGACCTCATAAGGGGGAGTGTGATGCATGCTGTAAGCTTATTGGAGCTTTGTGTCACATGTTTGCCCTTAGCTAAGCACAGCTAAGGAAGTGGGTGTGTCTGAGGCTGCCTAGCACTATTTACATTGCCTAAACAGGTGTGTGCACCACTGCACCAGGTTTTAAACAAAAAACAAAAAAAACAGGAAATAGCAGCTCTCTTAGCATCTGAGCACTGGGTATGTGTGCCACGCCTCGGGGCTTAAATGGGAAGGCAATGGGAAGGGAAAACATCAGTAGGAAGGCAATCAAGGAGAACTTGCATAGCTGGCAGAAGAAATGTATCATAATTCATCAATTACACATGGAACAGGCTAGCACACTACTATAAACTATGCAAACACCTTCCAGTCTATTTTTTCCCACAAACTCTACACCAGTGGTGTACACAGATGGGGAAATTTTACCTGACAAAACTAACAAAATGTTAGGGGCTTCTGTTGCTCTCATACAACAAAAAGTGGAAGAGGCTGAGAGTGGTGAGGATGTGAATGCCGGCGACCAACTCACAGTGAGGAAAAGAGTGTACAGACCCAGGGTAACCTACTAAGGGCTATATGAGATGGAGATAGTGGAATGCTATAGGCTGGACAGGGATATTCTATGGCAAATTGTTGAGCTGTGCCGGCCACACCTCACACACAGAACCAACAGAGGGGAACCCATCCCAGTGGATAACAAGGTATGTGCAGGCTTAAGAATAAAAATCACAGGTACCTTCCAAAGAACAACTAGGGATATCATGGGGATCTCACAGGCATCAGCATCCAGGGTATTCCACCAGTCCTGGATGCCATGTCAGCACATGCCGATGAGTACATATAGTTCCTCAACACCTGTGAGTCGTTGACCAGCAATATGTGTTGCTTCCACCAAATAGCAGAATACCCTGAGGTAGTGGGTGCTATAGACTGCATGCACATTCACATCAAAGCACCACCTGATGAGCGGGGTAGGGTCTACATAAACTGCAAGGGGTTCCCCTCCATCAACTGCCAGGTCATGTGGGATGCCCAGGGAATTATCTTGAATGTGTGTGCTTGCAGCCCTGGAAGCTATTATGACTCCCACATGTGGCATATGACACAACTGTATCAATTATTTGACAGTGGGGGACATCCCATATGACCACCTAGTGAGGGGTGCTGGTTATGCACTGGAGCTGTGGCTGATGACACCCATCAGAAATACACACACACCCAAACAAAAACTCCATAATGAGGCACACACACAAACCCAAATCATAATAGAACATGTGTTTGGGATGCTCAAGTCACAGTTCTGCTGCCTGGACGTATCACGTGGAACCTTAAAGTACTCTCCAGCTACAAGTACACAAATGTTCACAGTATGTGCCATGCTACACAATATGATCCTGCAGAAACAGCTGCAGCAGGAACAGCACGGTGCAAGGCCACACATCCCCTACCATTGCCAAGTCCATCACAGGCACAGAGGGACTCAGAGGAGGAACAACCTGAGCCTGCCCATATAGGCAGAAAAAGGCAAGCTCAGTATGCCCAGGCTTTGGCAAAGAGGCAACACTTAGCACATACACTGACATGGTGGGGACCCAGGGAATGACAACTTCTCTGACACACCATACAGTAAAAGGGATGCCAAACATAACACTACCTGTGCTTTGCCATGTATAAGGAGTGTACTATGTGCATCTGACATTGTCAGCCCCCCAGCATCGACCTCAATACTAGTAACACAGCCACAAGGTAAGTCACTCTTCCTATCAATTGCTGAATGGAGTAGTATATTCTGATAGTTGTATCTATGGTATGGACGTGAGCATGCAAGGGAATCGGGTGACATAATGGGATGGCAGCAGATAGTGGACACCTATATGGGCAGCATGAAATCCATAACAAATACTGGTGTCAACATTCTAAGCAGTACTAGACAGGTGACAAATCCCACTGCAGTACACGTGGTGGCCCAGCTGTGTGTCCATAAGACACACACATGCATGTCAGTGAGGCTCACATACCCAACATTAGCCTCAGCCAGCCGGACAGGTGTAGATGACCATAAAGGTAATCTGGGCTCCACTGTTATTAAACCCACATGCACATGTTATTGCATTTCTACAAAGGATTGTGGGGGGAACACCTGATGACTTTAAACATTTGCTGTGACTGTACTGGTATTTCAGGTACTCTGTTGGCTTCCATTTCATTTTGTATTCTGACCTATCATGCAGGCTGAAGGCATATCAGTAGAGTACAGATCTTAGGTTTTATTGACCTACATTTCAGGTTCAGACTTCTTACCCTTCAGAACTAACATACAACTGCCCAAACTGTTGTAGTATGTCTATGTAGGTCTGGAGGGGGGCTGTTCACCATTGTCATCAATTGGAGGCCTTGGCCCAGCCTTCCTTTATGGTACAGAATCATTATATTGAGGACCTATATGTCCCAATGTCCACATTACAATGCCAACAGTTTTCAAACACTGTAGAGGTTGTTGTAGACAATCCACAGCCATAAATGTGTAAAGCCATGTGCAATTACTATATGACAGTATGAATTACTAAACAATATAGGCAACTGTTATAATACCCAGATACCACTCTCCACCCATGGATCATACACAAACACGCTTGGCTCTTACTCCCTTCCTTTCTTACTTTCTCTCTCTCTCTCTCTCTCTCTCTCTCTCCCCATCTCTGGTGGATGTGGAAAAATAGACCGGTTTTGCATAGGTAGCAGCTTGATTTTTGTAGGTAATGCTCATGATCAGCTGATGGCCTGTACATGAATTGGAGTTAGATGCAGTAAGAGGTGCATATATACAGTATATCATTATTTACTGACATCATTCCTGATAACAAGCCAGTGATATATCAGACTGCTAGACAAATTATGTATAGTAGACCTTATATTTGAGGACAAAACCTGGACATGCTGTTGTAGTCTGTACAGAAGTGAGGTCTGTGTACGTATGGTGATTTTTGTCAGTATTGTGTAGCAGTGTATTGTGAATACGTTACTTGGCCTGTATACAGACTGTGGTAGATATCAGTGTTCTTGGTCCTGTTCTATCTGACGTTGCATGCTGCTCCAGTTTCTGGTACCCTATCAGCATATATGTTTGTAGGGCCAGACTGAGACATCTCCCATACAACAGTCAGGCATCCGACTATACTGTGAATCGGTCCAGTATATGTAGGGTTAGTGTGTTAGTGGCAAATATGAGTATGGTTTTGTTCACACAATTCATATACTATACTATTAATTAGGCTTACCATAATGTGACTGTGACTGTGTTGAGGTTGGTTGTGGGTATGCACTTTCACACTGGTGTCTGTTACTCTGTGCTGTTACATGCCTGTATTGCCTGCTATATTTGCAAGTACATGTGTATTTCCCATATGAAACCTGGGTCAGGGTTGTGGCAGTCTGCCTGTAGTTCACACAGTGCTTTGTGACATGCCTAGCAGTGCAGTGTATTTACCTAGTGTGATGTTATGTCCAGATATTAGTCATATCTACTGTTGCCTGGCTGCCATACATGTTGTGTATTTCTGAAAAAGCAGTGGGATGCTGAGAAGATGCATGTCATTAACTAGTGGGAAGTATGTGGACTTGGAACCTCTGCTCCTCCGGTTAACATGTGTTAAGACAGACAGGAGGGTGTGAATGCATCAAGTGTGTGAGCTTATCTATTCCACTATTTGTGTGACATCCTCATTTTCATGGCTGTAAACATCCCCTTTGTCAGGCTTGGTCCACACATCTTGCACTAAGGAGATCTGTGTATACCTCTGGACTGACCAGATTGTTTCAGACTGTCCATGTTTACTGGTCATATATCTGCTGTATTCCACAGGATCATTACTGTGATTTGTGTGGTACGTCACTATGATGATTTTATGTCTGTTAGTAACTGATGGCATACATGTCAGTATCAAAAGTGACTTCCTACACAACATGTCTATTAACACAACCCCTGTTACTGTAGCAACATTCTACATTTATAACTGCACTACTTGCATTACATTCCCTTGCACTAAGAGGTTGTGACTTATGGTGCTGAGGTATGACTCCACTACATGTTGTGGGCATATGTTATATATCCATATATATATATATATATATATATATATATATATATATATATATATATGTGTGTGTGTGTGTGTGTGTGTGTGTGTGTGTACATGTATACACACACACACACACACACACACACACAAATATATATATATATATATATATATATATATATATATATGTATATATATATATATATATATATATATATATATATATATATATATGTATATATATATCCTTATGTGTAAACATGAGTGTTGTATATACCTTCCCAGATGTATCCCACCATATTTATCTGATATGTGTATATTTAGATATAAAAACATGAGTGATTCAACACTATTTTCACTTACAAGTACTAAATTGTAGTAGGCACAGCAGTTGTTCACTACTATTCAGTATGTGTACTGAATGATATATTTGAAAAAAAAACAACAGACATCTTCATAGCTTAGTGATTAACTGATGTGACAGTAGTATACAGATTCCTGGGTTCAAGACCTGCAAGGGCTGTTTATTTTGTTGCTAGGCAGAACAAGGACCATTGGATACAGAGTGGTTAAGGCAGTTTTGAGCAGCTTTAAGTGGGTTTGCATGAAGGTGAGCGGTGCTAAAGTATGGCTAAATGAAAAAGTGCTTACACCGTATAGGCTTTGCTTACCAGTGCACAAATCTGCTTAGCATTTACACCTGCTAAGCATAGCTCAGCCCTGGTAACCAGTGATCACATTCCAGTCTGATAAAATAGCAGGGTAATGACATCTTTAATAAGTGTATTTAATACCATTTACATAACATGCTTCTATGTGCTGTCATTGCAGTAGCAAGGGGTGCATACTGTATGGTGCACCTGAGTATACATGGCTAGTACCACAATCTTTTCTCTTTGTATGTGTTTCATACATGGGTAGTTTCCCAGGTTATATGCAGTCAGACTTGCATTTATTGTATCATTATGTTACTACATTTAACAGTGCTTTTCGAAATAAGAGTAGATTTCAGATTTTAGTATTAGAACCATACACCCCTGCATGTAAAGCTGGACTCTGAGTACTGACTATCATGTTTTTAGTGTGTGAGCTGTATGTTATTAAGTATCTCATATTGGATATTGATCTGATATGTGGATATTAACTGTAGACTACTATGTGTCTAGGACATGTCACTGAGGGCTGCTGTCATGTAGTAATGTCATATCTATCAGTTCCAGACATCTGTCTGTCAAAACATTCATCGTAATGCATAACCTGTTGGCCAGCTAATTCCTGTCTGTCCTCTGTGCAGATGTGCAGATGTCAGGTATCCATCTTGGCTACGTACAGGCAAACTATGATTGACTGACCCTGACATGTTTTCCCAGTTGTGTTATGAATGCCACAGCTAGGAAACCCCACCCTGTATGCACCACATACCATAAAAATCTTAAACAGACGACCACAGTCAACAGAACATGCTTGGGTATAGGTCTCTAACCCAGACACTGGCCATGTTCTGCAATATATGTTGCATACATGTTAAATGGAGCACCTCACTGGCCCTCTGCAAGTGAAAACCAGATGACTGGATGTTGAATTTAACTGTCACCCTGGGATTACTCAAGTGGCATCAGTTGATAGATGGCCAGCTGATAAATGTCACTTTGCATAATACGAGTCTACCCACATGCCCTGCTCTTCATCTCTCCATGGGAATTTGCCTGGTACACAGCTAGGAACACCTGCACCTATGGACCTCAGCACTGACAAATGTGTCAGTGTGCATTACTCAGAATAACAGTGTCTGAGCATTTATAAACTTGTAGTTAACAATAATCTGAAGGCCTTCTCACCCACTAAACTCCCCATTGCCATACTTAGATATGGCTGCTGCTATAATTGATGTTAAATGTACCTTGTTACACTCTTCACCCTATGGGTTACCTGGCGCTTGCAGTACCAGCATAAAACTGTTCTCCAAATGTGTAGATAGGCATGGGTTACCCTCTTAGTCTTGGCAAGTGTGTGTATTTGTATGAGTGAGCATATTTGTAGGAGACAGCATTTTGAAGCCACATTCTCCAAATACAATAAACCTCCCCATACATTATAAGGGATTGTGATGTTGCAGACATTAAGAGTGCAATGACAAACCCTCACCCTACTATCCCTGTGGCATATGCAATAAATGCATATCCCTGTAGTTGCACTGATTAGATAGACAAGGGGTTGTATTGCAGTCCTGGTCAATGTGTGATTGTGGGTATGTCAGAGCATTATCATGGGTTTCAGTGAGTACAATATCCAATGTGGGGTGGGTTTACTGTCTTTATACCATGGCATCCCAGTACATGTCCCAAGGTCCACTGTATGAGAACTGCTGTCACCATCAAACATACAGGTAACTGATTACACTATCCAGCCCAATGATGCATGTGCTGTGTGCAAAAACCCTGTACCAAAATGGACTCATAGTAGTGGATGTGTAAATGCCCTCTTCTCCAATATACAGCTGTACAGCAATACAGGTGTTGGTATATATACATGAGTGTGGTTTTTATGGCCACAGTCACCCACATTGGGGCTATTGTTGTGGGTATCCCACCACTTAGTGTGCTAATATACTGTACAGTTTATGTCAACAGGTTAAGTAGTTGTTAATCACACCATGTGTGGTTCTACGCCACCCCACACCTTCCAAAGTGGGGGGGCTGTGCCATCCACACCAGCACACCTATGTTTCCTAACTCCAGGACTGCACTACATTGGGGAAGAGGACATATACCCTGCCAGTACCATCACCAATGACATTAAACTGACAAACTGATTATTTCATGATGTGATGTTTTGGCAATTTGGCCAGGGTGGAATTACATAAGCCAAAATGAGTTCACTGCCAAATGAAGTACATCCATGTGAACAGTATTCTCTGTGTATTGCATCAACTCCAAAGCCTTCGACATTGTGTGCGTGTTATTCATGGAAATTTGGTGTGTGCCACCCACTACACTTACAATTGTCCACTGTAGAAGAGCTGCTGACATCAGCCACCATGCACTCAACTGTATACACCCCTCAGACCTATCAGCCATGTGGCACATGCAGTAACTGTTATACAGACCAGTTACCTGTGTTCCACTGTACCCGGGATATGACACAGTCAATGTGTCACCACAGTGCTACAACCCTTGTAGGACAGGACAGCAGACCAACAGTCTGCTGACACATAGACACATAGAACACAAACAGAATACATTATAAAGACCACAATCAGTCAGTGTTAATAACAGCTATAATGCATCATGGCTGGACAGCTACACACCCTGACATGTAAGCATGAATCATTCCAGCTGAAAACACGTTACACAGCATTACATTACTAAACCTTAGGACATTTGCCCTCTGCATCAGAACCATATCAGCATGTCCCTGCATCAATGGTATGGATGACAGGGATGTGGCACAGGTATCATCATATGCACAGGGTGTGTTACAGGCTTACCAGAGGCCTAGGCTGAGCCATTTGGTTGACATCATGTGTGTGGGCTAGGAGGTTCTTTATTAAATGGGCTGTGTAGATGTGGTATGTGTAGGTATGGAAGTGCCCTAGCTGTGTTGGTGAAGTGTGTGCGTATTTATGCACACATGGCTGCCATGTGGCTGCCCTATACAGGGGTTTGTTGGACAGCTGCAGACCATACATGGCAGGGTGTACAGTTCACTGTCTTTGGCCACAGACACGGGAATTGTGCCTGCCAGGAGTTTCTCGGGCACTACCGGGCAGAAGTCCAGATATGGTACTCTCCCCTGATGATGACAATTGTCCACTGGATTGGTGTCCCTGTTGGGACTGGTCAGGACCATGTGCACATGGCCTGCTGCATTGTGGTATCAACAGCACCCTCCTGCAGTGCTGGTGCTGGTACTGTCACTATGGGAGTGGCTTTGACTTGTTGCATGTCCACATAGACCTTCACCTGTTGGTGTTACTGACCTATGTCCATGTGTCCACCACCCTTCTCCCACCACATGCTCTACCATAGAAACCACATGGTCGAGAATTTCCACCATCTTACCCAACCATCAATCCAGGACTTCTACAAAATAATGGTGGGCACCTGCAAGATCATGGATGTTGTCAAGTACAGCAGAATGAATAGCTCTCTGGAGCCTCAGACTCTGTCAGGTGTAATGTTCCATATGTGCCTGTGCCTCCATGATGGCCCAAAACAAGCATCTGGTGACGCCTGCTGTGGGACGTCTGCCAGGGGCATGAGAGCCAGCAGCCCTCCTATGATTACCTGTGTACATCTGCCCGTGTGGTACCTCACCAGTCATCCGGCTATGGCTGCTGTGTACATACACACTTGCCATAGTCCCCACACTATTCTGCCCCATGCCACTACCCACCAACTGTCCCTCATCTATGGCCACTGGTGATGGGGGGTATGTATGGGCATTGTGCCTGTGTGTGGAGATGGGGTGGATAAAAGTGGGATGTCAACTGATGGCACAGCTTCAGCCCCTGACAACCCTGCCTGTGCCTCACCATGCCTATCATCATTGTCAGAATCTATGGACACTAACATCAGTTTACCTGCAGGAGGTTCCCTGACCCACCTCACCACCTGTGAAGGACAAACAAAAAATGTAATTTAAGACCTGTACATTATGGTTTACCTCTACACACACACACACACACACACACACACACACACACACACACACACACACACACACACACACACACACACACACACACACACTTACAGGTGAGGTAGCACACAGATATTATACAGACCTCTCATTACCCAACAGTCAACATGCATGACATATGGCACTCAACAGCATGCACTGCAGCCATACTCAATCCTTGTTACCAACATTATACATCTCTGTGATGCATGAGTTGTGTTAGTAGGTGATGCCCCTTCCCCTGGAACACACAGCACCCATGTACACAGTATTGCTGTGCACCTGTACAGCACACTGGCATGTACTGTGCACCATACATCACGAGTGTACACACCATTGCTGAATCTGTATATGTGTGGCAGTTATGTTTGCTCTGTTGCTCACAGCCCCTATGTGTTTGTCTGACACATACCTGGGATGATATGAGGACTGATGTCAATAGTTAATGCCTGACCTCTGATTTTCAGATCTCATCATCAGCAGTGCATGTATGAGCAATAAAATCCAATTAGACTGACAACCTTCAAAGCTTAATGTGGATATGAGGAGTGTATACACCCTTGTTGACATGCCAGCCTCTTCCATGATATGCAATGGGGCCACAATACTGCATATGTTGATGTTACACAGACCTGATATGTGACATATGACCTGTGGAATCCAATGTAGTATCAAACAATTGTGTTAGTCATGCAGATGCTGAATGAGATGCATACAATATGTGGGATGCATAAGTGTGCACACCCTTAACACAGTGGTTTGTTGCAGCACCTGTTAAGTGAACTACAGCAGTCACTATTCCTGGAAGGGGTATACTAGCATGGCCCAACTTCACTTGCCATTATTTGGTCACTCCACCCTACAAATGTCCCCCAACTCTGCTGGATTGCAAGGTCAGCTCTTGTGCATAGCTCTTGGAGGTCACACAGTGGCTTCACTATTGCTGTGGAGTCAGGGTTATGTCTGGCACAATTCATGACCTTGACTGTGTTCAGATACAGCCATTCTTAGCAAGGTTTGGATGTATGCTTCAGTTCACTGTTGTGTTTCAGGATGACACCCCTCACCATCTTCAGCCTTATTGCAGATGCTTGACAACTATGGGCCACACAAGAGTGTTATTTTGCAGTGTTCCAAACTCTGAATGCCATGTCTACTGGCCTAGATGTCCTTCGTGGTTCACTGTTGCAGTCATCACTGTAGGGTTCTTCCTGCCAGCAGCAGCACCCGATCGGCCAGAATCCCAAAGTCTGGATCGGGCGCCAGCTGAGGTCGCATTTATCCTGACATCAATGCGCCAGAAGGTATAAAGACCTCAGCTCACACCATTTTCCCAGTCTGTCATGCCACGCGGTACACTTTGCAGTTCACTGATGCCAGTTGGCCTGTTTGTTTTTGGATGTAATCCCAGTTTTTTCGTTTTTTACAGATAAGTACCCCATTGGGGAGGTTCTTTTTCTTGCTCCAGTCAGATGTCAGAAAAAGTTAATAATTGTATTTCTTGTGGGAAGCAAATACCTCATAGGGATTTTCACTCTTACTGTATTCCCTGCCTGGGTCCTGACCACGACATTGCTAATTGTGTGCTTTGTGCTAGATTTAATCAGCGTACTATTAGGCATAGATATAACTTTGCCTTTTACTATTTTGGAAAAAGGTTTAATTATAACATCTTCAGATTCTTTTCCGGCTTCTGGGGTGTGTAAGAGGTGCAGGAATGCAGACAGGCCTTCGAGGTCCACAGCAAAGGATGTTACTCAGTTATTGCCAGTTGCTGGTTTGACAGTCGTCAGTGAGGCGCCTTTGCAGCCCCTGTCGTCCGCCTCTTTTGAACCAATTGCCTGTACCAACTCCGGTGTGGAGCTGATGGGGTTTTCAGAATTGCCCGGGACTGGACCTTCGGATACTGCTCCCTCAGTTGGTTCTGGAGCCGGTAGGCAGGTACCAGCTTCTGAGGGAGTTCTCAGGCCTTCACAGCTTCCTGTAAATGTGGATTCAGGTTTACATGCTAAGTCAAAGTCTAAGGCTCCAGCTAAAGTGAAGTGGCTAGCACAGGCACCTTTTGATCAGGGTCCTAGGCCTCAGAGGCAGATGCTTAGGATGGCTGAAGATCTCTTAACTATGATCAGGGGTTCTCATCCCCCTCCTGACAATAAGCCTAGATTACAGTCCGAGTATGATTCTTCAGACCAAATTTCTGTTTCTTCTGCTTCTTCCCTTGAGCAGGATTACACTTTTCCTCTTTATGAGGATTCTGATGCTGAAGATTCCTTTCCTTCTGCCTCTCCTCCTGAGGATTATTCTTTTGGTGAAACTTTGCATGATATGAGGGTGCATTTTCACTGGGAAGGGCAGGAATTCTCTGAACCCAAGAAAAGGCTTAGGGATTTTCTTCTTCTCCCACAGCATAAGCCTCTGGCTATTCCCCCTGTATTGGACATTGTTGATGATGTTTTTTCAGAAGCTTCTCTCTCCTGATTCTTTTCCCTACTCCAAACCGGATAGGTATTATAGGGTTCCAGATTCTCATAAATTCCTTTTTAAAAATCTTTCGCCTGATCTGGAAACAATTTCTCAGGGTCCTAAGGGTGTTAAAGCGGCCTCTGCTAAAAATTCTATTCCCTTTGACCGAGAGACAATGGCTTTGGAGAGAAGGGGTAAAAAGGTTTATACTTCTGCTACACGATGTTCTGTTTGGATCCAAAGCTGAAGAGGTATTGAAGAAAATGGAAGACAAAGCCAAATCTATGCAGACAGTTAAGGATTTTCTACAAGTGCAGCCTCCTAGATTTAGCAGACACTGGCCAACTAAACCTTGGTCCTTTCCGGGCTCGGACAGGTCTCAGAGAGGCAGATTCAGGCATTCCAGAGAAAGGGGACAGTCACAGTCCCATTTTAGGAATAGGCAGTGGAGTGCCCCCTCTCCCAAGGGAGGTGAAGATAAGTCTCAACCCTACCGAAAACAGTCTTTATGACTCTCTCTTTCTGGTTCCCGGGGTTCCTCTCCGGGAAGCTCCTTTGGGAGGAAGGATTTCTCTTTTTTATCAAAATTGGAGCCACATAACCCGGGACAAATGGGTTCTGGACATAGTCTCAAGAGGTTACAGATTTCATTTCCACACTATGCCAAAACCAAACAGTTGGCCAGACCTGCCATATCATCAGTGGGCAGAGGCACAATGGCAGGTTCAGTCCCTCCTGGCTATGAGAGCCATAGAATTGGTACCAAATTTAGAAATAGGGCAAGGTTTTTATTCCAGAGTTTTCCTGGTTCCCAGGAAGGAAAATTCGTGGAGACCAATCCTGGACCTTTTTGTGCTAAACACCTTCCTAGATATACCAAAATTCAAGATGCTCACTCTGCAGCAGCTGCTGCCTATGTTGGGCAAGAACGCTTGGATGGTGACTTTGGACTTACAAGACACTTACCTGCATATTCCTATAAGGCAAGAGTGCAGAAGGTATCTGCGTTTCAAAGCGAGCTCGAAACATTACCAGTTCTCTGTGCTGCCTTTTGGGTCTTTACAAAGTGCCTGGCACCAGTAATGGCATTTTGTAGACAGATGGGGATTCAAATTTACCCTTATCTGGATGACTGTCTTCAAGCGGACGACAAAGACACTCTACTTCAGCATCTAGCTTTTGTGCAGCGTCTTCTTCTGTGCCTCAGTTTCACAGTGAATCTAAAGAAATCAAATCTGGTACCCACACAACAGATTACTTTCCTGGGTGCTCTTCTGAGTACTTCAACCCAGATAGCTTCCTTGACACCAGGCAAAAAAGTGCAACTGGCTTCTTTTTTCCTATGCCTGGCTTCAATGAAACAGCTGACTGCAAGAAAAATTCTGCAGGCTTTGGGTTACATGGCCTCCTGCATTCTGCTTATACCATATGCAAGGCTGCATATGAGGAAACTGCAGTGGTACCTCAAGAGTGTCTGGTCTCAGCATTACCACAGCTTGGAAACAGTGGTCATGATTTTGCCTTGTCTCCAGCGAGAGTTTCTTTGATGGGCCGAAGCCTGTCTACAGAACAAGTGGAAGCCTTTTTGTCCTCCACCGACCGACCAAGTTCTGACAATGGATGCTTCAGATTATGCCTGGGGAGCCCACATGCATGGGAGATGTCTTCACGGTGTTTGGACGAAGGAATAAATGCACCTGCACATAAATTTGAAGGAGATAGTAGCTGTACAGAATGTCCTGATAGCCTTCAGGGACCTTCTTCTACCAGGACAATTGTTGATACGGACAGACAACACTACAGTGATGTGGTACATCAACAAGCAGGGGGGCTCTCACTCTTACCCCCTGTGCAGATTAGCCATGAATCTCTGGTACACTGCTCTGACCTGCATTGTTGACTTACAGGCACAATTCCTGCCAGTGAAAGACAACACTCTGGCAGACGCCTTCAGCAGACTCATTTCAGATCCACACGAATGGATGTTGGATGTTCGGATATTCAGGATGATTATAAAGGCTTGGGGATGTCCGGACATAGATCTCTTTGCATCCCCTCAGAATCATCAACTTCCAACATTCTGCACAAGGACCTACCACAAACTAGCATGGAAAGTGGATGCCCTCTCATTCAGTTGGAAACACCTCTCAGTATATGCTTTTCTCCCTTTCCTCTTCTACCTCGGGTACTTCTGAAGATAAAACAGGACAGACCGCATATGATTCTACTGGCTCCCAATTGGCCTCAGCAATTCTGGTATTCCACTCTGATGACCTTGGTTCAGGAGTCTCCCTGGATTCTGCCTCAAATCCCTCATCTACTATCTCAATGGGATGGCCGCATACTGCACTGTCATGTCAAGACTCTGCATCTAGCTGCCTGGTGGATCCAGGGTCTGTAAGCACCTCTGCCCTTTCCAAACAGGTATTGGATGTAATCCTTGAAGCTAGACGGCCCAGCACTAGAAAATCTTATGCAGGAAAATGGAAAAGATTTTGCTCCTGGAGTCAAGTCCAGGGTGGTTATTCTTCTGTTCCGAACATTCCTCTGATTTTACAGTATCTGAGTTATTACATATGAGCCTATCTTTTTCGTCTATTAAGCTTCATGCTTCTGCTATTTCTGCACATTACGATACAGATCCTCCGATTTTTTCTCATCCATTACTTAAACAATTTCTTAGAGGGGCTAAGAATATTCGGCCCCCTATAAGGGCTCCTGTTCTCACTTGGGATCTTAACTATGTTTTGGAGAAATTAACTTTGTCTCCTTTTGAACCTGCAGCTTCTATGGATTTAAAATTTTTGTCTTGGAAAACTGCTTTTCTTTTAGCTATTACCTCTGCTAGAAGAAATTTGGAATTGCAAGCACTCATGGCTGTTGAACCCTTCCTTATTTTTCATCAGGATAGGTTATCTCTACGGACTAATCCCACATTTATGCCCAAGGTGGTTTCGGCAGTGGCCTTGAATCAGTCTATTCATTTGCCTACCTTTTATCCTAATCCTCAGAGTGAGGAAGAAAGTCTTTTGCACTCTCTAGACGTGCACAGACAGCTTCGTCTATACCTGGACATGACCAAAATAGTCCGGAAATCTGATCAGATGTTTGTCGCTTATGCTCCTACTGTTCAAGGGAAAGCAATCACTAAGCAAACTATTTCCAAGTGGATTGCCCATTGCATCAAGTTCTGTTACTCTTATGATGGCAATCCAGTTCCTGTTAATGTTAGGACTCATTCTACCCGGGCTACTGCTACTTCAGCAGCTTTTCTTTGTGGGGTTCCTATCAAGGATATTTTGGAAGCTGCTACTTGGAGTTCTGTACATACTTTTTCTAAGCATTACAACCTCCCTCTCTGTTCTAAATCCAGGGCAGGTTTTGCTTCGGCAGTTTTGCAAGGTTTTGTGACCACTCCCTCTGTTTCTCCTCCAGCCACCCTTTCTTAGCTTTGGGACTCAAACCTACAGTGTTGACTGCAACAGTGAACCACAAAGGACATAGTACAGCTGTGTACTCTTACCATAAATGTAGATGTTCGAGTGTGTTCACTGTTGCAGTCTGGGTTACCCTCCCTCCTATCCCGTCTTTTGATTTTTCCGTGAGTATTGTCTGTTATGAGGTATTTTGGCTGCTGAGGTTTTGGGCATGGTTTCCTTTTTAGCCTTTTCTTTTTGGGCACCTGACTTCTGGGGCAAGAAAAACTGTGGAAATGGCATCAGCTGAGGTCTTTATACCTTCCGGCGCATTGACGTCAGGATAAATGCGACCTCAGCTGGCACCCGATCCAGACTTTGGGATTCTGGCTGATTGGGGGCTGCTGCTGGCAGGAAGAAACCTACAGTGATGACTGCAACAGTGAACACACACGAACATCTACATTTATGGTAAGAGTACACAACTGTACTTTCCTGCTAATGAACAGCAAACTTAAAGGCATACACTGGCACCAGCAAGGCAAACATGGGGATGGTGGCACTGAGGTGGAGTGAGGTGTTGCTTGTGCACCCCATGTATCTTTATGAATACTGTCTGTAGGTTTCAGCCTTGGTCTCATGACACCATTACACATTGCAACACATACCTTTGGGAGACTTGATGTTATGCATATGTTACCTGCAGAGAGCCCTGGATGATGTTTCCTGTGGAACAACTCTTCCATCTGATTACTCTAACCCATAGGCCACACTTATGCAGATTCCAGGCAATTGTTGACATAGATACTGCAGAGGCAGTACTAGCTAGACATTCCTTCAAGTCCCTCAGTGTTGCTGCATGTTTCTGGGCAGCCTCCGTGACCAGTTTGCAACATGTGTTGTCATCTGTTTTGGATGGGCATCTGTTTATTTTCTACATTAATGTTGTCCCATACTTCATACACACATGCATGACTGTCTGCACTGTTTGCCATGCTATATGCAATGGTGAGGTAAGGCTACTTTTCCCACTACTGAGTGCTACCTTTCATATATTGGATCCATTTCATGGTTTGTAAGATGTGTGCAAGCCATGGCTGCCTCTGTTGCAGGTGAGTGGGCAAATGTCATGGACGTACTTCTTGGACAGTAGACCAGTACTTGGTGTGAAATTGAGGCCATCTACTTGATGGAAGGTGTGTACTCAAGAAGAGTGACTGCAGTCAGTACCTCACAAGCTGCTTCCACAATATGTTATTTGTAGTGTGTGCACACATATGCTTCCAATGTTTGTTAAGGTATGTTTTTCGCAAATTTGTTGTCCTAACATAAGATTCCATATTACACATTCATTGCTCATGTTAGGATCACATTACAGGTTGTAAAAGGTGTGGAATGTGGTATTGTGATTTGCCATTGTAACAGTGGTGTATACACTGTTGTAGCCATTGTATAATGGTAATGTTTCAGACATATCCCTACTGTAGGCCTTTTGTCCCACCATTATGTTCATATCTGTCCTCACATCTTGCACTAACAGGTTGTTAGGTATACTGCAAGACTCTTACATACCCTTCAGATATGCCACCAAGGTAACCACTGTAATGCAGTGCAGTGCAGTTCACAGCAACAATAAGTAAACATGTACTGCATGCTTTATGGGTAGGTGTGTTAAATGTGTGCGTGGCAAATAACATGGCCATAGCATGGCCGTTGTATTGGCAAACCTGAACAAAACAATTCCATACTCACCAGCTACAGGCTGCTGCCTCAGTTGTTTATTTATTTAACATTTGTTGACTGGGAAAGTCCGACTAGCCTCCACAGAGCCTATTTTCAGCAAAGGCCTGGGGAAGAATGCTCCAATTACATGTCTTTTAAATGTAGGAGGAAAATGGAGTACCCAGAGGAAACCCATGTGAGCACAGGGAGAACATACAAACTCCTCACAGAAGGCACCCTAGCCAAGAATCAAACCAGAGAGCTTTTAACTGTGAGGCAACAATGTAAACTGCTGCACCACTGTGCCAGGACCTAAATAGTTGTGTGAGAGACGTAATGTCAGTAGCCACACCTGTGGCATTGGTACTGGGTGGGAGCAGCATTTCAGCAAATCAACAGTAAAAACTCAAAATACTAGAGCGTATGCACATCTGTTCATTACTACACTGCAGCAACATACTATCTTATCTGACATATGCATGTAGATACTTTACAGATGAAAATAGATAAGCAACAGTGGTCTACTAATCTGCCCTGGGGCCTTACCTGCACACTTATCGTCCATTGTGTGGGTGGCACCCACCTCCACAATGCTGTCTTCAGTTTGCTGGCTTGGCTGGTGGGCGGGTGCCCCAAGGCTGGTGAGGAGCACTTCAGCATGTGTCAGTGGGGGGCTGGATGGTATGACCCCCCCACCTGTGGCTAGCTGGTCCCTCCTAACTGCAACAGCACACTGACTGGCATGGAAGATCAGATTTGTGCAGCCATGCTACATCTGCTCATAATTGCAGTTGTGCAGGCCAACATCATTTACCCTGTGGATGAGCTTGTTCCATAGGGTGGTCCTCTCCTGCAGATCCTGGGCCCTGTGCTCAAAGAGGATGGCATGATGGACTATAAGGAATTGGATTATTGCATCATTTTCCAGGGGTGTGTATGTGGGTAGGCATTCCTGGGACATTTTACCTGGAAGACATAAACAGGAAAAAAGGTCAGAGGACCTCATACAGTTGTCCACATGCACATCAACAGTGGGTATTACTTGCAAATAATACAGACTATATCATAACACTGTAAGCTATCATGGCTTGCACATCTTGCATTACACTCCTGACCCTGACTTGTCCAGTTCCCCCAATGATGGACACTTAATGGCATAATCCACTACACAACATTCATTTCTGTGTAGAGGGATGACAGCCCAATCTTCCATGTAGATGGTGTGGGGATGGTGGCATGAGTATGTTTGACTGTAGAGTGTTATGGAACTTTGAGAACATGCCTGTATTCATGTAGGAGGCAAACTGTGATATTCTCAAGCCCCATGGAGACTTGCTGTTGTTGCCATTAGTCAGCATTATGTCCATGCTCACCATTGATATGGGCAGGAGTGTGGGTGATGTGCATATCCCCCTGTAGTACTGTTGTGGGCAGGGGGCCACTGTTACCACCTATCCTGTCTGATGCAGGTTGCCAGTATCCATGGCATATGTGTATGAGGTGTGCTTTACCCCCAGTACAGGTTGACTTTTGTTACTGGTTCTGAGACTATGTACATATGTGCAGATATGGTTGCAATTGGACTTGGTGGTTTGCATATGTCTGATTTCTAGTCATAGTCAGCCTTACAGGAGGTCACCTATGAATGTACATTCTTGCTCAGATAGCGATGCACTTGCTTCCAAGTTGTTGTCTGCACTTATGTGTCCCTGTACAGCCATTATCACAACCTATTATGTGCTTTGTGTCTTGGTGGTGTCCACTAAGGGGGAATTACTCTATCATTGGTGGAGGATGGTTGTACAGGTAAGGTACTGCTGATTCCATATAGCTACAGTGTATATGAAGTGTACATACCCCTGTTGCAATGCATGGTGCTTGTGCAATTGGAACATGACCCCACAAAAGCACATGTCAACACAATCCCCACCTGTGATGTGTCCTATAGGCTGCTCAGTTCAAGAGGAAACATAACAACCTGTCCTGTGGAAACATATAGGTTCATAGGTTTATATGAGCGCACTAGGCTAATGGCCCTGGAGCCTTTACAAGCCTAGCCCATGGGATTACCCTGGCATCGTGCAACCCGATCTTAGTTTCCAGTGCCTCTGTCGAGTAAAGCCACTGGAGTGATCCCTGTGGTGAATTTTCTATTTCCCATCTACTCATTAAGATTTCTCTTGAAGAGGGCCAGTGAGGTGAACTGCTTGACATGTATGGGAAGTCTATTACATAGCATGGGCAGTCTCTGGGTTGTGAACCTGTCCCTCCAGCATATGGGAAGTAATACTCAATACAGTAAGCCAGCTGAATGTTTGTGCACACCCTTATACAGGTATGTTGTGTAAACACCTGCTGAGAGGATTACAGCATCCATTTTTCTTGGTTTGTACTCTAACATCATATCACATCTTCACTTGGCAATGATTGCTCACCTTCTATGAAACAGCTTTGTTTCTTTTTAAATAGAATGTTACAGGTCATGGGTCACATTTGAAGTGAGAAACGTTTTGACATGATTTCCTGTGGTCTCATTGGCATACACCACACAGACCTGGCATTCCAAAAGGGGTGTGTACACTTTGATATCCAGTGTATACGGGGGCTAATATAGGTGTTAGTGGTAGGCATAGAGGTGGATCATAACACAGTTGTATACTTCTATGATTACTATGTGATAAGCATGCCTACTGTAGTATCCATATCAGTGTCATGGCAATGCAACAATCAGTAGTAGTACACATTTTATTTTGTTGTATGCAGTGACAATTATATTACACATATGTGCAACATGCACATCCTATTTTCCAGAGTGCTTGTGACCCATGTTATTACTTTTGTGCCTTTCAGCTGAACATACACATATATATATATTCTCAGGCGATATCTGGTACACATTTGTGTTCTATGTCATTATGGCACACTGTATTTACAGTCTTGCAGCTCAATAATACGTCTCAACCTGTTATACCAGGACATCTGGTCATTGGTCCACCTCACTGGGTGACAAAACAGGGAATTCAATTTTGATAACATATCAATATAGCTGCTATAACACAAGTATATGTGTAAGTGAGTGCATATATCTGTCACAACTGTGAACTTTGTCCAGAAGAACACTGTACAGTTGAATGTTATTAATTCCAATATATCATATGCAGTTTAACACACACATCTGCAACAGTGCTTTACTATGTTCATGCCATATAAAGGTATCCTAGATTTACAATACAAACATATAGAATACTCATATCCACAGGTACCATATGGATATGGGCAACATCCCATTAACTGGCCTAGCAGTTGCACAGACATGACTGTTTGACAGACACTATAATGGTTGCCATATGTGAGCTGTCATTTCCCAGGGTGTGTCAGGCTCCTCAACTATGACCCAACGTATCCACCTCTTAGAGCATCACATGTGGACAAACCTAACATTGGGGGGGGGGTATACCAGGACAGATCATAGATATGCCTATTTCAAACCTATGAAGCTTGTGCATGATAAATTTCACATTACCATGACTGTTCTGAAGGTGGTCGGGTATGAAACTCATGTGTCTGTTATGATTTCATTACTTCCACCTTCAGCTATTTGCCAGAGTAATATAGATGTTTGGAGGAACAGAGCAAACCCTATGATGGCTAAATCTTGACATTCTTTGCAGATCTGCACAGTTGACAGGTAATGGTCTACTGCAGGCAGAGCCAGATGCTATGTCGATAGCATTTGTTCAGCAGGACATAATTACAGCAAGTATTGATGGCACATATACATCTATCATAATCATTTATCCTAGTTTTAGAGACCAATTACTACATTCAGTTGCATGCTTACATGTTTTACATACCTGGCTTATCTTCAGGTTCTTTCTGTGTACAGGATGTCTTCCTGTTTCGTAATTTGATGGTTTTTTTATTTATTTATTTTGTGGTGTGGTGTGTGTGTGTGTGTGTGTGTGTGTGTGTGTGTGTGTGTGTGTGTGTGTGTGTGTGTGTGTGTGTGTGTGTGTGTGAGTGTCTCTCTCTCTCTCTCTGTCTCTTCACTACTGGGATCAAACTTGTTTGAGTAAGTTGAGATATGGCTTTTGTAGGTGATGCTCATGTTCAGGTGATGGCATCTGCACTAATTGCTGTTCCCCACTTGCTAATTGCATGCAGGCAGCTGTGTAGGTCTTCCAATAGCCAATGTCATAGCAACCCACTACTATAAATAACTACATCATGTGAGTGTTGTCCCTTTACCTTTCTTGTATGGAAGACATTCTTCCTGTGTGTGGGCAGTGGTGTTACAGACAGCAGGTAGCTATACCTCTTACAACAGGACTTGTGGACACAGGCCAACTACATGTTTGTATAAGGTTCCAGACCGAGGGACAGTGTGTGAGTATTGCTGTTATATGCATTGAATACTGCTAGTTTTACAGGGTTTGTGTGTACATGTAAGTTTTGTATGGAATGCAGTCTGTCTGCATAGCTCATAACTGTGGGCCTATCCACATGATGGTCAGAAGACTGGCTGTTATGTTTTGTCTGTTCCCCACAGAGGCCTTGTCCCTGACATATCAGTGGCATTCTCTCCATTGATTGCTATCAGTACATGGCAACATCCATTAATGTTGCAACCAATCCTGTAACACCAGCAACTTTCACAGTGTATAACAGCAATATGTCAAATATGGCCCTGTATTTCAGCCTCTGTCCCCCACCTATATACCAGGCTTTCTCCAGATATCATGCAGTAAGAGGTTGATAGGTAATGGTCTATCATTATTTAGTGCTGACATTCCTGCCATCAATTCAGTGATATTGTGGACTCCCACACAAGTTGTGGGGTAGGGTCCATATATATGAGGGCTACAGGTGGACAAAACATGTGTGACCCTGTACAGTCTGGAGGTCAGTGTATGGAGAACACTGTTATATGCCCTTGTAAGACATTTTATTAGGAGGGGTATTAAATTTTTTTAACCTAGGCTGTTACAACATGTAAGGAATATTAGTAATAAGAAACATTGAGGTATATGGCTGTACATTTTCATATGTTTCAACATGGGAACAGTGGTGGGCTAGAGCTTACTGTCTTGCACACAGTTTTGTTTGTCAGTGTGATAGTGATGTTTTAAGTTAAGCATTGTTATGTAATGGATACATTTACATTGTGACAACTGATACTTTTCAATCTAGGGGGTTGAGTACAGAGTGTATTTGGAGGCTGTTGAGCTACATGTGTAATTAAGTGTTGATTGATTCTTATCTTCAAGGCAAGTGTGTTTTTCACTGCTGTACTACTTGAAGACTTTAGCCTAGACAGCAAAGTATGTTATATTTTGCAGATTACTGTACCATACATGTTCTTTGAGACTTGCATTCATCAGTTATTATGTATTTCAAACATCTAAATGCTATAAGAAATGGCATAAACAACTGAAATAGTACACAAACATGTATATGTATGCAAACTGAGTGTGGTGTCATGTCCTTTGCATTATGTGTGGGTATATGTTTCATGCAATACTTCTCATTTGTAGGAAAGAATCAGACACTGGCCATTTGAAAAGGTGGTAACTGTAGGAATAATGGCTGTTTAAT
>NC_056751.1:204794657-204822157 GCF_019279795.1 Protopterus annectens
AGAGAGATGTCAATTACCAACTTATATATATCCTTTCAGTACTCACAACTTTAATGATCATTGCTCTAATCATTACTCTACAGGTATTATTACCCTATTGCCTTGGTTTGGGCAATGGTATGTTTGTACACAGTGTATACATCAACTGTCTTATAGCTAAATTCTACTTCTCTTACCTGGTAGACCTGTGGAGGGAATGTTTGTTAACACTACCTGACTGTTTCTACACATATTCACAGATTCCTAGTTACAATTATGCACATACCTCTCAATCTCTTAATGCACAAGATCTGGACAAAGCTTGACAACATGGGGGTACAAATAGGGACATATTTTAAATATTGATCTCATAAACTTTTAGACAGTTGCTAGAGTAACAGAATTTGCTTTAATATACATTTTCTGAAGGATTTGAAGTCTGACACTCAAATGTATATTATTATTTGGTGACTACAATTCTGAGATCATCTCACTGATTTGACAGGAAAAAAGAGGAACAGGCCAAAAATATGAGCCACATATCTGGATATTCTGGGAAAATCTGTACAGCTGAGAGGCATGATTATGCATACAGCTTACTACCACTCCCAGGATTCGAACCATGGCTGTGTGTGCTAAAATACAACAATTTGAGCTTCATCAGAGTGAGCTATTTGGACACCGGTGTCTAATCCTTCAGTGTTTTCTTTCTAAGTCTCTCTTGGTTGTACAATATGACCTTGTTATTACAACAGTCTTATACAGACATTCCTAGACATATTTTTTTATGTATCCCAGTGTGTGTTACAGTGGTTAACATATTACTATTCAGAGATTGCAACACTAAATGCCATACAATACCAGAGTAAACACAACCAGTCCAGGATTTAGAACTTTATTGCCAGGCAGTTGCAGTTTTATTGAAATGTCACCTATATGGGTCTATTGCTGTCATATTGTCTGGTTTATTCAGTACAACACATACACATTGTTTATACTGCCAGGTGACTTTGTACTACTTTATATTTATTTGGTATGACCGCTGCTCACATGAGCTTCCTGATTCACAGCCCACTCAGCTGCAGCTGCAAAGGGAATAGGGAAATATTTAGCCATACCTATCCATTACATACACAGGCTGGACTTTGGTAAACAGTTATTGATATGAATACTTACACACTGCTGGGACATCACCCCTCTGCCTTGCTTATTGGACCCACTTGTCCAAGAGCTCCCTCTTCCTCTGCTTAAAGTCAGCATAGTTGTGATGGACCTGCTTACCAGTCTGAGGGATACCAATGGCACTGGTGAGATCATGGGCAAGATGGTCCCAGGCTTCCACTTTATATTGGGAGCCCTGGTACTGGCCCTGCAGCAGTCTCTCATCATGGTTATTTACCAAGAGTTCTACCATGACCTTGGACTACTGTATGCCCCAGCACTGTGCCCGAAATCACATGCCCTCGCCAACACCTGCCATACTGCTGCAGTGGGAAGCTGCAACCAGTTATCAGCTGTATTCCCATCTGCAGGGTTTAAATATGGCTGATTTTCCACCCTTTGCCGTGATTGAATGGTTTTGAATATACTGAGTTAAGATAAGCTATGGGCAGACCTGCTTAGCTAAGGTTGGCAGTGCTTAAAGGGACAGGTTCAGCACTGCTTACCAATGGGCAAATCCACATAGCTGGGCTACTCATTGCTTAGCAGTCATATTTAAACAATGCTTACACCTAGTAGGCAGAGCTATGCAATGCTTAGCATTGCTTATTTTTTATTTTATAGACTACCTGCTGTATGGGATTGATTCATCATTCATTACATATTATAAATCTGTTTACTGTTCCTGACATCCCCCAGTGTGCTTTCAATGCATTTATTCATGTATGACATTACTGTATGAGGCACTTGTGTTTATATGGGGGTTTCACAACTCTATTAAACTGACATCTCACATCTGGACCTACTACAGTACTTTGCTTAACAAATATATGTTATTTAGTAGCTAATTATAAAAAAAAATGTTTATGTACTGCTTTCACATGTAAAATGCCAATTGGTTATGGTGGGAATTGACCAGGAATGGCTGTTTATAAAGTTTACACTCTAACCACTATAATAATGCAATATTGTTTATGATGGATGTCTCTTGCTATTTAACTTCTTGTGCTGTTTAAACTGGACTAAGCATAGCTGAGTAATGGGCACACCCACACAGCTAAGCTTAAACTTTATTGCATGTTTAAAAAAAAATATTTGTTGTGTTTTTTATTTGTACCCTTCAGAGTATCCCTTCTAATGCTGAACCTGTTATTCTATCAACTTTCTGCTTTGTGGGACAATTGTCCCTTTTGGCTTTGTCCACATTCCTTACTCTGATGGGTTGGGAGGTGTGCGCTATGTGCTTATGCTAAATGTGTTATTCTATCAACTTTTGCCTTGGTAGGGATGATTGTCCCTTATGGGTTTGACCAGATTTCTTATCCTGATCGTTTGAGGGTGTTACTAGTTTTCTCGTTCATTTTAAATTGCCGAAAAGCAATTCTGGAGTGCCGGGGGTATGTGTATTGTGAGAGGTCTGCTCTCAGACACACTTCCTGTGCTCGTACATGGAACTATGTCCGTTTTGGAGCATGGCGGCGAGCCTTCATACATATGCATGGCATGCTGCCATGCTGATCAGGAATGGTCCCTCCCATGCAGGTATAACTTATTCCTGCATGGCTGCTTGCTGAATCTGGGGGTCAGATTTAATAAGGGCTTACTGTGATTGAATTTTATTAGGGACTTCACTCTTGGTGCCTGGACTGAATCTAGAAAAAGATTTCTCACCTGCGGTGGTTTTGAACCATGATAATGTAAGGTAAAGCTGATTCTCCTGAATGGATATTAGGGAGTAGATTTGTCATTAAATGTAAATTTTCTTTTTAGTGGCAGGCAGTAAACTATTTTTATTATTTTAAACAGCCAGATGCTTAATAGGAAGGTAGCTGTTTTAGAAACAGGGAGGCAACTGAGGCCCTTTTATCAGGATGACAAGATATTCCTGTCTGTCTGCTAGTAAAACAAATCTACAAATCTTGTTTCAGCAATTTGTATCCTTTCTGTCTTGTAAGAGGATTATAGTATTCTAGACTTGCAAGTAGAATAATGCTTCTAGAAATTGCTGTTCTGGCAGGTGGAGAAAGAATATATGAAATCGTATAACATTTTCTTCTATTATTCTCTAAGTCTTTTGGATTTCTAATACCATGATGGGAGTGGACCATGTTCCTAAGTCAAAGTATGATTAAAGTTCATGAGATTACTATTGTTTCAATCTTTGATGTTAGCCAGAAGTGCTCTTCGCAGCACTCCTACTACTATTGGAACTGTCTGGGTATCCTTCTTCCACATTGCATTTGCTTCTGCCTGTAAATGCTGGTATTTTATGACTCTGTGTCTCTCTTTACACAAGACACTGTAGTCACTGGGTGTAGTAAATTCAATGATCAATGCTTCTTTTGTCTTCTTTTCTTGGACTACTATATCTAGTTTTCTCACATTTGATTTTTGATCTGATGCAAGTCGCTGATCCTGTGTGATATAACCTTCATTTTCTATAATGCTTTGTGACTCATGTTTTCAATGATTCTCAGCTACTTCAATATAATAATGTTTACACTATTCAGAATATGGTGGTGCTGCGGTAGTGCTGTTGCCTCACAGTAAAATGTTCTCCTGTTTGATTCTCAGCTAAAGCGTCTTCTGTGTGGAGACATGCGTGAATGGGCGTACCTTCGTTGAAGGTTGTGCGTCAGGCCTGGCAACCCGGTATGTAAAAATCTACTGCCAATCATTAGTGGACCGGAGTTCCGCTGTGACAACCCCTAACCAGGAAAAGCCGAAAGATACAACAACAACTATCCAGAATTTCATGCAAGTAAAGCCAGCTGCATGGTTACATAATCTATAATTACGAACTCCAACAACCAGCACTCAACCCATGATGGTGAAAAATAGTACAAAATCTTATATATAATTAATTATTTTATTCCAACATTGCAGAGATTTCACAGAATACTGGTTTTGTCTATACCAGCCTTCATCAGTGCCTAACAACCAACAAGATGATGTAACACACCTTAAATAACAACACCTTGGTAATAATTGGTCCATTACAGAGAGTTATTTAGACCTGGAGAAAATAAAGCACCCAGCCCTTCTCTTTTTATTCAACCCCACTTATAATTTGCATTTACCACAATTTTATCTATAATTGTAAATTGAAACCTCATTGTTTTATGATGTCATGCATGTTTAAGCAAAGAATTTGACAGTCTGGCACATCTAATATCACTGAGATGTTCTGAGATTCTAAGGTTTAACGAATGTGAAGTCTACCCCACATAAAAGGCCAAAAAGTCACATGTGGCCAGATATATAACCGAATCTGTGTCACAATTCCCAACAATTCTTAACTGATGCACCTCAGATGTATTTGGAGATGAAAAACATTCAGTGTTAGAAACATATTTACAAAAACTACAATGACCACAGGGCTGGCAAACTTTCACCACATTGTCTCCCAAAGTCAGTTGTCCTGAAGACCGATTTATAACATCACCTCTTTTATAATGGCTAAACTATCCTCCCAGCATCTTGTCCCTTCTAAAAGAAAAGAGGCATCTAGCTGATAGCATATTTTTAAATGACCATCTAATAAAAGAATGTTGCAATGTTTTTGAACAAGAGCCATAAAAAAAAATGTTGGTCCTAAAATTAGTGATAAACCTAAGTGGCCCTCTTTAACCATTTTTAGATTGATACTTTAATAATTGCACTCTGTCCACATTTATTATTAATGAGTTACATATCTCTATGATATCTGCTTGCTTATATACTCTGTCACAAAACCTCTTGACTGTGTGTTGTGCCTCATTATTTTATACCAACTCAGAATAACAAATTATTTTTAACCTTAAAAACTGAGATTTAGGTATATTTCTTATCACATGAGGAGGATGACAACTATTAACATGCAAAAGGGTGTTCACTTGGGGAAATTTCCTAAGGATTTGACTATTCAGTGTCCTGTCTTCCTTAACAATAAGCATCACATCCAGAAAAGTGATTTGTCTAGGGTCTAAACTGAATACCCCATTTATTACCATTTAGATATTCAACAAATTCCAATAAATATATGTCTGACCACCAGACCATCCAACAATCATCTAAATATCTTCTCCAGAATTCCATGGATTCAAAATAGATGTTATAGGACTCATCATAAATAATTTGTTCCTCAATGAAGCCCATAAAAAGGTCTGCAAAATTGGTGCAAATGATGCACCAGTAGCCATACCTCTCAGCTCTAAATAACATTCATCTTTAAAGTAAAACACATTCTTGGTCAACACATGTTCTGTTAAACATAAAAAAAAATGTGTTAAAACCTGGGCTATATATAGAGGTCTGATTTAACTAATATTCCAAAGCCACCAAGCCTGCCCAGTGAGGAGTGTTAGTATATAAGGCCTTCACATCTAAGGTGCATAGCAACCAACCATGGTCCAACTGCATTTGTTCTATAATGGTCAATAATTCAGTGGTGTCCTGAATTCCAGAATGAACCATACTCAGTAAAGGTCTTAAATGATATGAAAGAAACTCAGATAATGGTATAATCAATGATCCAGGTGGACATTCTGTGTTTTTATGAATCTTTGGCCACAAATAAAAGTATTGTGTACCATATGCTGATGAATAGTATCCTGAGAAATGATACGTACCTCAACTGCTAATTTCAGAAAGCCCTCTATCTCAATTTTAAAATTTAAGGGTTGAATACAAATACATTCTTTGATAGTATCAATGGTCTGTCAACTGCTTTTGAGCTTCAGCATAATACATGGCCCAGTCTTACAACACCACTGTGCCCCCTTTATCTGCTTTATTAATAACTATGTTTATTTGAAGCTAAACTTCTGCTGTGGAATTTCTGCAATGCTGGAATACTTTCTGGCATTTTCTTGCTTGCAAAAGTTGATATCTGTGTTAGAAACAGTATTTATAACATACCTAGAGCCTGTTTATTGCATTTTTTGTGTTGCACTTAATTTAAAATATTTTTTTCTTAAAATTGCATTTTACCTGCCTCTGACCTAATGTTAATGTTTAATGTTGGAGTCATTCTATTGTACTGTTCTGACTAGTTTGTTATTTGTGTGTCTCTGCTATCCTTAAACAAAAACATATATATTTTCATGAATTTAAAATTAATGTCTAGTGTAGTATGAATATTATATATATATTTTTAGTGTAGGTAGGGGTGGGTGTTGTATGTATAAAAGCAAAAGAATCTTGCTATTTTCCCACTTTCTATAATTAAAAAAAAAGTTCAGTTACAGAGTTGCTGTTCTGAATTGTTTGTAAGTTTCTTGGAGGCCAGTGCTTACTTGGGCTAAAGAGAAGTCTCTGTGTTCACCAGTGGCAGTGGTTAACACTGAGCAGCCTGCCTGTCCCTGTAGGAGTGGTTACTGCCTAGAAACTGTAGTTTTATTGGCCATTGTGGGTCAATTCCAAACTCCTTGTTTTATTTACACTTCTTGACACTTTAAATGC
This sequence comes from Protopterus annectens, assembly GCF_019279795.1. Lineage (NCBI taxonomy): Eukaryota > Metazoa > Chordata > Ceratodontiformes > Protopteridae > Protopterus > Protopterus annectens. The sequence goes on from NC_056751.1 coordinate 204,801,240, forward strand.
AGACATCTGATGGTGCATGGTATATGTAATTTTGGAAATGAGGGATGCTATTCTGATATATGTGTAGAAGTTTTGTATTTCCAGGCTTGATAGTTGTTGCTGAGGCACCTACCAAGAGATAAATGTTACTAATTGAAAGATAGAGCCACTTCTATGTATTTGAAGTAATAATGAATTCATTAGTTAATGATCTATGTATTAAAGTCTTTCTTCAATCTTTGATTTATTTCATAGAAAAACTTCTGCTGTGGAATTTCTGCAATGTTGGAATACTTTTTGGCATTTTCTTGCTTGCAAAAGTTGATATCTGTGTTAGAAACAGTATTTAGAACATACCTAGAGCCTGTTTATTGCATTTTTTGTGTTGCACTTAATTTAAAATAGTTCTTTCTTAAAATGGAATTTTACCTGCCTCTGACCTAGCAACATGTGTTGGGGTCATTTATTGCACTGTTCTGACTAGTTTGCTACTTATGTGTCTCTGCTATCTTTAAACAAAAACAAAAAAAAAAACAAAAAAAATCTTGCTATTTTCCCCACTTTCTATAATTTTAAAAAATTTTCAGTTACAGAGTTGCTGTTCTGAACCATTTGTAAGTTTTTTGGAGGCCAGTGCTTACTTGAGCTAAAGGGAAGTCTCTGTGTTCATCAGTGGCAGTGGTTACCACTGAGCAGTCTTCCTGTCCCTGTAGGAGTGGTTACTGCCTAGAAACTGTAGTTTTATTGGCCATTTTGGGTTAATTCCAAACTCCTTGATCTCTCTCTCTTAAAACCCTGCAACTCTCTTTTTGCGCGGTCTTGCGCACAGAGCAGCGTCGGGCAGTGCCGGTTAGCTGGGGTATACTATTCCTGGCTCAACAAAGTCTGCACTGTAAATTTTCCCTTAGAACTAGGCAAGCCTCAACTCAAGTGTTTCAGATCAACTGCTCTTATTGCAGCACTTGCATAACCCAAATCAGCACTTGTCCAAATCTCCTAGACAGCACTATTATTTTCCAAATCTCCTAGACAGCACTATTATAATACAGCATAAGACCCTCGATTGTCCGCAAGACAAGTGAAATTTACTTTTCCAAGCATGTCCAGAGGTCAGCTTCAGGTGTACTCTCCAGTTCATCTGGTGGAATTGGGCATCCTGAGGCAATGTCACAACTACCTCATGCACTTGTGAGAGATGCAAATACACAGCCAGACTGGAGGCTAAGCGCTCTCAACCCATGACTGTAACAAACAGTCAAGAGGAGAAGAGGCACACTAGCATCACACCACCAGTCACACATGGATCTACAAAACAAGTACCGGCAAAACATACACATAAATACACAAAAACATATTCGGAGGCACTAGATACCAATCTGAAAAAGAAACAGGGCCCTCCAAAGTAGACAAGCAAGCCACCTGCACCTCCAAATACAAGCTAGAAAACACATAATTCACCTCAGCAGTGTGCCTCATGACAGCCCCTAAGGCAAAACACCATACCCAACATGCTAATAATAGGACACTCTACAGTAAGGCACACAGATGTTCCACTCACCAGGCTGAACAAGGAGAATGTTACTGTCAGCTGCCTGTCGGGTGCTAGGATCCACCACATAACACAGGCACTTAGGTCACTCCAGAACAAGTACAAGTATGATGCTGTCATTGTACATGTTGGTGTGAATGATATAAGACATACCTCCCTAGACTACATGAAAAGAGACATTAAGGAGCTCTCTGATCATGTAGCCAAAGCTGGTATGACCCTGACCTTGAGTAGCATACTACCTTCACCTAGAATGATACCACAATACAAAGACAAAATTATCAATTTCAACAATTGGTTAAGCTTCTGGTGTCATTCTAAGGGGATCCAGTGCCTGTCTGCCTGGGATGACATGATAGACAAGTCTCGTTGTTTCACCAGAGATGGTTTGCACCTGTCACCGCTAGGCTTTCGAATACTGGCAAATGCTCTTGCCGTCCCCATAGTGCCTTTTTTAGGCAAGGCTCAAAGGACAAACCAACCACCGTAACCAGCACAGGTAACCAAAAACTAAGGGTAATGCTACTCAATGCCAGAAGTCTCAACCTCAAAATGCATGCACTCAAGGCACTCCTCAGTATGGAGAAAATAGATGTTTGTGCAGTGACGGAGACCTGGATCAAGGCTCCAGAGAGCACCCCAGCACTACCAGGTTGCAATTCATATCATACCTTCTGGCCTCAGTTACCAGATCGCAGTACAAAGTGCGGAGGTGTATCCATATTCATCAAGAACACCCACATCTCCAGGTTAGTGGTGCAGCATGATGCCCCAGAGATCATCCATGCACAACTATCAGCAGGCAAAACCACATTTCAAGTGGTAGCCTGTTATAGATCACCCACCATGTCCCAAGATGCTCACTCAGCATTCCTTGAGGCATTGTAAAATATAAAGATCCTACCCAACACCATAATTTTGGGTGATTTCAACTACCCCGGTATAGTCTGGGCAAACTACCAAAGTTCTAACTCCTTTGCCCAGCAGTTCATAGAATTTAAAAATTTAAATGCCCTTGAACAACTGGTATGTTCTCCCACTAGAGGGGACAACATATTGGATTTAGTCATCACAAATATGGGTGCCCATTGTACCACACCCGTTATCACTCCCTCTCTGGTCAGATCAGACCACAAACTGATAAACCTGAACATCCTCACCCCTCCACCTCCCCCAGTCAAAGAAACCATTGTAAAAAACCTTTACAAAGCAAACTTCAAACTACTTGTGTCAGAAGTGGAAAGCTTCACTATTCCCTTGCAGAAGGATAATGATATCCAGGATGCAGAATCCTATACCAAGGCACATTATATACATCTTCAGGATTGCATGGACCATGTTATCCCAAATAAAACTAAGACTCCTTCCTCAAGCAAGAAGAAACCAGTCTGGTGGACCCTGGCCATAAGCAAACTATATAATAAAAGAGGAGACTTATACAAAAAAAGGCCAAATCTCAAGTAGAAAAGTCATCCCTGATCAGCATTAGTAAGAAATTGCGGGCCCTCATCAAGTCAACTAAAGCCAGTTTTGAAAAGAAAGTTGCCAAGGATGCCAAGGATAACCATAAGGCCTTCTATGGTTACCTCAAAAACCTAAATGGCAATGCTCAGGTCTGTTCTGAGCTAGTACAAAATGGAACAAAATACACTGACCCTTCTGACATTGCCAACATCTTGGCTGACAGGTTCAGTGCAAATGTCTTCCCCCATCACCACCTGCAGGGCCTATTAGTATTCCAGGGGATTGTGTAACTCCATATATTACTGATACGTTGGTTAATAAGGCTCTATCTAAAGCTAAAAACCCTGCCTCCATAGGACCAGATGGTGTCCCGGGCTGTGTCATACGTGAGCTCCAAAATGAATTAACCCCGCATCTGAGTACCCTGTTCAGTCTCAGCCTCTTGACAGGATATGTGCCCATAGAATGGCGCACAGCAATGGTGGTTCCGCTGCACATGTGTGGGCCCACAACCAACCCTGGGAACTACCAACTAATAAGCCTGACCAGTCTGATCTGTAAGGCAATGGAGCGAATCATTATGGAACTCATAAATGGAGAGATTGGGAACCTCCAAACACTTGACCCCACACAGTTCGGCTTCGTCAAGGGCAGATCATGCCTCCTGAACCTGGTGGACTTCTTTGAGACAGTTACTCAGGCTATAGATAAGGGAAACGTGGTACACACGGCTTACTTTGACCTTGATAAAGAATTTGACACCATTCCCCTTTCGAGTATTATTGATAAACTCACCAACCTGGGCATAAACCCTTACATCACAAGATGAATCACAAACTGGCTCTCAGACAGATCCCACAAAAATAAGAGTAGCGGGATCTATGTCCGAATCCAGACCAGTAACGAGTGGTGTGCCTCAGGGCTCTGTCCTGGGGCCCCTCCTGTTTGGCATATACTTCTCATAAGTACAGGCAAGCACTGAAGGGCTGTGGCCAACCAAGTTTGTGGACGACTGCAAACTGGGTGCTATATAAGAGTCTCCAGCCAACATGGATATCCTCCAGAAGGGTCTTAATGAGACTGATGCATGGTGTCAAAGCCATGGTCTCAAGCTAAAAACAGAGTACCCGTGAACTACCACATAGTAGGTAACCCCCTGAAATTTGAAGAAGTAATAAGGGATCTAGGGACCCAAGTAGATAGTCAGCTTTCCTTTGATAACCATGTTGCCAAGGTGGTTAGAAAATCTTTCTATGTGACCCATCTGATCACGAAAGGGTTTGCATCAAGATCTAATGATGTAGTGGTGCCCCTCTACTCTTCCCTCATCATACCCATTATTGAGTACAATGCACCAATTGGAATGTACCTGGCCAGGCATCTCCAGCAGCTGGACAGACCACAGAGGTACCTCACTAAGAGGATTACTGGCCTCAAACAGTTGCCCTATGCAGCATGATTGAAAAAACTAAGGCTTTTCTCTGTTGCATACCGCCTTCTCAGAGGTGATCTCTGTCTAAGATACAGAGCCATGTCCAACCCAGAACTGTTGAACATGCTGCATCTTAGCAAAACCAAATCTACTCAAGCTACACGCCTAGGGATATAAACCTCAGCACAACAATGAATAGAACATGCTGGAGGGATAGATTCCCTTCACAAAGACTTCCCTTGCTATGGAACAAGGTCCCGATCTACATAAGACAGAGCCCCTCACTATCACTCTTCAAGAAGAACCTTGACGAGTGGATGGGTAACAGAAAGTTCACACCAGGGATCATACCAACAGCTCTACTAGATAGGGGCCAAGGGTACTAGCTGCTAGATCACAGGCCTAGGGAACTAACCAAAGGGGTGGTGAATGCTGCACAACATGGCTGGGCTAATATATGCCTTCGGGCAGATAGCCCAGTACCTACCTATGAACCTAAATAACTAATTATATATAAGATTTTGTGCTATTTTTCACCATCGTGGGATGAGTGCTGGCTGTTGGAGTTCATAATGTTTACACAATCCCCAGTATAGGACTTCTGCCATTAGTGTGTCATGCCCAGCAACAAGATGTACAACTCTTTCCAATTATGTTTTATAAAACCTGCATTTGTTTGTTTTTCTCACATGTTCAATGGACTTTGTGAACCAACCTGTATGTAGTCCAATATCCTGGGCTGCCAATAATAACCTTTTGTCTTTTGGTTTAAATTCACCTCTGATGAACCATTCCTGAGTTTGGTCCTGATTGACATGGGGTTGTTCTAAGAGTTTCCTATCCTTGCAGCTATATTTATGCATTTACCACATTTTTTGCCTTCTCGTCTGTCCTTTACCTTATATTATTTCTTTTGTTTTTGGCACATTCAGTTGTTTCCTGATTTTTGTCTACTTCTGGTTTGATTTCCATTCTTGCTTGATACAGATATGATTCAGCAAACTAAGCAGGGAAGTTATCTTAGACTTATTCTCATTGTGTTTTAAAATGTTCACTATGTTTGGATTGTGTGAGGTCAGCAAATATGTGTGCAGTCCTACTACTGTGGATCTATACATGTAATCAGTTTTGAGGGGGTCCATACCTCCTTCAGAATGGGATATATATAATATTGGTATACACTGATTTTTATAAATCATTTGATAAGCATGAAGCATTTTTTCTTGTTTTCCTGTTCAACTGATCCAATACCTTTTGGGACCAATCACTCACTCCAAAACTGTAAATTAGGAAACAGAGCAAATTGGTTTATTGCCTGGACTTTGTTCCTAGATGTCAAAACTGTTTTCAATATTAATTTTAGCCCCCTAAAATAATCTTACCTACATTTTATTCACATTTGTTCATGTTTTATTGTTAATCCTTCATCAATTTTCAGATAACTCCCTCTTGCTCAAGTTCTTTTATATCACATTCTTTTCCCTATTTTCTTGATGCTGCAGATTTCCTGTTTTAAATGTTGCTTTTGCACATTTATCCAGACCAAATGACATTCTTATATCATCTGAGTTGTGACCACTTGTAGTTGTGCTTTCAGTTCCACTTCTGATGAACTATATAGTTTTAAATCATCCACAAAAAGAAGATGAAAAGTCTTTACACATTTGTTTTCTGGGAGAAAACTGTAGCCATGACCTAATCTATTAAGTAGATAGCTTAAGCTGTTAAGGGCAAGACAAAACAGCAATGGTCACAAAGAGTCACCCTGGAATATCCCCCTTAGAATTTTTTAACCCTGGAATAATAATTTGTCCATTAACTGAAAATTGGTTTGCCACTGTTTCATAGTTGCTATAGTGTAATTGATCAGATAAGGGGGAATCTTATACATTTGTAAGCACTTTTTTATCCATGAATGTGGGGTGCTGTCAAATGCTTTCTTTGTAGTCTATCCATACCATACTTAGATTCTTCACCTTTCTACAGTTCTCCATTATGACTTTTTAACAACAAATGATCCTTTGTTCCATATGACTTTCTTTTGTTACCCTTGTGTTCTATTGCCATTATATAGTTTTTATACCAAGTGAACCATTTGACAATACTCTGCCCATATTGTTCTCGTAAACATAAATCATAAAAACATGGTTTAGAAAGTAGATTAATTTTAAATTATGGTACTTTATATCCCAAAGGACTAAATTTAGAAGCAAATATTACCATATGACTTAATCTATTCATAATATTGAAATATTATGATTATATGTTTAAGAGAAAAACGTGCAGAGTATTGTCATAGGCTTCTGGTGTATTTAAATAGCAATTTAAAAAAATGCTTCAAAAGTTTTTTACTTAGGATATAATTGATTTATTGAATAACTGTATAATTGAATGATGGATGTAATTGTTTTTTTTGATGGTTCACTTGGTATAAAAAAGTTTGTGTGCATCATGTTAAGTATCCTTGAAGGAGAAAAGCCGACGTATACCAGATGCTTGTTTGATATTAATAAACCTTTGAACACCATCTGTGTTTTTGTTTTTTTTACTAAAAAAGAACAGAACATGTAAAACAATGATGAAGCTACAGTTCATCTCCAAACTGTGCACATTTTATCTGTCTTCATAATTATGTAAAATACTATTTGTCAAGATCTCTAGACTGCTACATAAAGACTTGGGGGGGGAAATAAGGTTACACGTAATATCAAGCAAGGTACAGATTTGAAAGCTAGAGGTATAACTGAAAACTTATAGCCATCTCTGAGGTACTTAAATAAATACTTCTTAGAAAGTAATGTTTATAACACTGCTTATCAAACTTTTCTGACAATTTGTACTTTCCTTTCTTTCTCTGTGTGTCTGTCTAACCATGTTACTGTAGTCACCCTGGCTGGAGTGCTAACAAACATTTGGGGGAAAACAAATGGTTGTTAATTTGTTTCTTTTCTTTTGGATCATAAAGAAAATAATGCTTTAAAAATAGTTGAAGTACTATAATCTGTCAAAAAGATGTGAGAAACATGGATTCATACTTACAGATGTTGTCCGGTATGTCAGTGTTTAACATTCTGATACTTTACCAGGAAGGACTATCCATGTTGCTAAACTGCAAATACCAGAAATGCTGAGTATATATATATATATATATATATATATATATATATATATATATATATATATATATATATATATATAAGAGAGAGGGGTATAGATTGTGTGTGTGTGTGTGTGTGTGTGTGTGTGTGTGTGTGTGTGTGTGTGTGTGTGTGTGTGTGTGTGTGTGTGTGTGTGTGTGTGTGTGTGTTTATCCCAGGGATATAGAAAGAACCCAGTGCTCATGTTAAAATCTATGATACAATCCCTATTTCCATGATGTGGTACTAGCATATCCAGATACATCATTTTCAGCTAGTTTGATGCATCTCAATTGCTGTTCACTACTACAAGTGCAGATCATTGCTTTCATGTGGAAGCTGATGCATCATGTTAGCACAGTCACCCCACCTCATTCATATGTCCTTGTGCAATACTCAGATGGAGATGCACACACACACACACACACACACACACACACACACACACACACACACACACACACACACACACACACACACACACACACACACGCACATGCAAACTCTTCTAACTCATACCTGTTCGTAGGTTGTCAGAACATTCCATATTTGATGTCTCATTTTTTCTTTCTGATTACAGACAGTCAGCAATGCCATACACTACAGTTTCACAGTTCATATCCTTCAGTAAATGCATGGTAATGCAAAATTGGTTATACTATTGACTCTAAGTTTGTAGGAGGAAACATTTAAATCCATCTTTGATTTTATCCCTTCATTAATTTTTGCTTTGTGCTGAAATTTTGCACTGTGAGGTTAAAGGATATGCTTAATGTCCCCCTTTTGCTTTTCCTTGTAAGTTGAACTGTAGCAGACATTGAATAATGCTCTAGATCCTCAATGCACGTTTAAAAAAATGCTGCACTAACTTATAATTTAACTCATTTGGTTAATTCTAGGGTTTCCAGTGGCAAGATTATAGAAAAATTTATAAACATCCTATTCATGCACTAATAACACTGTCATTGATCTCACAAATGAGTCGAGTGTCAGTTTGTATGCCAAGCAGTTACTAAACATGGTATAGTTAATCATTTAATTGCGGTTATGAAGTGATGTGTATAGTGTCATTGCACTGAGTGCAGGGCTCTAATCCCCTGAGGGTAATATGTTGTTTTACAATCTTTGACTTTCAGCCTGAAACTGTATTAAATTCCCCTGAAATGCATTTTTTCTGATATCTTTCCTTTGACTGCTTCTGTAGCATACTTGGCAGTGATGTGCTCGAGAAATATGAGAATCAAAAGCATGGGTTTAAGTCAATGCTGGTGTGATTCTCTTTTCTTGCTATCTTGTATTCAATTTCCCACAATTGAAGCATTCATATCATCAATTTTTAAATTCTGTCAGGGAGTTGACATTTCCTAACCAAATTTCTTTCTGAATTCAACTAGCATTATTGAAGTAAGAAGTTAAGTGATATGCTGCTACCCACATCCATCCTGCTCATTTCTTATTGGTTTACATTGTGCTGTACCCGCTGCTTAATTCCCCTTTTCATCTCTGTCCTATACTGCTATTTCCATCCTTTAATCGGGTCAAAAAATAGATACACGGAACATGCAAACATTCCCATAAGGAGATTGTAAAGCAGAAACCATCCTTCTGTTTTCATACATTGTGTGACTGGTCATGGTGAGCAGCATCTATGCACATGTACAACCAGTGAGTAAAATGGCACTCCTTGTCCATTGACAAAAGTGAAGTCCAGTCCTTGTCATGCTGTATGATCTTGCCATTGATGATGCAAATGAGGTAAACATTACTGCATATCACCATAACAATATAAATAAAATAAAATAAAATAAAACAAAGGTAATGTCTTTATTCTAACTGCTTTGATGGTTTGGTGTACTTATGAAATGGATTGTAGTGTGACAATGCACATGGAGTTGAGGTTGATTTATAATGTTCAGTTTGTAGTCTGCAAATGTGCTACATTTCCCTGATATATGTGTTGTATGACTCCATTTAGTGCGACTATTTCACTGGCTCCCCTTGTTAAAGCACTAGTTGAAAGTCAAAGTTATCATTAGGAAAGGCATGGGTTGAAACCGCTGAAGGCCTGTCATTTTTTCTTGCTATCAGTCTGCAAATGTGCTACATTTTCCTGATGTGTATATTTTATGACCCTGTTTACTCTGACTGTTCAGTAGATCCCCTTGCTACAGTACTGAGAATATACTGCCAAGCAGACTGAACTGATAGGTTGAATCCACTGTGGGTATCATATTTTAATTTTTTAAAGACATTGACATATTAATACAGGTTCCCTGCTCATAGTTTAAATTTGTCAGGATTGGTGCAAGTTGGTAAATTATGGTGCATATTATATCCCCCCAGCTGTCGAAGATTCACGTTATTCTACATTAGTGTATATTCGTACCACCTTCTCCATTGTGTTTAGCAGTCATACTTTGGTGGGCAGTGCCCTATGCATTCTTCTGTCCCTCTATGCAGTTTCTGTTGCTATAGTGAAACCTCTGCTCTCCACTCTTAGCCATCCCTGACATTTTCCATTTCATGAAACATTTCACTGCATAGATATTGCAGTTCAGTATATCACTGTATTGTCAGTGTAGCGTTCTTGTCAGCACTTGTGGACTTGCCTAAAGTGCTTGTGCACATTTACTGTTTATCTCAACTTCGCATACTCTAATCCAGCTATGAGTTACCTAACACAATCTGACTCCAGGTTTATACTGCAGCAGTGACAAGGAACTGCTTGTTGCACATGATGGCCTTGCCACATGCACAGGTGATAAGCAGTGAGACTCATGTCTCATGCAATTAAAATAGTGCTGGCTTAGTTAGAGTCACACATACAGCATTTATGAATCCCCAGAAGAGGATCTGCTGCCTTCCGTTTTGTTTAAAACAGATCAAGTTTTGCACCACCTGGTGAGTATATTAAATTTGCCATTCATATGATGCAGTGTCAGGCTAGCTAAAAAGTGTGTAGTTTACAGTCTTACTAATTAGAAGTAGATAGGAATTGTGAATTCTTCACAAATACTTGTTTAGTGCCATGAGATTTCTATTTATAAATGAATATAGTCACTTTACTGCTGTGTTTTGAAACCTTTAGTCATCTGCTTTTAATGATATTTCTGCTTAGCTTCACTTTCACTTCAAAACAATGAAAGGATTATGAAAAAAAATGAAAAAGAAAATATAAATGTAAAACTTTGGCTTGAGGGATGTTACAAGACTTGATGAAACCACTGTGGATTTCATGTCAGTGTACAGAATAAATGAAAATCCTGACAAATGTTTTGCCATACAACGCTGCCGTAAGAAAACTGTTCCATTGCACATTTACTAAAAATAGTCTCATTGAATCATATAGTGTTTCCTTCAGTTACCTTGCTACTGCATTGTCTCCTTTTTATATTAGGACTCTGACTGCAGGTTTCACTATTTCTGTAAAGGTGACAGTTCAGTAAAATACTACATTAAGCTATAAATAATATCCTTTCGGTCTTAACAGATTGAGGCCACTATCATTCATAAGTAGGTGTTTTCCGTACAATTTTTGGCAGTTGGTATTCCATAAAATGCTAAACATGCATCTTCCTCCTCATCATCGTCATTATAAACCCCCCTTTTCACATTTTCTATATTGGGTCAGGGTGTCATCTTAACTGTCACCATGTCTCTCTATTCAATGCCACTCTCCTACCTTCTTTGACAGTCATACTTATCATTGATCTTATCTCACACATTTCATCCATCTGTTTGCTAGACACCCTTGTTTCCTCTTGCCTTCTTCCTCTCTGTCTCAGATCTTCTTCATCAGATTGTCTTAAGCTTTTCTGCAAATGTGCCTTTTGACTTTTGCTCTAATGGCCTTGTTCCTTCATCCGTCCTATAGATTGCATTCTATCACCTGTCTCATCTTCATCACCTTCACCTTTCTCAACTGCTCTGTCTTTACTGCCATGTTACAGTACCATACACTGTTACTGGTGAAGTGAATATTTTGTATATATTTTCCACCTTCCTTGACCTCCTCATTCAGACTTCCCTTCTCCTTGCCAACTCTCCCAGATACTTGAAGCTGTTAACCTGCTCCACTATTTTCCCCATCTATCTCAGTTCTCGAGTTCTTCCAATTTTCCCCATTTGCTGCTATGACAACTGTCTTATCTGTACGCAGTTACATCCCACGTGCCTTCAGTTTTGCATCCCATTCCCCTCTCCATTGATGGCATTCTTGCTCAAAGTCTGCCTGTAATTCCACATCATCTGAATTTAGCAACTTTTTTATATGCTCATAGGTTCATAGGTGTTTACTAGGCTAACGACCACAAAGGCCTTTTTAAGACTAGCCATGCATCCCAAATCTCTGACATGTTCTAATACCCATGATAAGTGCAAGCAGGGGCTTGGGAGATGAAATATTTACAAGCTAGGGCCTGGAAGATGAACCATTTGTAGGTTGCCTGTGTCCATTAGAGACAGAGGTGCCAAACCAGGGAGGAATTTCCTGTTCCCCATCCAATTGTCCAGGTTGCACTTGAATTGGGTTAGGAAGGAGTTTTGCTTCACATGGATAAGGAGCCTGTTCCAGAGATGGGGTAATCTCTGGGATACATACCCGTCTCTCCAGCAGGTCCTATTTATATCATAGACAGGGTTTAAGTCTTTAGAACAGGTAATTCTGGTGCTGTCTATTTTGCAGATATGAAGGATGTCCATCAGAGTGGGGTCTGACAATGCCCTGTATGTCAGGTATAGATCTCGCCTCAGGAGCCTACAGGAGACATAATACAGGGATAGAGCCTTGAGGCAGTCTGCATAGGGCATTTTACTTATGACCTGTATTCTTTTATTAAGGAACCTCAGTGGATGTTCCAGTTGTTGGATATGCCTGGTTAGGAATATAACAAAGGGGGGTATCATGCTCAATGTTAGGTCTTATGAATGCCAAATACAGTGGAACAATGACTTCCATGGACTTAGATGCCATACCTTTGTTTATAAGTTGTACAATATAGAAGGATTTCCTCACTATTGTAGACACATGATGGTCAAAGGCTAGATTACTATCTATGTGTATCCCTAAGTCCCTGACTACTGGGTCAACTCTAAGAGGTGTGTTGTCAATATAATAGTTACCAGGGGTTGATGACTTCCTGAAGGATATTATTATTATTATGCATTTCTTGTCATTTAGTTTTACTCCTTGGCTCTGACACCAGTTGTTTGTCTGTGTCAGCCTTTCCTGGAGAACATTTGTGTCAGTATGAGATTCGGTGACAGCTCCTAATTTTCAGTCATATGCAGATTTAGACAGCCAGAGACCACTGACATTGGTCTTGATTTCAAAGAAGTAAATGGCAAAAAGGAACAGTCCAAGGACTGATCCCTGAGGGACTCCACTTGTGACTGGCCTCCTTGTAGAGGTAGACACCCCAATTCTAACTTCCTGAGTCCTCTCTGTGAGCCAGTTGACTATTCACTGGGTGACATATGAGTTTGTACCTAATCTCTTCAGTTTGTCACCAATGCCTGAGTGGGGTATTGTGTCAAATGCCTTGGCCATGTCAAGGTAGGCAATGTGAACCATTTTGCACTCATCCATTGCTTTGGTGACCTTCTCAAAGAAGTCCACTAGGTTGTTCTGCCCTTGAAGAAACCAAACTGGGTTGGATCCAGTGTCTAGATGTTTGCTATATCACTACTGAATATTTCTATGATAATTCCCCTGTGACCTCTTTGCTAATGTAGTCCATCACCAATATGAACAGTACTGGGCTCAGAGATGAAACCTGATACACACCCACTCCATCTGGAAACCCCTCTGTAAATCTGAACACTGCTCGAACTTGAGTCATTGCCTCCTTGTACATAGCATGCACTAACTCTACCAATGCTGCTTGAACTTTGAACCGCTCCAAGACTGCCTAAATGAGCAGTTGTTCTATACAGCCCTTCCCATTACAGGGCACAATCTACAGCTTGTGTAGCTGCTCATAACTCCATTCTTGGGTGAATCTGAGGTGGAAACACTCAGCAAATTTTTGCAGGTGGAAGGACCCTCACAGAATCACAAGGAGAACATGCAAACTCCATACAGACATTGGTGAGAAGTCAGAATTGAACCATGAACCTATACTAATCATACACAGAGGGTAAAGTTGTACTATTCTTATACTGTAAACATTGGCTGCCTAATTTTTATATGTTTTCTTAAAATATACTTTAATTTCTTTCTACAAACTTGCTTTTTTATAAAACCAATTACATTTAACAACCCTGTAAAGTTTTGTGTTCTGGCTATTAATTCTTAAAAAAAGAAAAGCAGCTGTTTGATTAAAATTAGTGGGAATATCAGAGTATGATGCACTTCAAATCATCAGATGAGTAACACAAGTGCCATTTCACTTTTTACAACTGTGTTTCTTAGCCTTTCCATTGGCTTTATTAATTTACATAGGACGTATTTATTTTTTATTTATTTATATCAATGACCAATTTAAAGCTCTGCCCAGAAACATACACATACATTTGTAATACAGTGCTGAAAAGCACAGAGTGAAGTAACACAATAGTATATTTAAATTTGAAAAAGTAAATTACATTTAATACATAGATTTTTAAGAGAATTTACAACAGATAATCATACAGAAGAGAACAGTTGTAACAATTAGTTGTAGTGTGTGCGTGTGTGCATGTGTGCGTGTGCGTGTGCGTGTGCGTGTGTGTGTGTGTGTGTGTGTGTGTGTGTGTGTGTGTGTGTGTGTGTGTGTGTGTGTGTCCAAGCATGTATATGTGGGAATGCATTCATATGTGATTGAATTTATGTGATTTTACTTTTGTGCTAGCACTCTTGGACTTATTGGCTTCACAGTACTGTAAATGGATGTTACCCAAAACGCATGAGATGGTACAATGATTGCCAACACTAATAGTGTAGTAAGTGTTTATATAATTTATGTCATTTGTTCTATTTGCTATCAGCCATGTGCTGATTTTTATCTTCTGCATGTGTTTTTATCATCTTTTCTATAAAGATAACTGAAATGCAAATCATCCCTCCAAGCAGAAGCCTTAACATATTTTAGGAAATGCTCATGAGCCTTTGAACAACTGTATGTAGATTTTGAGTAGAGAAATGTTACATATTCAGCTGAAATAGAAGTGAAGTAGATGCATGTAATCCTTTACTATGAGGTAATCACTGGGGAGGAGTGCTGACTAGGAAACATTTTAGAATGGATATACTGCATTTCCATAATAAGATATAATACACAATGATGTTTATATCTAAACATGAAAAAGTGGGAATGATAAAATTGGAAAGTACTATGACCAATGTCATTCAACTGAAGTTGCAAAGAAAGACTCACTCTGTTAATGGTCTGCCCTTAATAATATTTCAAAGATTGGAAGAATAGCTGTTTTATAAAACAAACTCAATCTGCATCAGTTTTGAGTTACGTAAATAAGCTATTTGCTTTCTCTGCTATCTTTACTGAATAAAAGGTCACCACATTCAGAATGAAATAATCCCACAGCTGACAACAAATATTTATTTTTTTCTCTTTACCTGATATTTTAGTGCAGGGACTTGGATGATACTCTGAGTTATAGCTTTCATAGATCTCATAATACTCTCTTCAATAGATTTCTATGTCTCTGATGAATTGTTTTACGTAATGCTGTTTTATCTGCTGGTCTAAAATGTTTCCCAAGTCAACAAGCCATAGGTCCTTTTTTCACCCCGAACTAATATGGTTTATTATTGCCAAATTCCTGTGACACGTTTGTCTCCCTCAGAATCTGATTTTACATTATTTCTTAATAAAAATATTGCATGTTGTTAAATCATGATATTTCTGCTTCCGTGCGCTGAAGAAAGATGTGATTGTTTCTTTGTTGTGTTTATTCTGATACAATCCCAGGCAGACAGAAATATCAGATGAAGCAAGACTCAGTATAGATGTTGCTATGGGGTGTAATATTCATGACAATTATAACAATGATAATTAATCAAATTAGTCTAGATAACTTTAAGAAATTATGCACTTAACTTCAGACACCCCAAGTCAGTCACCTCAGCCAGTCTTGTTTTTAACATAAAGGATTATGAGTGGGTCTCCGAAAATAAGCAGCTCATTATGTGTTAAAACATGGATGCCAAGAAATTCACCTTAAGAGCAGGTAATAAGAAGTGAATCTAGGCATCCATGTTGAGGAGACATAATATAAGCTTATAATAAGAGACGCAGTTATAATTCTTTGCAGTGCTAGGAGCTTTCAACACTTAAACACTCAGTGGTGCACCTCATAACATTATTGTTTAAGAATTTTGAAAAAAAAAATCCAACAGTAATGAAGGGGCAGTTTTTAAATATTGCTTTTATTTGCTTAATAAGTTAATAAACCGACAAACATGGGTCATTATGCATTTTCGGAACATTAAGTATGAAGCTCTAATGTCTAATTTAAGTGACTAGCTGTAATCCTTGGTAATTTACCAGAAAATCAAAAAAATTGTAAGGTACAATAAGAGACAAACTCAACAACAGTCGAAAGGCATGGACAGCATTGAGAAACAAAGCTGTTTTACCTATTGCTGATGTTTTTTTCTGGCTACCTCTGTCTGCCATATCTTTCAAATCTTAGTGCATGAAGTCTGGCAAAGCATAAAATAATGTGGGGAGGGGGGGGGTAAACATAGGGACAGATTTTAAATATTGTTTTAATGAACTTAGAAAGTTGATAGAATAACAGATATGTTCACATGCATTTTTTTTGAAGAATGCAAGTCTGAAACAAATGTTTGTCATTATTTAGTGATTTAAATCCTCTGCGATTTTACAGACAACCACATATTTTATAAGGAACAGACCAAAATATGAGGCAAAAATGTGAACATCTGGACAGTATAGAGGTATACTGTCTGCTGTTAGTCCCCAGTATGAGGGCTAATCGCAACAGTGCTGGAGGGGTATAACTACAGTTTAGAACTTCCTATGCACTGTTATGTTCAAGTCTCACACTAGGGAAGGTTTAATTTGTCTTTTCCCCAGTATCAAAGAGCTTAAACTTGGAGCTCCATGCACTATCCATACTATTAAGCCTATTAGTGATACTGTCAAGTTGACTGCGGTGGTGGTGCTGTGGTAGCGTTGTCGCCTCACAGTAAGACGATGTCCTGTTCAATTCTCAGCTAAAGCGTCTTCTGTGTGGAGACATGCGTGAATGGGCGTACCTTCGTTGAAGGTTGTGCGTCAGGCCTGGCAAGGCGCTATGTAAAAATCTACTGCCAATCATTAGCGGACCCAAGTTACGCTGTGGCGACCCCTAACCGGGAGAAGCCAAAAGATACAGCAAGTGATACTGTCAAGTAGGCCTTTTATTTTTGTAGAAGAATAAATATCAGGACAGGTAGTGTTCTAGGTTTGGTGTTTCTGTATATATTCAGCCTTTTATTTTTATAGAAGAATAAATATCAGGACAGGTAGTGTTCTAGGTTCGGTGTTCCTGTATATATTCAGCCTTTTATTTTTGCAGAAGAATAAATATCAAGACAGGTAGAGATCTAGGTTTGGTGTTCCTGTATATATTAAGCCTTCTATTTTTGTAGAAGAATAAATCTCAGGACAGGTAAGTCTTCTAGGTTCGGTATTCCTGTATATATTCAGCCTTTTATTTTTGCGGAAGAATAAGTATCAGGACAGGTAATGTTCTAGGTTTGGTATTCCTGTATATATTCAGCCTTTTATTTTTGTAGAAGAATAAATATCAGGACAGGTAGTGTTCTAAGTTTGGTGTTCCTGTATATATTCAGCCTTTTATTTTTGCAGAAGAATAAATATTAGGACAGGTAGAGATCTAGGTTTGGTGTTCCTGTATATATTCAGCCTTTTATTTTTGCAGAAGAATAAATATCAAGACAGGTAGAGATCTAGGTTTGGTGTTCCTGTATATATTAAGCCTTCTATTTTTGTAGAAGAATAAATCTCAGGACAGGTAAGTCTTCTAGGTTCGGTGTTCCTGTATATATTCAGCCTTTTATTTTTGCGGAAGAATAAGTATCCGGACAGGTAATGTTCTAGGTTTAGTGTTTCTGTATATGTGTATAGAATAATGTATCATGACTAACAAGGACTGGCTCATTTCAGCTGTATGCATTTAACTCACTGACTGTAAATGAGAAAACCACATTCCATGAATGGTAGATTTCATGCATGAGAGTAATGGATAAAAGCAAGATAAGACTTCTGAGGACACTGATATGTAGCAACAGCTTCAGACTCTGATCATAGATACAATTCTAATGAGAAAGAAGCTGAAAGTTATTAAACCCACAATGCAATATGCCATGCTTTCCAGTTTCTGACTCCCCATGTATTGTACAATGCACAGCTGTATTGCCTTCCACATGTTTAACATGGTTATTTAAAAGTAATCCTCTGAAAGCCTATGGTGCAGAGACTTTCTTGTTGTCTGATGACAGCAAGAGTCACTGATAAGTCTGACTTTCCTTTCTTTTTCAATTTCTTTTGGCTGCTCCCATTAGGGGTCGCCACAGCGGATAATCTGTTTCCATTTCTTCCTTTCCTCTGCATCTTGCTCTGTCACACCAACCACCTGCATGTCCTCTCTCACCACATCCATAAACCTTATCTTAGGCCTTCAACTTTTCCTGTTACCTGGCAGCTTCATCCTTAGCATCTTTTCCCAATATACTCTGCATCCCTCCTCAGCACATGTCCAAACCAACATAATTTTGCCTCTCTGCTTTGTCTCCAAACCTTCCTACCTGAGCTGACCCTCTAATATACGTATTCCTAATCCTGTCCATCCTCGTCACACCCAGTGCAAATCTTAACATCTTTAATTTTGTCACGTCCAACTCTGACTCCTGCCTTTTTGTCAGTGCCACTGTTTCCAACACATGTAACATAGCTGGTCTCACTATCCTCTTCTAGACCTTCCCTTTCACTCTTACTGGTACTCGTCTGTCACAAATCACTCCTGACACTCTTCTCCACCCACTCCATCCTGCCTGTAATCTCTTCTTCACCTCTCTTTCACACTCACCATTACTCTGAACTGTTGTTTACAAGTATTTAAACTCATCCACCTTCGCCACCTCTACTCCCTGCTTCCTTACCATTCCTTTATCCTCCCTCTCAGTCACACACATATATCCTGTCTTAGTCCTGCTGACCTTCATTTCTCTTCTCTCTAGAGCTTATCTCCACCTCTCCAGGGTCTCCTCCACCTGTTCCCTACTCTCATTACAGATCACAATGTCATCTGCAAACATCATAGTCCACAGGGACTCCTGTCTGATCTCATCTGTCAACCTGTCCATCACCATTGCAAATAAGAAAGGGCTCAGAGCTGATCCTTTATGTAATCCCACCTCCACCTTAAAAGCATCTGTCACTCGCACTGCAGACCTACTGCTGTCACACTACCCTCAAACATATCCTGTACCACTATTACATACTTCTCTGACACTCCTGACTTCCTTATACAATACCACAACTCCTTTCTAGGCACCCTGTCATATGCTTTCTCTTAGTCCACAAAGACACAATGCAACTCCTTCTGACCTTCTCTGTACTTCTCCATCAACACTCTCAGAGCAAACATTGCATCTGTAGTGCTCTTTCCTGGCATGAAACCATACTGCTGATCACTAATCATCACCTCCCTTCTTAACCTAGTTTCCACTACTCTTTCCCATAACTTCATGCTGCGACTGATCAATTCAATCTCTCTGTAGTTACTACAGCTCTGCACATCACCCTTATTCTTAAAAATCTGTGCCAAAACACTTTTTCTCCATTGCTCAGGCATCCTCTCACTTTCAAAAATTTCCTTAAACAAACTAGTTAAAAACTCCACTGCAATTTCACGTAAACACCTCCATGCTTCCACAGGTATGTCATCTGGAACAACAGCCTTTCCATTCTTCATTCTCTTCATAGCTATCCTTACTTCCTTCTTACTAATCCACTGCACTTCATGATCCTCTATCCGCACATCATCCAACCTCCTCTCCCTCTATTCTCTTCATTCATCAGCGCCTCAAAGTACTCTTTCCATCTGTTCAACACACTCTCCTCGCTTGTGAGTACGTTTCCCTCATTATCCTTTATCACCCTTACCTGCTGCACATCTTTACTAGCTCGGTCCCTCTGTCTAGCCAATTGGTACAGGTCCTTTTCTCCCTCCTTAGTGTCCAACCTTTCATGCAACTCTTCATACACCTTATCCTTAGCCTTTGCCACCTCTCTCTTTGCCATGCACCTCATCTCCTTATACTCTTGTCTACTTTCTTCATCTCTCTGACAATCCCACTTCTTCGCCAACCTCTTTCTCTGTATACTCTCCTGTACTTCTTCATTCCACCACCAGGTCTCCTTGTCCTCTTTCGTCTTTCCAGATGTCACACCAAGCACCTTTCTAGCCATCTCTCTTACTAGCGCTGCTGTAGTTACCCAGCTATTCGGTAACTCTTCACTGCCACCCAATGCCTGTCTTAACTCTTCCCTGAACTCCACCTCACAATTACCCTTTATCAATGTCCACCATTTGATCCTTGGTACTGCCCTCACACTCCTCCTACTCTTCTTGATCACCAATGTCATCTTACAAACATCCATCCTATGCTGCCTAACTACACTTTCCCCTGCCACCACTTTACAGTCTCCAATCTCCTTCAGACTGGCCCTTCTACATAAGATATAATCCACCTGTGTGCATCTTCCTCCACTCTTGTATGTCACCCTATGCTCCTCCCTCTTGTTAAAGTACATATTCACCACAGCCATGCCCATCCTTTTCTCAAAATCCACTACCATCCTACCTTCTGCATTCCTTTGCTTAACACCATACCTACCCATCACTTCCTCATCCCCTCTGTTCCCTTCACCAACATGCCCATAGAAATCTGCTCCAATCACCACTCTCTCACCCTTGGGTGCAGTCATCACCATTTCATCCAACTCACTCCAAAATTTTTCTTTCTTGTCCATCGCACACCCAACTTGTGGAGCATATGCACTAACAACATTCATCATTACACTATCAATTTCCAGCTTCATAAACATCATTCTATCCGACACTCTTTTCACCTCCAAAACACTCTTAGCATACTGTTCCTTCAGGATAACCCCTACACCATTTCTCCTCCCATCCACACCATGATAAAACAATTTGAACCCATCTCCGATACACCAAGCCATGCTCCCCTTCCATCTGGTCTCTTGCACACACAATATACCAACCTTCCTTCTGTCCATCATATCAGCTAGTTCTCTCCCTATACCAGTCACACTACCGACATTCAAAGTTCCAACCCTCACTATCATAGTCCTAGCCTTTA
>NC_056751.1:204827157-205019657 GCF_019279795.1 Protopterus annectens
TAGGTTTTATCCTCACTGTTAAATGCAACAGCCTTCTAGCCATTTATACTCTATTATACACTGTGAGTGTATTAGTTTTAGGTAAAGCTGCTTTCAGTGTTTAGTTTCTGCCTTACATGTCTGCATTGCATGCATCTGCACACCTATACCTAAATGAATTTCATGCAAATTGGAAATGACACAGGTATTCAGCCATAAGATGTTTACTTTCATTATATCAGCAAGTATAGCAAACTAAGTGATGACAGTGGGGCCACCAGAAGTGTTAACATAGGATACTATTTTTATATTTGGTTGGCAACAGATATGATAACATATGTTGTGATGTACACAGAACATATCTATATCACATCATCGAATGCTCTAAATGTATAAAGCCTCTTTGTCAAACCCTATTTGTCAAGGTCTTCATCTGTCGAATGATCATTTCAGCGCACGTTTTGGGAGTTTGCCCTTTTTGCCACTGGAGTACAATTTCAGATTTGGTATATTTAGTTAGGGTGTGTGGGGGGTGCAGCCCCCCACATCAGAGGGTGTACCCCCACTATGGTGGGTTTTAAAAATACTGTTTTTGTTGCGGTTGGTAGGTCGGACAACTTTTTACTTTCCCTGGAAAACAGTTTCTCTGAAACGATTGTTCGACGGATGAAGTTTCAACAAATAGGGTTCGATGAAGAGGCATTTGACATTTAGAGTGTTTGATGATGTGATATAGGCATGCACAGAACATGTAATGATATTAGGTAATGCCTGTGCTGATACAAGACAATGGCTGATGTTAATAGAAGGGAACACATACCACTGCATGTAGCATTAAAAAGTCTAAGCAAGCTTCCATTTACCTACTGGTTTTATGGAGCACTGCTACATGTATATCTGGCTTTGAAAACAAATACTACCACCAACAGCTTAGCATTGTAGTATCCAACATCAAATAAACTAATTGGGCAAAACATTCCCCTTCTGTTAGTAATCCTTATCTAAAAGTTACAACATCTTGTTATTAGCTGACTTAGAACCTTAAGTAAGTACAAATGCATTAAATTATTTCTGTTTTATTCTGGGTCTCTTAAATTGCATAACAGGGTAGTCTGAGTCTCATATTCAGAAAACCTTGCCATGTCATGGTAAGTGAACCTGAGCAATGAGAAGCAAAGCTCAGGACAGACGTGATTCAAAAAGCACAACTACACGATGGGGCCAGGCCAGATAATGTGAGTCGTGCTATAGGTGAATAACTGTATGATGAAGTGATGCATATGTTAATGAGGCAAAACTACATGACAGAGCGATTCAGAAACCTTTAAGTATTCTTCAGCAATCCTCCACTCACCTTATATTTTAGCTCGACCATATGTTTGTGTTGAGAGAGAGTACATCTGGCACATATGTTTGGTACTGTTACAACCATCTGAAATATAGATCTGTAAGATGTTCTTGCTACAGCTGATTTGCTTGAAAGTGTGCAACATTGTACACAGAGGTGCAGGGTCATCTGACCAAGCATAATATTCCATGCCTTTCTGACACTGACATAGTGAACCTGTACTGTATGGACAGAGACATCATGCAGGAATTCATAGACATGTGTTGGCCTCTTCTGCAGCCTGGTCAGAGTTGTGGAGTACCTATCCCAGTGGTTAAAAAGGTATGTGCAGCTTTACAGTGATTATTCAGTGACGTACTGGAGACTCAGGGTATCTCAGGCATCTGCCTTGAGAATACTCCTTCAGTTCCTTGATGCCATGCTTCAGCATGTAGGGCAGCATATAGGTTCATAGGTATGTGATAGGCTAGCTGCCATTACAAGCCGATTTAAGTCTAACCAGTTTCACTTTTTGTGCTTAAAATACCTGTCCCACTTGGTTATAAATTGACCTTACCTATCCCATAGTCAATCATTATATATTACCTCTAATGAAAATAACTGGCATCATACCATATACAATTTGAGGGGACCCATGCATGGGATAAAGCATTTAGGGACCTCCTTTGTCCATATGTAGTATAGGGGTAGTTCTTGGGTAAATTTTCTGTTCCCCATCCATAGATCTAAGCTGTGCTTGAATGTGGACAGGTATGAATTTGTTTTATGTGGATGAGGAGTCCGTTCCACAGCAGCAGTATTCTCTGCAAGATATACCTGTTCCTCCAAACCAGTCTGGTTGCAGAAGAGGTTTAGATCCTTAGACTGAGTGTGTGTGTGTGTGTGTGTGTGTGTGTGTGTGTGTGTGTGTGTGTGTGTGTGTGTGTGTGTGTGTGTGTGTGTGTGTGTGTGTGTGTGTGTGTGTGTGTGTGTGTGTGTGTGTGTGTGTGTGTGTGTGTGTGTGTATATATATATATATATATATATATATATATATATATATATATATAAAGAGAGATTCTGATCACATTTGAAGAAATCTCTGTAGTGATGTTCAAATGTTAAGTAGTTTATAATTATGAGCTTTTTTAGAAATGCACCATTATTAAATAATTTTTAATTTAACTAAACATGTTCTAGCAACATTTGAAGTAAACACAATCATTTGCTTCTGAATAGGTTGCACATAATATTATCTGTTCAGTTTATTCAGAATTACATGTTGTTTTCTTTCTCCATGAGTACATTGATTTATTCTTTTGAGTTAATGCTCAAGTTTACAGCACTGTGGAAAATATTCATGAGTTGTGTACACAAGCGTGCAAGGCTGATCTCTGAAAATGTCTAGTAAACTCAGAATGAGGTACACAACTGTATCCATGGAGTAGTAGAGGCACACACCATATGTGCCAATGAAGATCCACAACATGTCACAGAATTCAAAAGATACATGAATCATAAAATATACTGTGAAATTGTTGACAAAATGCAATTGGCTGTTTCTGTCGACTAACTGCACTGAACACATGATTCTTGGGCACAGATGTTTTTCCTAACAGCCCAGGACTGAGCAACAGTACAGAACCGGAAGAAATGGAAATTGACTAATTAGTGGACTATACTTAAATTACATACCCCCAGCTTTCCTGAGTAAGCACCACAGCAACTGAGTGAGACAGCCATTCTTTTGCTGACCACAGAAAAGGGCAGCATGAAGCTGCAACCATTAGATGTTAGAGCACTAACTGAGTCCTTCAGAACCATGGAATGCAAAAGAACCCTAGCCTAACACATTCACAAATCACTTTGTTCTATGTCCATGAACCAGGATGCAGGGCTTGCACCCTAATTTTTATTTCCCCCCACTTCCATTCCATTCATTGATTTCTGCCTGTCCATCAGACTACTGTCACTGGGAAACACTGCTAAACAGTCTTTCTGCATTTTATTTAGCTGATAATGAACTGTCCAGTTACTCATGACATTGTGGCCTTGAAGAGTCAATGGCCAGTAAAGTGCCATGGTAAAAAAGACATCAATGCCTTCCTTTATGTCAGTTGAACTTTAAAGAATTTAATAATTTGTTCTTGCTGTAAATGGAATCCAGTTTGCTTTCCAAATTTCTAAGTAGTGATGTTCTGAATTGCTTCCGAGATCTATGAATCTAAGTATTTTATTTTCAGCAGTTTGTATTAAGTTGGTGCTCTATTTTGAAAGTTTTTGTTTCACTTGGTAGTATGTATTCTACTTTGGCAATTAAGGCATGAGTGACTATTGTCTACTATGCTTCTATCACAGCAAAATGTGAAATATTATAGGCCATTTTCACCCGTTGCAGTACTTTTGTGATTATGAGTTCAGTGTATTTTTGAAAGGCATTTTTTTTCTAGCAAAATACCTAAGTACCTATCTTTTTGTTGTGCTAGGTAGAATGATTCCTGAATGGTCTGTAATGCCCATATTTTGCAGTTTGGCTAATTGTTTAACTATTCTGAAAATCACAACCATTTTTTTTCTTTTTTTGTGGGTTGGTGGTTAGCTTATTTTAGCAAATTAGATAAAAAAAGAGATAAGAAATCTTATTGTAAATTAGAGGAGAAGTTCTGAAAAAGCTTGACTTCTTTTTATTAATGCAGTGTCATTAACATATATAGCAAGGTTTAAATAAAATTGGTCCTGTGGCACTTTATTTATGTACAATGAATAGAATAGTGTTCCTAAAATACAATCTTGAGGCACCTCTTAAAAAGTATTACTGAGATTCCTATTGAAATGATGGCACCTGTAATGCTGAGTAAAACAGACTGAAAAAAGGATTGAAAACTCAGAAGAACAGTGAATCTCAAGCACCTCTCGTCTCCTTTTTTTTTTTTTTTTTTTGCAAGGGGCTGATGGGGCGGCAAGTCCACCACACTCCAAACATGTACATAATGACTCAGATTACCACACCTTAGAGAAAGGGAAATATTCTGGGAAATGGTCATCTTGGATTTGGTATATGTCGGTCTGATGAGGTGAAATGCAATTCAACATCACTCAACAAAATTCACATAGTGTATAAAAAGATAGATACATTTGTATATGATTGCCTGATGCAGGGGATGATAAGTCAAGAGAAATATCAGTTTCTGCATGTTAACAACCTGAAAATTGTCATCTGTTTTGGGGATACTTAAATCCATAAATACGTGAATGATCCCCCTCTGAGACCCATAGTGGTTGTGCAAGGGTCTAAAACTTATTCAATAGCAGTTTTATTGATAAAATCTTAAACCATTTACAAGTTAGCACTTCCATATTTTAAAAGATTCTTGGCACTTTCTCAAAAATATTAATAACAATAAGAGAGCTTATCTAAACAGTCCTGTCTTGCTTTGTGATTTATTCATTTTTACTCTTAAAAAGAGATACGACTGCAAGTGATAGTGAGCAGAAGCTACAGTATGCGAATGTAAAGGAATTCAAGCTTTTGTGTGACTTTCACAACTTCCATGGTCAGAGCAACAACTTTGCTGTACTTAATTTAATATTAAGTTGTACATTATTTATGTGACATTTCTCTTAGAAATTGATCTAAGTTCTCTTTGAACCCATTGGTAACTGATTCTGATTACTCTTTTCTTTTAGAAGTTTTTATTCTTTTGCAGCTGAATATGGATTCCTTAAATGATTATGCCAGTAATGATTTACTAAAGCACAAATATCTTGTACAGTGTAATAAATCCTATGTATATTTAAAGGTAACGCCTGAATATACTGATGATCTATGTCCCTCACATCAAAAGCTGGATGATTTCCTTTCCATTATTCGTAGTAAATCTAGACTTACTCTTGATGATTGCACTTGTGCAGCTGGCACGGCTTGGAGAATTGTTGTTACATATATTAATGACTGGACTGATGAGATAAATAATGTTAGGCAAAGAGCAAATAGAACACATTTAGAAAAGGATGTGTCTATTGTCTGCAAAGATCATTCAATTCCTGTGAAACAAGATAATACCACTGACAACTTTGGAATTATGGATACAACTATTTAGCACTATGCAGATTCAGAGCTTATATAAGATTATAAGGAAATAAAAAAGAAAGAAAGGAAGAAGGTCACAAAATGATAACAAAGAAGGAAAAAGAAACTGATAAATGTCTGTAAAGCAAAGAGAATATATGCTAAAAGGACACTACTTTATTATGTAACACACAGATTACAGGGAATGATGACATGTTTCTATCAGAAATCCTTCAGTCTACAGAAAATGGCATATTTTTTTCCAAAAGAAAAGGTAGAAAAAAGAAACAAGGGGCAGAGGAAAAGGAAGAAATCAAAATTGAGCATAAAAGGGTTGACAAACATTACTGTAAGAAGAAAGATGAGACAACATGGCTCAAGCTATGGATGTGCAAAGCTAGCTAGATGAGAAATGTATACTTGTAAATGTGATAAGCAATGAAATCAGTGGGATTAATAAGACTAATAGTGATGGAACTCATTCCTTTGTAACAATTGCTAGAGTTGATATTACTGTAGTAGAAGCAGTAGATTCTTCAGAGCTGGCCAGCAAAGATATTCTTGCAACTGGAGATTCAATTATTAGAGGAACAGATCTATACATTTGCAGAAAAGATAATTAACATCTAATCGTATTATGCTTGCCAGTAGCAAAAACAGAGACTGTGAGGCTGGCCTTAAAATGCCTTAGTTTAAGCAAGTACAGATATGTATTTATTCATGTTGATACAAATTATGTTTTCTAGAAAGACTCTCTGACTTTTGGTAGGGAACTTGCAGCCATCTTAGGCAGCATAGCTTGTAGAGGTCTTAAGGCATATTTTTCTCAAATCACATATACAAAGGAGAGCCATGTCACTGTGAATGAAAATATTTTTTTGGATAAATACCTACATGAAAAAAGGTAAATGTGTAGAGCATCCAAGCCTAATTTTGGGCACAGATGTTCAGACAAGATGGTGTGCAATTGTCAAGATCATGGAAGAAATTTTTTGCAGCAGAAATTTTGCAATATTTGACAAACACAAGGCAAAATTTTTGCCAGGTTCAAAATTTAACAGTCCACAGATAATAACATTTGATGCATCTCTTGATGGTTGGTAATGCTATCACCATTGGCATTTTTTTATTGGAAAATTTGCTATGTTCTCATAAGACCAATGCTGTTATTGCATGTAAAACATGGTTAAAGAACAATGACTGCCAACCAACTCTGTCAGGGTGTAAATGTTTTTACTATAATAGCCACACTAACAAAAATCAGATGGAGGTATTATGATAGAGATTAAAGGCAGTTATGGGACCTGGGATTATTACATGTTCAATGATAACACCGATACTATAGACTGCGTAACTGTGAGAATAATGTCAACCCTGGAGCATATAACAATTGTTGTAGTATAAAGTCAAGTGGAGATAACCTAGAGGAATTTATACACTTCTTGCATGAAACACAAGAGGGAAGAATCATAGTGGTTGGGGAATTAAATTTACCAGAGACAGACCAGAATAATTGATTAAATAACATTAACAAGGAAACTTTCAGGAGCGACAATCACTTCAGATTGTTAAACACACAAACAAATAAACAAAAAACAGGGAATGGAACATACTAGACATTGTTTGCATTTCTAAAGAAATTATTGTTACTTCATATCAAGTTTGCTACCACTGATAGGCAGTTATCATAGGGTTATTAAGGTTAATTTGTTGCTAGATAATTCTGTCAAACTGAAATCTAAACCAATTCACAGAAGGTTAATAACACATTATATGAAAGCAAAAGAGTAACTATGTAAAACTAATTGGAGTGGTGTGTTCATTGGGGAAAAAAGTAGATGGAAGGGGGAACATTCTGAAAGAGAAAGTGTCTGAATGCAAAAAATAAATAAATAAATAATATTTAACATCAGGCTCTATCCACACAACATCAGGAGGATATACATCCTTAAGAACAAGGTACTTCATTAATGTGAGAGACAAAAATATATGAAGTGGAAAAGGGGTCGAACTGCAACTTTGAAAAATGAAATAAATAACCTGGACAAACAAATTAAGCATAGTGTGAGACAAGATCCAGAAAATATTGAAGAAAATGTATATAAAGATAGTCTGCATAACAAGCGACCATTTTATAGATACATGAGATGTGGATGGAGTAAAATCATGCAAACTGATAAGCTGTGTTTAGATTCTAAAATTTATTCTCAGACACAACAGATTATAAATATATTTACAGAATCTTGTGCAAAACAGTTTAGGTCCACAAAAGGGGGTGATATGTTATCCTAGTGACATCCAGGTAACCTCAAATACTAAAATCAAATTAGATTTCATTGAAAAAGAACTAGTCATACTGGATCCAAGCAAAAGCACAGGGAAGAGATGGGATTAGTAATAATGACCTGAGAACACTTCAGCAAGAACTTACAGTACTAGGTTGTATAAATTCAAGATAGGAGATATGCACTTATTAAACCTTTCTTTAAGGTAAAGGGGATTAGAACAAATCCAGAGTCATCTAAATGCTTAAGTCTACTTTCATGTTGTGGAAAAATAATGGAGAAGATAATATTGGATAACTTCTTGTCAGAATTGGAAAGGTTGGGACTTGAAACCATATATCAGCATGCATATGTTGAAAATGTATTACCATCTTAACATGATATTCTGTAATAATATAGTAACAGCTATGAATGAAAATGTGTGCTGTGATGTCATTTATGTAGATTTAATTTCAGCATTTCATAGGGTCATTCACAAGACATTGATCAATAAATTAGAACAACTATACTCTTGATAAAATGGATAGCTGTAAGGCTTACAAATAGGACATGGCAAGTAGTGTACAGCAATTGGATAGGTGAAATTCTTAGTTACAATTAAGCTGTCCCACAGGGCTCTGTCCTAGGCTCATACTTGTTTAGATTGTAGCTTTCAGATCTATCTTTTTCATTTGAGGTGTTCTACAGTCTGTCTGCAGATCACTTGAAATTGGGTAAATTGATTACATGTGTTACAGATAAGACATGTCTGCAAAAGAACTTGACTAAATTGACCATTTGGGCACAAGAGAATAATATGCTGATAAATACATCAAAACTGAAGCTTATGCGACACATACATTGAAATATAAATATGTAATAAATCACACAGTGATTGAAACTGTAGATTCATTTAATGACTTGGGTATATGGGTAGATCCAGTTTGAGTTTTTCATATTGTATCAACCAACTGGTTAATGCTAGTTGTAGAACTTTAGGTTGCATGAAAAGATTTATAAGGTCTAGGAAATCAAAAATGATTAAGTCATTGTTAAATCCAGTAGACCCAAACTTGAGTATGGATTAACAATATGAAAACTTATAAAAGAACAAGCATGGTTAATCTGGAAAGAGTACAGAAGAAACATACCAAGACCACCATGGATGTGAAAATGTGAGTTATTATGAAGGACTAAAATATTTGAATTTGTATAGTGTCTCATATAGATATTTAAGAGGAGACTTTATTGAGATGTATAGGGCATTTAGAGACAACTACCTTTGGGAATGTTTGAGGTTATCAAAAAGAAGTAGAAAATCATCAGACAACCTATGTAGAAGATTCTATAGGAATGAGAGGTGTAACAATTGGTTCTCTGAGAGAGCAGCTGATGTGTGGAATAAACTACCAGATTAGATTAAATCAAGCACTAGTTTTGATATTTTTAAGAACAGTGTGGACAACTATGGGAACAACTGTTTTGGTATATTGGCAGGTTAGAAAGGCATTAGTGCCTGTGCTGAAAATATTTGTATGCATGTATGTATATCAGTGGGTCTACTTTTCTTTACCAAAATTTCACAATTTCAAAAAAGAAAAGTAAAACCCCACTTTGCGAAAGTGCACTACATCGAAAGTGCACTTTCGCGAAAGCCGATTCACCGAATCAGAAAAAATATAAAAACACTACTGTAAACAATGTTTAAGTATATGGAATGTTGATCTTTTATTTCTTCCCATTGATGTTATTTGTTTAGATCTACTCCACATGATTTAGGATTGGTATGGCTTAGAGAAGCCCTCGGAGCTTGAGATCTTATAGAAGCTGGGAGGTTGAACTTGGTCATTGACCTTATGGAGATTGTATTAAAAACAATTCTTTGTATTTTGAAGGAGTGCATTTCAAGAAAATGGAAGGGATAGCAATGGGTGCGGCATGTGCACCGATTTTTGCTAATACAGTCATGTATAAATGGGAAAAAGAATATGTATTTAATTCATATTTTTCCAGTTGTTGGATTAAATATTTTAGTTTTTTTTAGATGATATATGCATTTTGTGGAAAGCAACAGATATTGAACCAAGGATTTTTATTGAATGCATTAATTCCATCACAATTTTTTTAAAGTTTACTTATTCATATGCATTTCATTTAGATAAGTGACTTTTTAAATATGCCTGTATTTTTAAGTCTAACATGTATAGAAAAACAACTTTTTCTAATCCCTGTCGGTACTATAGGAGTAAGCATCCCATTTTTCACTAAAACAACCTCAACAAAAGACAAATATTCAGGTTTTCTAGAATTATTTCAGTTGATGATTGGTTTAAAGTAGAGCTGTATTATTTGTGTTAGACACAGGGACTACTCCAACTAATTATTGACAAGAGTTAGGAATAAGATATTCAAAGAATGGACAGGGAAGTTTAGACATATTTTGGACAAAGGTGATCTGCTGTCAAATGGAAAAGAAAATGAAGGCTATGAAATGAAACATAATTATCAAAGGCCATGGACCTACACTATAGTGGGAGCTCCGAAATACTTTGAATAACTATACAAATAAATTGGGTTATTTTTAAAATAGATATGAGTATTACAAAAGTAGCAGGAAACAAACAACTTTTGTGTATAAAAGGGGTAGGAATTTGAAAAAATGAATTCAAAAAACTTGACACGCAAAATCAAATCATTGGTTGTTTCGAATTAAATTCCAAGAAAATGAGGACATGGACGTGAGGTATGTGTAATTTATGTAAGCATATGTTGGAGGAGGACATGTTGGCTGTTATATAATTATCATTATTTGAGAATAAACTTAAAGGCAAATTGTGGTCTATCAGGAATAGTATATATTTTGGGTTCTTATCACGTGGTCAAAAATTGTAAAGGGCAAACGCGTATTGAGCAAACCCAATTGGTCGAAACATCAAAACGCCACATGTGTAACATGGAAATCGCCGTAGAGAATATTTTCCCTTTACTTCAATGCAGTGCGATCTTGGAGTAGGAATATTTAAGTAGCGGGGGTGTGGGGGCAGCCCCTCACATGGGGGATGCAGGTGGGCTTGCCCCCCTGCCTACTGTGTTTAGGTAAGTATAGTTTTTTATTTTTATTTTATTATATTTTCGAAATTTCAAACATCGTTCATATGGTGTCGACCATATGGTGTCAATGTTTGAAACTTTCAAAAATATAATATAGACCCTATAGTTCAGTCTGTCAAGACTGTTTAGATTTTTATGCTGCCAAGACTAAACGCTAAGTGCCAACAGACTGAAAAAAAAATCAAAAACCCAGAAGAACAGTGAATCTCAAGCACCGTTCTACTCCTTTAAACTTTTTTTTTTTTGCAGTGTGGGCTCATGTGGGAGGCAAGTCCACATTTCCAAACTAATATATACCTACTCCAAGATTACTATATCTTGAAAGAAAGAAAATATTCTAGGAAATGGGCATCTTAGACTTGGTATGTGTAAGTCTGTTGTTTTTTTCCTCCATTCAGTCTCTGTGTTATTTAGACTTGTTCTAGCAGTTGAAACATTTCAAATGTCTGTAAGATTCCTGTCAATATGGTTATCTAGTGCTGTAAATGTTCTGTTAAAAAGATATGCTAACTTCACTGGAAAGTATGCAATTTCAAAGGTCCTTTTTAATTCTATGAAAATGGCTGCAGCTGATAATCCATGTTTTATATCCTCATATATTTGTGATGCCAAGTTGAAGACTGCAGCTTGCATAACAAACTTAGTCTGAAAGATCAGTTGCCTTTCAGTTAAGAGGTCATAAACTTTCAAGTAGTCCGATGTTTGTTCATAAGTTACTTTTTTCAAGTATCATAGCTCTCAACTTTGTAGAGCAAGAAATCTGGATAAAGCCATAAATAAGGGGGGGGGGGGCAAAGGCCCCAGAAAAGGGAAACTTTTTAAATACTGGTCTTTCAACCTTAGAAAGTTGATAGAATAATAGGTTTTGCATTACCATGTATTTTCTGAAATGTATGAATTCTGAAACTCAACTATCTGTCATTACTTTCTGACTTTAACCCTCAATGAATTGATAGGGATTTGCCAGAAAATCTCAATTTTATGAGAAACAGATGTGTATATATATATATATATATATATATATATATATATATATATATATACACACATATATATATATATATATATATATATATATATATACACACACACATATATATATACACACACACACACACACACACACACACACACACACACACACACACACACACACACACACACACACACACACACACACACACACACGTACATAGGACCCTGTTAGATGATCAAAAAGGCATAACAGCAAAATTGAAAAGATCAAAATGTGCAGGTGAGTAATTGTTGAAGATTGTGGTACAGTTGCAGTGTGATCTTGGAGTTTGTATATATAAGTTTCAGGAGGAGTAGAGGGTGCATGATAACCTATTTACTTTGCTAATTAATAAATATAATCATGCATTAAAGATTTGAAGACGCATCTGTGATAGGTAAACAAGCTTCCTCTATATCTTTTTATGCTGCAGAAGAGATTTCATACATCCAGACACAAGAAAGAAAGACATCTTAATAGACTGACTGACTGAGAATGCTCATGAGTATACATATCTGATTGTGAAATAAAAACGGTGTAATTCCAAAAAAAAAAGAAAAAAATAGTTGAACAATGCCTGACTTTTTTTGTTTTATTTACTTTGTAAGTATAAACCCAGATGTAATTCATACACAAAAATAATACAAAAAGTAATGTGCTTTCAGCACACAGCTGCAGCACAATCCATATCAGCAAGCTAATTCCATTGTGTTATCATTTCTACTGTTACACAGGCTTGTCTTCTTAGTATCAGCAGACTGCAAACATAAAAAATCACCACTACTTGAAATCATTAAACTGATTGTTCACAGGTTTGTTTACCATTTCCAAGATTTTTTCATTGAATGCAGATTTGCACTAATGTCTAACATTATGAGTCAACTTATTGTGGTAATTTCTTGTTTGTCTTTCTACCCTCTCTCTCTCTGTTTTTTATATAAATTATGCATTACTTTGTCTCTGTTTGCTTTGTTTGCTTTCTCTCCCATATATTTTCATTCATCTATAAGTCCAGAATCCCTAGGAACAGCTTAACTATGTCCCCCCTGTGTCAGAGAGTGTCCACCGTCTGCCTATCCAGGGACATCCTGACAGTGTCAGGGCAGTGGCACCAGTCCTGTAGACCCCCTGGCATGTCACACAGATCATAGGCTTCAGGACTTGGTTGAGGATGTGATGGAGAGAGATTGGTCAGTCCAGGATACAACCACAGGCTTCCGCTCCCTTAACAGAGAGGTCCTCCACTGCAACTCCATCAAGCAATGGAAATGTTTGAGATCCTGAGGACCAGGTGCCCTCCCATGACAAACTCCTCTTTACTTCCCTCCTTCCCTAATCCTCTACCTACATCTTCTAACCTACTTGCTACCCAAACTACCCTCTTATAAAAACAAATTTGAAAAATAGTAGGGTCATACCTGTCAAATATAGTACCCCTCCTCCCCCATATCCTCCAGCATTTCCCTCTTGATGTGTTCCTTCTGTGTTTCCCTGATTTTTATGTCTCACCTTTTATAATTTTCCATTATTCTCCTTTCCTTTCCTTTCCCCCACTTAAAAAGGAACAATCAGGGTGTCCATATAAGGATATTCATATAGAAAACATATAAAACCCCTTTATAGTTAAAAAAAGTAATAATAAAAATAGTAGTGTGCATGCCATTATTGATAAGTAGTGATACTATGCTTGCATATAGCCCCTTTCATTTATAGATCTGAATACTTCTAACATTATATGAACACTTACATTTTCATGTATTACTTTGTACGTACTTTACGATTTCACCAATTTCATGCATTTCCTGAAAGTTGGTATTTTTGTCAGCAACTTTCACATTTACTTACTCAGCATGAATTACCTGTAATTAAAGTATTTGATGTAGACATCGCCTTTCATGAATAACCACTACAAAAGTGCAAACCTTGGGACAATTAACTTTTTTTTATTTTAAGCAA
Source organism: Protopterus annectens (assembly GCF_019279795.1). Classification (NCBI taxonomy): domain Eukaryota; kingdom Metazoa; phylum Chordata; order Ceratodontiformes; family Protopteridae; genus Protopterus; species Protopterus annectens. Next base: position 204,840,879 of record NC_056751.1, read on the forward strand.
GACTAGCATTGTAGTTACTGTGTTACTGTCCCAAAAATGTGTTTGTTATATTTCACCTTAAAATGTCACATAAGTTCAACATCACTCATATGTGTTTGTAAAAGTGAATGCACCCTCTGTACTTTGTAACCTGTATTTTTCTTTCCTTGATTTACCATAGCAATATCATTCTGCAGTTTCTGTCAAACTCTAGCTTTATTGCTACAATATGCATTTTATTACTGTTTTAAATTATGTTTTGTGACAGCATTGCATTATGAACAGCCAGAGTTTAATTAACTGAAATATAAATAAAAGTGTATTTAGAGTGGTGGCAAAATATTGAAAACCAGTAAATATTTATGTATAAAGTATTTGCTAAAGTAATAGTGGTTGATAAAATTGATAGTTTTCAATAATTTCATGTCAAAGCTTAAGAATGCTCATACTGGAGATCAGAGCCGTGAATTCTGAAGTGGCATTGTATAAATCAGTATTAAAAGGTGATTTCACATTCATGAAAATTTGCCATGTGTTAATGAAATACCCAATAGTAATAATACTGCATTTCTCAAACTAGATGTAAAGTCACATTGATGATGAGGGCAAAGAATATTAACAAATATCATGCCTGAACATTAATCGAAATAGGATTAAAAATTACCAGAAATATGACAAAACCACTAAACTTTAAATATCAGACTTAGACCACTCCTAATTTCTGACAAATCTTTTATAAGTTTACTCTGAAGGCATTGAATTGCCTGGAAGAATAAAAGGTGTAACATGGCCACTGCCCAAAACAAAACAATAAATTAGTACTGCAGTGAATGACGTATCATGTTGAACACACTTTATTAGTACTTGAGAATACATTCTGTTTTAAATACTTCAGGCATACATAATGTCCATAATGAAATGAGTCTATAATTCTGTATGATCTAATTACTACTTCCGGCAGGATGGCTAAATCTCCTATTGGCTTCTTTCATTCCTTGAAAACCACAAGATATTTACCAGTATATGTGGCTAGCCTATGACACGTCATAATAGGAACCATTTCAAAATGTGTAAAGTATTTAATTTAATCCTGCATATAATATCATGTCAACCATTCATTTGAGAAGCATGAGTGTCAATAGAGCTACATTTCCATTCAAACAACTAGGCTTTCAAAATGTAGATTATTCAGACAGCCTTGCAGAGCTGCTGTAACTGATGAAATCAAAGAGAAAGGAACTATTCTATTTGTTGGAGTCATGCCCTCTGCATGCCAAATTATCCTACATGTATAACTCTATAATTAAATACTTATGAAGAGAAGATAAAAAGCGTTTTATGACAAATAAGGTATTTATATTTGGTTTTGAAGTTGTACAGAATGCAAGAACGGGTTGGAAAGCTGTGTGTGTGGGGGGAGGGTGCTTGGTTTGGTATTTTCCAGTGTCACTACTTGCAGTCATGTGGTATGCTGTATTTGGCAGAATGTATTTAGATAAACAAAGTGACAATGACCTAAGGCAGATTTGCATATTTATACCACTGTTGCACATCACATTTTAAACCTTGGCAATTTCCCTTCCTGTGCTCAACATAACCTATCCCATTTGGTTATAGATTGGCCTTACCCATCCCATGGTCAATAATTGTAGATGACTTCTACTGAGAATAAATGGGATCATACCATAGATAATTTGAGGGGACTCATGCATGAGAGAAAGCATTTATGAGCTGTCTTTGTCCTTTAGTTGTACAGGTGGCAGTCCTGGGTTAAATTTTTGTTTTCCATCCATAAATCTAAAGTTGCGCTTGAATATGGACAGGTATGAATTCTGTTTTATGTGGCTTGGGAATCTGTTCCACAGCATTAGTATCCTCTGTGAAATATAGCTGCCACTCATAGCCTTTCTGGTAATGTTGCTGAAGAGGTTTAGATCCCTAGACCAGGTATCTCTGATGCCATTTGACTTGCTGATGTGCAATAAATCCATCAGTAATGTGTTGGAGGATGCCTTGTATGCCAGACACAGGTCACCCCTTAGCAGTTCCTAGGATACCAAGCATAATGTCAGAGCTCTAAGTTGGTCCATGTGGGGCATGTTGTTTAGGCCTTGTATCCTTTTAGTAAGTTATCTCTGTAGGTGTTCCAGTTGTTGCATGTGTCTAGACAGATACATGCCAAAGGGAGCATTATATTCAACGAGTGGCCTAATGACAGCTGAGTAAAGCAGGACAATGACATTTATTGATCTGGACACAATATCTTTGTATATAACCTGTGCAATACTGAAGGACTTTCTTATAACAATGGGCAGATGTTGGTCAAAAGTTAGGTCACTGTCCACATTAGTTCCCAAATCCTAAACAACTGGGTCAACTCTTAGTGACGTATTGTCAATGTGGTAGTTCCATGGGGTAGATGACTTTGCAAAGGATACAGTAATGGACTTTTTGGCATTTAGTTTCAGTCCATGATTTTGGCACCAGCTATTTATTCAGGAAAAACCTTCCTGCAGGATGGCTAAATCATCCATGACTCCTACTGACATATTTCTTTGTTATACAGAATTTCTGGAGATTTTTATCATGATTATGCCTATTACAAATTTTCTTTACATTTATACAACAACTTCATTTTATTAATTCATTTATTATTTGTTTAATGGGAAAGTCCAACTTGGAATGAAGCCAATGTTCAGTGGAGGCCCAGGGAGAAACCCTCCAGATGCATGTATTTGTAACATAGGAGGAAACCGGACTACCCAGAAAAAAAACACACAAATGCAGGGAGAGCATGGAGACTCAACACAAAAGGTATTCCTGCTGAGAATCAAACTAGAGAACCTCTTGAGGTGACAACACTACAGCTGCATCACTGCGCCACTACAATTCTCTTTAAAACCTTTAAATATATGAGAAATAAAATCTCGAAAACTGAAGTAAAGAGTTGCTGCAGTTTGCTTCACACAAGCATTTCTTACAACCAGTATGTTAAATGTGACAACAGAAAATAATTGACTTAACAATTGGCTTAGTTTCTGGTGTCATTCCAGGAGGATCCCATACTTGACAGCCTGGGAAGATATGATCGACAGAACACAATGCTTTGCCAGAGATGGCCTGCATCTGTCTCACTTGGGATTCAGGCTTCTGGTAAAGGCTCTTGCCTCCCCCATAGTGTCTTTTTTAGTAAAACTAAAGAGGTTAAAACTGCCAACATATAAATTTCAGCAAAATGCAAATTAAAGGTCATGCTGCTAAACGCTAGGAGCCTAAACATGAAACTGCACTCATTGCAAGCATTCTTAACCATGGAAGATGCTGACATTTGTGCAGTCACAGAAACCTGGTTCAAAGTTGCAGACAGCACCTCATCCTTACCTGAATACTCATCCTATCATACATTCAGACCCCCAACTGTGGGCAGTAAAGCCAAAAGAGGTGGAATTTCAATATATATTAAAGACATACACACCTCCATACTCATCAAACTGTATGACATACAGGAGACACTCCAAGTGCAGTTAATCATTGACAAGACCCCTATAAATATCATAACTACAGCCACTGTCATCCCTTTGCACAAAGGTGGAGCATATACCGATCCAGGAAATTATATACCCATCAGCCTAACTAGCCTGATCTGCAAGGTCATGGAATGGATTATTATGGACCTCATTAACAAGTACATTGGCAACTTCCAAACACTTGATCCCACACAGTTTGGCTTTGTCAAGGGGAGATCATGTCTGTTAAATGTGGTCGACTTCTTTGAGACAGTCATCAAAGCCATAGACAAGGTGAAGATGGTGCAGACCACCTACCTTGATCTGGCCAAAGCCTTCGACACTATTCCCCACTCAGGTATAATAGATAAACACTCTCAATGAGACATCAATCCATATATTATCAGATGGGTAGCTAACTGGCTGCCTTATAGAACCCAACTAGTCACAATAGGTGAATCCACCTCAAGCAGTAGACCCATAATGAGCGGTGTACCCAAGGATTCAGTCTTGGAGCCTCTGTTATTTGGGATATACTTTTCTGAGGAGCAGGCCAAAACCAGTGGGTTATGGCTGAACAAGTTTTCAGATGACTGCAAGCTGAGTGCTGCCAGTAATTCCCCTAGAGATGTGGACATCCTCCAAGAAGGTCTCACCCAAACAAATGACTGGTGCCAGAAACATGGCCTCAAGCCTCTTTGGGGAGAATGATGTCCCCACTAATTATCACATTAATACAATGCCATAAGCAGGCAATCAGTCGTGAGGGATTTGGGCACCCAAGTTGATAGCAACCTGACTTTTGACCACCATGTTGCTTCCATTGTACAGAAAGCTTTCTACATGGCCCATCTCATAAGTAAGAGTATCTCATCCAGGGACAAGGAGGTCATAACATCCCTTTATTCTTCCCTGATAAGGCCCATTATTGAGTACAATGCCCCATTTGGCATGTACCTCACAAAGCACATGCAGCAGCTGGAGAGACCACAGAGGTTCCTCACCAGGAAAATACAGTCCCTCAAAAATATACCATTCACAGATAGGCTAAAAGTCCTAGCCCTCTACTTAGTTTCATACAGACTCCTCAGAAGTGACCATTGTCTGGCATACAAGGAGATCTTGGACCCCGCCTTGATGTGACTGCTGCATATCTGGAAGTCAAGCTCCACTTGAGGGACCCACACACATGGCCTCAACCTGGTCTGTGACAACAATAGGACTTGTTGGTGGGACAGATTTGTGTCCCAGAGACTCTCCATCTGTGGAATAGACTCCCTCACCACATCAAGCAAAGTATCTCATTACCTTTTTTAAGCACAACCTGGATAACTGGATGGGAAACAAAAAATACATCCCTGGGATTCCACCTGTGTCCCTGCAGGACAGGGGCATTGGGTCCTGACTTGTCTAAACATGGGCTAAACTCTTGGCTAGGCTTATAAGGGCCTCAGGGACAATAGCCTAGTAACTTCCTATGATATTATGACCATGTTGATATCATACTTTCAGTTCCTAAAAGATAGAAAAATGTGTATCAGCAAAACCTGGAAATCTAATTATATAGATGTACCAGCAAATTCATAGATATGTGTGATATTTTTATCCTAAACAGTCCATGAATGATGTAAGCAGTTATGGTACATGACTAAACAGTCACAAAATGGCAGAGAATCATTATAATGAGAACCATCTTAATTTTTTTGTGTTTGCTTTAAACAGGCTATAATAGAGGAATATACAATGATCTACAACCATGACAACATTTTACAAACCAACATGGAAAAGGTGAAATAACTTGATGCTTAACAGGTAATCATCTTATAATGACATAACAGATTAATTGTTGCCTGACTTCCTTTAACTGCCGCCAAGATTTTACCAAGACATTGATCATGGTTGTAAGTTTGGCAAGGATTTGTTAGCTAGCAAACTGTCTGAACTCATAATTAGATTAAAAAAAGTATCTGACTCAATGTAACACTAAAACATCTGACACACGTCAGACATATATCATATAGCAGCAATTCACATGGAAGGACTATGGTGGGAATTCAGTAATGCTTACACAATTTTTTTGGGTGCGTACATGAGCGTGGATGATTCTAGATTGAGTAAGCATCACTGAGCAGTGCTCAAACCGAGAAAGTTCCATGGAATGTAAATTAAATCATATGCAGTTGAATCTTATGCAAATGACCCAGGTGAAGTGATCCAACGAGCAGAAAGGTGTCCATGTAGACTCTGTGTCAGTGTCCATACTGTAAGCAAAATTTTTCCACGTACAGGAGTCTACACCTACAGAAGAAGATGTAAAAGTCCACAAATATGGACATAACTCCCCCGAAAATGTTAGATCACATACATATACAGTACGCATGTGCAAAAGGTACATTGTGGATGCCTGAAAAAGGAAGGGAATATATGAAATAAATAATATTTTTTTAATAATTTCATCATGTCTGCACTGTGTGCCACAGTGTGCAAACATGCTTAAAAGAAATAAAAAAAATTACATTTCTAATATGGTTTTCACAAATATACTGTAGGACCTCGCATTGGGTCTATATAATGGTGTATATGTGCTGTCACCAAGATCACAAAGCTATGAACCCTGTGGTATCTAGGCTGTCAGGACTGACATGTATGCAAATTAGTCAGATTTCCTGAATTGCTAAAAGGAGCAAATGTGTCTGCATATCCTCTTCATGTAGGCACAGCCACCCACATTGGGGATGTGGGGGGGGGGCAAAGTCATCCCCACATAGTTTAGATATATATTATCTTCTGGAACAGTTATTCAACTTGTAAGTATCCATGTCTATAGTTTTTAATGTTTAAACACCACCCCAATGAGGGGAAACCCCCTTACTATATATATATATATATATATATATATATATATATATGAGATGGGAGATAGGAAATTCACCCAGGGGATGATTTCTGTGGCTCTGCTTGACAGGAGCACAGGAAAATAATTTTCTTGGGTGGCAAAAGTCAGGGTACCATTTGGCTAGGCTTATATAGGCCCTAGGGCCAATAGCCTAGTACCTGCCTATGAACCTATGAACCTGTATATATATATATATATATATATATATATATATATATATATATATATATATATATATATATATACTAACTCCAGGATCGCACTTCAGTGGGGAACAGGGCATATACCTTTCAGCTAAATGAGTTTCAGTCAAATGAGTTTTCCGTGAAGTGAGCTTTCAGTGAATTGTGCTCAGGCAACTGAATTTCAGTGAAATGAATGTTCAACGAAATGAGGTTCAGTGAAATTAATTTTCAGTGAAACAAAGTAGATCCATATATATATATATATATATATATATATATATATATATATATATATATGTGTGTGTGTGTGTGTGTGTGTGTCTGTGTGTGTGTGTGTGTGTGTGTGTGTGTGTGTGTGTGTGTGTGTGTGTGTGTGTGTGTGTGTGTGTGTGTGTGTGTGTGTGTGTGTGTGTGTGTGTGTGTGTGTGTGTGTGTGTGTTTATGTCTGCATTGCCCAAAATACCCAGATTGTGGTATTGTGGTGATTAAAGCTGGACTATGACACATATATAATGTTGGTCAAAGGACCAAAAGTAAGGGCTCAACAGTAGTTAATGCACTTTTACAGCCCCCTCTACCTGCTGGATGTTACCACACATAGATCAACAAGTGAACAAGCTGTGCAATGTATAATGTTGTGTACTCACGCATTGACAGGGCAAATTGTTTTCACCACAGGCTTGCCCATGCAAATGCAAGCAGACACATATAAGGCCAAAATGACTACTGTTGCCACATAGCTAGGATAAAAAGCAGTTGTCTGACTGCTAGGCTACTAAATGCAGATGACAGTAGGAAGCAATGTCACTCTGCAGGCCACACACACTGTTCAGCATAGGCCTTGTGCATATCCTCTACAAGTAGTTTGCCTACAGTCATTTATAAAGCAAAGTTAAGCCATGGTGCATGCTTTAAGTACTATGAGATGTAGTGTGTAAGACTAGATTGGTAGGGGCACTAATCTCACTCCAGCCCTCTTACTGTGTTTGTGTGTGAATGTGCACCCCCCTACCCACAAAACAGGAGTGGATCACCCACTGACTTCAAAATGCAATGGATATGCACTTTTTAGGCCTTGCAGTTGATGCAGACCTCCAAACTCCTGTTTTACACAAGGCCTGCAGATGTCATTTAACATAAGACTACCAGCAGCCACCTTAATATCAGACTTAAAGCAGTGGTGCCCATGTTAAGTGCTGTGATATGTACTGTGTAAGACTAAATAGATAGGGGTTCTAATCTCACTCAAGCACACTTGGTGTGCTTGCATGTGCATTTCCATATGAACTGACTTAGAAAGAGGCAGAATTTTGCAGTATGCTGGCCATAGCAGGTGATGCAGGCCTCAAAATTCATATTCTCCAGAAGGTCTGTTTATTTCATCTACCATAAGAGTCACTAAAGATGTGCTAATGTCAACCTTGAGGCAGGCCATGTGTATTACATACTGTGATCTGCAGTGTATAAGACTTGTTAGGTAGGGGGTCTAATCTCATTGTAGCCAACTTAGACTGCATTTGCTCTGTAATGCCCTCAAAACATTCCTTGGTAGTGATACCATTCTCACTGTAGCCACGTTGGTGTGTGTGGATGTTAGAGCATTTTACATCAGCCTATGGGATCATAAGATCATTGTAGTTTCACAGGATAATGGCCCTAGGACCATTTTACTCTTAGCCAAGTTCTTGCCCTTATTTACATAATCAGCACCTGTTGCCCCTGTCCAAGGGGGACGCAGACAGAGCCCCCTGTGATAAACTTATGGTCACCCATCCAATCGTACAAATTGCAATTGAAGAGGGCCAATGAGGTGTGCTGTTTGACATTAAGTTGGAGTCTGTTGCAAAGGTTTGTTAAGCCTTGGTAGGCATATCTCTCCCTCCAGCATATTTTGTTGATGTCACATACCAGGTTAAGGTCCTTACAGTGAGTAATCCATGTACCATTTGACTTAGGAATATGCAGCATTATCAATAAAGCAGGGTCACAGATTGCCTCGTATGCAAGGCAGAGATCAACTCTGAGTAGACTGTATGACACAGACTAAAATTACATTAATTTCAGATGATCCCCATAGGACAGATGCTGAAAACTTTTATTTCCCTTGTAAGGAACCTTTGTGGTTTCTGCAATTGCCACTGCTGCTTGGAAACTTACATAACAAAATGGCCATTGCACTCACATATTGGCCTGATGAGGAAAGAGAACATGGAGGTCATAACTAATTCATATTCAGGTGACAGTGCCATCAGTTATGACATGGGCATGATATAATGCCCTTCTTACCACTGTGGAGACATGGTGATCTAAGGTAAGGTAAATGTAAACCAGTGTCCCCAGGTCTCTCACCCCTGAGTATGTACTTAAGGTGTTACTATTGATGTGCTATGTAGCAGGGACATTGCTGATACCAAAAGGAATGATAGTACATATATTTGCATGCCATTTCATGCCATGTTTGTGTCAAAAATCATTTGGTCATGCATGACCCTCTTATAGGATGTTAACATAATTTGTATAATTTGGAGAGTATATGACTGCTCCCAGTTTGCAGGCATCAACAAACCTTGTCAGCCACAGACATTTAGTTTGTGTTTGTGCATTGGATACATGGACTCCAAACCACAGAGGACCCAGGACTGAACCATGTGGAACACCAATGGATACAGGTCTGCTATTGGAAGTGGATGGCCCTAGTATGACTATATGAGTTCTATCTGTGGGACATTTAGTGACTCCACTAATGATATTACTGTTGATGGATAGCTGGGTACATTTGTTAATGATACCTAAGTGGGGGATAGTGTTACATGGCTAAGTCCAAGTGGTTGTGTGCACAGATGTCCCCTCAACCAGGTCATTGCTGACTGCCTCATACATGTCTGTCAGGTTTAACAGGCATAATTTCCTTATCACAGATCCAAAGAGTGATTTTAATTTGCCTATATCTTTTTTGCTATGCTCCATGAGAAGTTCCCCCATGGTCTTACAGATCTGGCTAGTCAGGCTAATAGGTCTACAGGTTCTGTGGTCAGTGAATGCACCACTAATATGGAAGGAGATAACAGTGGCCTATTTACAGTCAGCTGATATACAGCTGGTGGTTACACTATGATTGCAAAGAGTTTCCAATGGTGTTGGTAATCCATGTAGGATACCATGTAGGATACAGCCTGGGATGTTAGCAGGTGCAATACATGCTGTTGTTTGTCATCTTAGATTGGCCATTTAGTACCTGCTCTTTACAGATACAAGGTATGGGACAAGATGCAGGGATGTCATGGTGTACATTTGGTGGGGACAGCAAAGTGCAGTTGTCACAGAACCTGTCGGCGAATGGGTTAGCTATGTCTACAGGCTCATTATATGTGGTATCATTAAGTACAAGTTCACCAACAGTCTGGGCGTTTCCTTTTACATTACACATGTAATTGCACAATTCCTTGTGGTTGTCCTTTGTGGAGGAGGCTAATTTAGCCCCATACTTTGTTTTTCAGAACTTCACAACAGCAGTTATTTGTTTGTTTAAGCTGAGGAGGGAGTGTCACCATTTGGGGGGATTCATCCCTCCTGATGTGAGACACCAATGTTTAACTCTTATTGTAAAGCTTGCTAATGGTAGTTGTTCACCAGGCAGGTTTGCTGTGCCATGAGGAGCTTGTTTAACCCCTCTCAGGTGCAGGCATGTCAATGCAGTTGTTCAGGTGCTGGTATAAAGCATTGGTATAGAGCTTGGCATAGTTGCCTGTTCCATCTGAGGGGGTGGTGCAGTCAAGCTATTTATACCATCACATAGGTTATAATCTGCTTTATTGAAATGTATTAATTTAGATGCATTGGAGGGGTGTCAGGTGTGATACTTACTTTGAATGTTACTAATTCCTGGTCAGATCTCACCAGGGAGGACCTCATAGTGGAGGATGTTCAGTGGTCACCCATATTGATAAACACCCAATCCAGTATGTTTTCTCTACTTGTGTGGATGTCAACCCACTGGTCCAAGGCATTGTAGTTAAGTACTTGACTAACCTTTGGGCAAGTGAGTCTAAGCAGGACTAATCTACCCAGTTGATGAGTAGTTACATTCAACAAAAAACATCTTGTTTTAATGTGTCTTGATAAGCTCAAGTAGATCTATTTAAGCACAGTAGGTGTCCTAATTCATGGAGTTGCTCCTGTATCTGGCAATGGTTTGCCTACATGCTCTACAGGTAGTCAATACCACCTGCAGTTTCTCCAGGGAATCATACAGTCTAACCAGTATGGATGTGTCTCTTTTCTTAATGAATATGGATACACTACCGCCATTATTTTGCACACTTTAAGTTTGAGGCCTGAACGTGTGGAAGGAGGTGTAGCCTGGTAAGGTTTTGGTGCTCTCCACAGCCTTGACCCAGCTGTCTGCACAAATGTCTGCATCTTCCAAGGTGGGGACAGCTTCCACTAAGTGGTGTTTAGTGGTGACACCCCCAGCATTTAGCAGCATAACCATGATGTTGCTTGTAGATAGGGTTTTTTTCATTGAAAATTGTTTCCTTGTAACACAGCCTAGAATGTGCTGTATGGAGGTGGCAACAGCCTTGGCCAGTTGCCACAATCTCAGGGGTGACAGATGAAGGCCATCTGTGGCAAAGCATTGAGGTATGTTGAGCAGGTTATCCCAGGCTGGCATATACTGGATCACCTTACACTGACACCACACACTATGGCAATTATTGATGTCAATTATTTTCTGTTTGAATGGAGGCATCATCCTAGGTGACTGTAAAATGCAGATCAATGCCAAGGGCATACCTGCCTGAGATACATAATCTGTCAGACCAGTCATGTCTTTGCATACAGTCCAGAGCAGTATGTCTCAAGCTGTACATACCAACAGGAGTTATGATGTAGTTAATACAGTACCTGGTAGTGACAGACTTGAATGCATGTGTGATATGGCATATCCTGGTGCCTCACAGAAAGATGACAGTGACCTTTCCCTTATGTAGCCTGGAAAGAGGCACATCAATGTGTCTCATGATGTAATCACCTATGAATAATCTATTTGATTTTGTGTTTGCCTTAGGTGTTTCACCAGTGAGACAATGTTGCATGAGCTTTTATGTGTACTGTGTGCTGCAGAGGTATGATTATGCATAGTGAGCTTGCATTTGGGTTTCTGAGGTGTCTGCTTTTTACTTATGTATCTAGTAAAGACCTCCTCACATGCAGGTATGTGTGATGTGGGTTTGGGTGGGGTAGGATGAGCTCCTTTGAGGGATTTACTTCTCTGCAGTCACTGCAGCTATCATTGGCCTCTGACTGACTAAATTTGCAGAAGATTAAAAATTAACAGCTGTCATTGAATCACACACTGACTCAGCAGTTATCCAGGATGGGCTGACACATACATTCAGTCCTTGTTGGAGCCATGGACTAATCGTAAATGCCAAGGAATACACAATACTATCTCTTGAGAAGTCATCCATCTCTGGTAACTAACATATTGACCGCACACCTCCAACAGTTGACCCAGTAGTCAGGGACATACGGACATGCAGATAATGATACGGGTTGGTAATATTTGGGATGCATTCTATGTTATGCAACGTATAAACAAAGGTGTGGCATGTAAAGCTAAGACAGTCATTGTTCCATGGTATTTGGCATTCAACACACCACCCATTGTGTTCAATGCCACCTTTGGTATGTAAGTAATGAGGGATATCTAACAAATGTCACATCCACAGACATTCTGCAGGAAACCAATACACAGCGTACATAACATATCCTATGCAGACTGCATCAAGCTCTTAACTGCGTATTCTGTCTCCGATATGCTTTGGAGGAGTGGTGTGTGCCTGCCATGCAGAGAGGTGTCAGACCCCACTGTGTACCTCCTGCATATCCAAGAAAGGACTAGCATGACAAGTATCTCACCTACACACCTACATGTTGACTTTAGTATAAACAGGATGTGCTGGACAGATAGGTATGTAGCCCAGACACTACACCCAATATGTAACAGGTTCCCAATGCATTTGAAACACAGTTCCGCCCTAATGCAAATCATGTGCAAGTTACACATCAGGATGGGGAACACAACAATTATAACTGCTTTAGGACCAATCTCTGTAATGGACACAGGGGAAACTGTGGATGGTTCACCTTGCACGCCCTGGCTTGTCCATGTGTCAGCTCCCAAAACCCTGCTTACACTTATCAAGGATATCAGACCTTGTCAGAGTTTAGGGATGCATGGCTAGGAAGAAATATGCCCTTGTTTTTGTTAGCCTATTATATACATATGAACCCATGGAGCCATGCAATTATACTGTTTTACTTTTCTGATTACATTTTTCTTTTGTGCTGTCATTCCATTCTGTGCTATGACATTGATGGGTTTATTGTACATGAGAACCCATAGGTGTGTCCTACAAAATCCTGAAAGTGAAATGTAAACAGTGCCATGAAACACCTTTCATTGTGTGACTACAAAGCCATTAGAGCAGCATTCAGCATAACATACACAACATAATGTGGTTTACACATTACAGATGGCAGCATTCAAACTGTGTGACTAACCAGCATGAGTAGCATGGCAAAGCTAACAATGGATGAAACATGCACATATTAGTTTAGATAGTTACCATGTGCATCAGACATGTAGCTTCATTTCCCTGCATCAATGACAATGATGACAGGGATGTGGCACAGGTAGCATCACTTGCACAGGGTGATGTATTGCGGTGCAGGAGGCTTAGGCTGACCCAATAGGTTGGCAAGCATGTGTGTGAGGCAGAAAGGGGAGCAGGCAAGATGGACCATGTAAATATTGCACGTGTGTTTGTAGATGACCTGAGCATGACAGTGACTTGTAAGTGTCTGTGTGATCACAGCCAAGCTCAGTGTTAGCACTATGTGAATGTATGCTGGAAAGCTTTGAGCCATGCATGGTAGAGCTGACAGTTCAACATCGCCACCCTTGAACATGAGAACTGATTCTGACAGAAGTTGCACTGGCACCTCCGTGCCAAAGGTCCAAAGATGGGCTACTACCTGAGAGTGATTGCGGTCTGCTGGGACCGTATCCTCCACAGGCCATCCCAGACCATGAGCCCATGGCCTGTCATGTCTTGGTGTGGACAGTAAACTCTCCTCTGGAGTGCTGAATGTACTTTCACTATGGTAGCATGATTGTGCATGGCCACATGGACTCTTGGCAGATTTAGTTGCTGACCTACATCCATGACTCTGCTGCTTAACTCCAAGTAGATGTTCCATCACAGACAATAGGTGTTCCAAGGCAGATAGTGTGCAATCTGTCTCAGACCAATGTCTTTCCACTGCATCAATCAACAGATCTAGGTTATCAGTAATACAGTGGAGGCAGTCATGGATGTCACACTGTGCTGTATCCATAACCCTGAGGATTTGTTTAGAGTTCCTTTCAGAATGTGCTAATGCCTCCATGATGGCCCTAAACATATGTGAAGTGGCATGTGATGAGACATCTGCAACAGGTGGTGGAGGGACAGTAGGCATTCTATGAGTACCCCTATCAATCTCTCTGTGTGGAACCTCACCAACTGTTTGGTTATGACCAGTGTCGATACACACTGCAGCCACAGTAGCCACACTTCCCTGTTCAATGCCCCCACCCTCCATCTGTCCAATATCTGTGGCCTCGGGGGAATGAGTATGCATAAGCATACTGACTGTGTGCAGTAATAATGAGGGCAGATGAGGGATGTAAACCCCTGTGACAGATTCAGCCACTGCAGCCCTCAGCTGTGCCTCAGTTTGGCCACCATCATCATCAGAGTCTGAAGAGACACTGACTTCAGTTTGTGAAGGAGACAACGACCAACCTCCCTCACCTGTGATATAAAGGGGAAAGCATCACATTGATAACTGCACTACAATGTCCTACAGTACTATGTTTCAATATATGTTAAGCTGTATACATTGCTGTCACTATTACAGACTTGTGCAACCCACAGCCTGAGACAATAGGACCCGAGGTCATTAATTTCTAGCTCAGATTTGTAAATATTTCAGAATAACAGCTCTTTAAACCGGACTCTCGTGAGCAATACATAAATTATGTACACTGCTGATATTCTTCAGAACACTGCACAGTTTACAAGTATGGCCATCAGATAAGTCCTGTTAATACTGTGAAATCAATCACTGTAGTCACATCTACAATGCCTCGGTATGACCATAGTGTGTAAAGTCAGAGCATATATCCACATTTTTCAATCATGCAGACAGTGCATGTATCCAGCCAGCAGCCCTGGGATGACAATTTAACTAATACCTTCAAGAAATGTACATCTGTGACAAAAATGTTTTGTGCTTACCAGTGGCAGAGGCATGCCCTCTTCCTATTCCTGATGGTCCTGAAAAACAAATGAGGGACTGCTAATGTAAACAGCATCACATGTTACAGTATAACACCGGTTGTACACCCAAATATACCCCAGTTACAGTAGCTGATATGATAACATGTATGTGGACCACAATCTCTGCATGAGCTTAAAACTACAGGTAACCTACTACCCCACCCCATAAAATACATGACATCCACATAAAACTATGTACAG
This sequence comes from Protopterus annectens, assembly GCF_019279795.1. Lineage (NCBI taxonomy): Eukaryota > Metazoa > Chordata > Ceratodontiformes > Protopteridae > Protopterus > Protopterus annectens. The sequence goes on from NC_056751.1 coordinate 204,856,036, forward strand.
CATGACACTCTACATCCCACAGTATTCTGATACTGATTCAACTAAACATACCTGGACGTTCATCTTTGGTGAAAATGGTGGCACCCACATCCACAACATATGGTGTGATGGAAGCCTGGGAGATGTCTTGTGTTGCAAGGTTCACCAGGAATTCCTCAGTGGCTGTCAGAAGTTGTTCCACTGCAGGCCCACCACCAGTGACCTGAGGATCCCTGGCCATGTCCACTGCCTTTCTGTGTGCTGAGTGGATCATTTCTATGGCACAGTGTCATATCTGCTCATATGTGCAATTCTGATGCCCCACTGCATCTATGTTATGGACCAGTTCATCCCATAAGGCTTGCAACTCCTGCCTATTTGCCCTCCCTCTGGACAGCAGGACTTGGTAGTGTTGTCACAATGGCTCAATAATGAGTTCCTTTTCTACACCAGTGAAAGGTGGGCAATGCCTTGGGTGCATGTTATCACCTGAAATACAAAATAATGAGAAGGTATGCCAGGATCACATACATGGGTGTAGAGTATGTACAGACACAACAATTAAGACAGGCTATCAGTATTCCCTGCTTGATTACACATCTCATACACAACAGTGTGGCAGTCATGCAAAGGGTGTGGAGGCAATAGTGAACTACACCTGCTTGTGCCATGAGGGAGTCACATATGATCATACAACCAACACAGGAGTCTACTTGTGGTGTGGCCCATAGCAGGAAAGCCTCCCACCCAGAACATATGCCTATAGTTCAATGCCAAAACATAGCTGTGTAGTATTACAACTGCTAACAAAGGCTGTATCCCAGAGACCTGTGCTCCTAGTAAACAGACAGCATTAAACCCTTCTTGTTGTCTATATCCTCTGTAGGTGTTACACAGTTGCGGATCAATGGCATGTCACCAGTACAGTTCTAAGAAAGGCTTACTTATGTAATCCCCATTCCCCCTAAATATTATTAAAACATATGCATCATGTTGAAAACAAAATGGTTACATACCTGATGGAGTAGAATACTCCTCTTTTGAAAGATACAGATATATACATGTTGTGACAATGAGTTTACCATAGAAAGTAACTCTAGTACACAATGGTTTCCCTGGCTAGGAGTTTGCCTTTTTAAGATGGTCCTCATTAGCAGGTGATTGCCTCTGAACCAGTCTGTGATTGAGTAATGCTAACTGAAGCATACACAGCTAATTTGCAGTGTAATAAGGCAATCCGATGAAACTAGTGAAGGAGAAATAAGGGCTCAATGTAGAATCCATCCCCTTTCTCATATGACGGGGTGGAAATGCTGGGTAGAAATATTACATCAGCACAGACAGAATGTTTGTAGTAGATACGTATTACATACAGATGTGTGTGCTACAGGCTGTAGCTGCTGCTGCAGGCAATAGCCATAGACAGAGAGGCTGAAGACTGTGCAGGACAAAAACACTTATGAGTAAAGGTATGACCAGAGGCAGCCCTGGTGTACAGTCAGAGCCTGATTGCGGGAACCCAGCCCACAGGATACTGAGGTATGTGTTTAAGGTAAGTATGTTAGCCTAAGGTATTGTTAACAGAGTAAAAGTTTGTTGTGTCCTTGGACAATTTATGGGGTACTTTTACCTCAACCTTCTTAGCTTAGGAGGGTGGAGAAAGTAAATTAACTTTAAAAATTAACTCTCTCTTCCCAGCTAACATATGTCTCTGCTGTGCTGCAACAATCTTGTGATGGAAAGTGAATGTCTCTTCAGGAAGTCATTACATATTATTCCCCTATATTTAGCAGCAGCAGCAAGTATGTTTGACTCTTCAGTTTGTTATAGCTAAGAAGAGCAACCCTTGTAAATTCTAACTACTTTCGTGCCAAATAAAATATTGCTGTTCTATTTAACAAATATTCAGACCAAATATGGAGACTTGAGGTTTAAACTTCTTCCATCTAAGCTGTGGGAGAAAGTGCTAGACAGTTTTTCATTTAATTAAAAACTGTAGTTGTTTGGCATTAGGACATATAGACTTGCAGAGTGTTCTAACACCAATTACTAGGTTCAGTATTTTCATCCGTAGTTATGGTAGCAGTATTCCATTAGCTACCAAGGGAAAAACACTCTTCATCCCTATTAAGAGTTAAAGCATATACATTACTGCAAGCTATATCCATCTCATAAACACAAAGTTCACATTTTCTGACTTACAGACATGGCAGGCTGTACTAATGGCTCATCTCACAACTCTAACATGGCATCCATAACTTCTGGATTAGTTAACTGGGTAACTAGACTGGTCCAGGACTTATTTTCATCCAGGACCCATGCTGTAGGTAACATCTTATGTGTTTTATGTAATTTCAAAATCCCAATGGAAGGACCTTATGGCTGAAGTAAGAACAGCATGTAGACTCACAGATGGGTTCCCAATGGGAGTGGGAGTTCATCACAGCTCATCTCTGAGCCCACTGTTATTAATTCTAGTGATCTACATAATCAAACAAGGCTGGATAAGACAGATCAGCAAAGCAGCTGTATGCAGGCATTGTGGCATTGCAAGCACAGTCTAAATATGAACTTCAGCAAATGATATGAGACAGGAATGTAAAACTGGGCATGTGGGATAAAACAGTACAGACAAGCAGCTGCCATTGCAGCAAATGGGGGAAATATGAAAATGCTGAAAACTGAGATGGAAGGAAAAGTAGTGAAACAGGTTGACAGCTTCAATTGTTTGTGAGTGGCAGCTGAGTAGATCAGAAAGGATGTTTGAATCAGGAGGGCAAAGCTAAAATCAGAAGGGCTGCCAACAACTAGCACAGAATGTTAAGGGTAGCGTTTGACAGAAGAATGTCAAAGAAGCTGAAAGTACTTCTGTATGCTCAGGAAACCTGGGCAGTGAAGTTAGAGCAGTTGAGCAAGTTAGAGGGGATAAAGATGATACGAGTGGCACCAGGGGTAGGATATGCACAATGGGACACATGAAGCAACAAAAATATTAGAGAAAAAGCTAAAGTAGCAAAAATTGCAGAGAAGTTCTAACAGAACAGATTATGGTGGTTTAGCATGTTTACAAAAGAAGATGAGCTGGATAAGAAGATGTGGAAGAGAGAGAAAGAAAGCAAAAATTAATGAAAATGTCCAGCAAGGCAATGGATGTATTATGTGAGAGAAGATCTGCAGCAGTCAGGCATGATGGTCTCTGAAGGTAAGAGAATGGAATCAAATTTAGAAAGGTGATAACTACTAATGTAACAAGCTAAACTCATGTAGAAAATGGGAAATGTTGTTCAATGATGGTGATGATGATGATGATAATGATGACCATGACGGTGATGACGACTGTAAAATACAACAATGTTGCAACATCATATAAAAGAAACAGATAAAACAACTTTGCAATAGCTTATACATAAAACAAATAATCAAAAACATACAAACTGTTTCCATTGAACTAGAAGAAATTATGTTAAACTTGCAAAAACAACTTTATACTCTACACTTGCAAAACCACTCTTTTAAATAACTTAAACTACTTCATAAATATGCAGAATGGGCCCAAATAGTTTCTAAAACATTAGTTAGATGAATTAATCTTAAAAAATGGACCCACCAGAATATCAGAAATAAATTATAAGGGCAAAATATTGCATACTGATTGGGATATTATAAACTCTTTTGAAGAGATATATGATAACATCTACAGCTACAAAAAAACAATTCGACCCCAATCAATTTGAGGAATTTATAAAAGGTTTAAAATTTCAACTTTTAAATGAAAAACAATATAACTTTCTTAAGACACCCCTCATATTAGAAGAAATAAAATTTGCAATTGATAAATTGAAAATTAGTAAAACTCTTGGACCAGACAGTTTCACTGCTGAATTTTACAAAAAATGTATTCTACAAACCGCATCTATTTTGCTAAGAGTGCTCAACTATATCATTGCCAGTGATATCTCAGACCTTTATATTAACAACTCAAAAAACATTTTAATTCCAAAACCCAACTCAGATAAAAACTAACACATATAATTATAGACCTAGTGCTCTCATAAACATATATATTAAAATACTAACCTCAATACTAATATACAGATTGCAAAAAATACTACCATCTATAATATCTCCAGAGCTACTAGGTTTTATGAAACAAAGGCAGGTCTGTGATAACACTCTGACTCTTGACACAATAATTTAACTCTTAGCAAAAGATAAACATCCCAGATATGCATTAACTGTCGATGCAAGTAAAGCCTTTGAAAATGTAGATTTAAACTTTCTTTTCAAAATTCCCCCTTACTTTAATATACCCCAAGATTTTATAAACATCATTAAGGTAATCCACAAGAATGTATCTACAGCATTACATATAAATAAAATAAAATCTAAACCATTAAAAATAACCAATGGCACCAGACAAGGTTTCCTCCTCTTTTCTTATCTCTTCAGTCTTTATTTAGAATCACTATTGCTTTACATAGCACAAAAAAAATGTCTTCATATACCAAATGTCTAAAATCTTGTTGTCTGTCTTTCGGCTTTTCCTGTTAAGGGGTCGCCACAGCAGAACTCTGGTCCGCTAATGATTGTCAGTAGATTTTTACAAAATGTCGAGGTGCCAGCTCGACGCCCAACCTTCAATGAAGGCATGCCCATTTATGCACACATGTCTTTCGAACGCTACCCAACCACGGGGAGGACATGCAGACTCCACACAGAAGGCACTTCAAAGCCAAGCCGAGAATCAAACGGGAGAAGCTCTGGTTGTGAGGTGACAACACTACCGCCATACCACTGCGGCATATTACCAAACGTCTAAAATATTGATTTAAAATTTACAGAATTTGAGGACGATCTTAATATCTGTTTTGAACTTCCAAACACTGACTTACCTAAAATCTTGAAGTCAATTGAAACATTCTCAACAATAACAAACTATGAAATTAAACCAACAAAATCCTATATTTTCCCTATCAAGCCTTATGGTCATAAAGAATTGTACTTTCCTGTAAGTGAAATTAAAGTCAGTTGCTCACTAAAATACCTAGGAATTAACTATAAATATACACATAAGGAACAGTTGTAAGGGAACTTACAAAAAAATGGGAAATTGTTAAACAGGATATCTCTAGGTGGAAGAATACAAACCTTTCCTACCTATCTAGAGCTGCTATCATAACAATGAATATTCTGCCTAGAATTCTATACCAATTGAATGCCATAAATATTAATATCCCCAAAAATTTCTTTCACAAAATGAAAACTGCCCTCTCAAATTTCATATGGCACCCAAAGTCTAAAAGAATTAGTTATGATAAACCCGTACTACTTAAAGAAAAGGGCGGCATAAGGCTACCAGACTTAAAACTCTATTATGATATTATTTGTGCCAGCAGAATAATTCAAATTTCAAACCATGATCCAATCTACCAAATATGGTCCCCACTCTGGATCAAGATCTGTTACAATCATATAAGCTCCCTCAATATAAACCAAAAGGCCTTCTCCTTTATTAAACTAAAGAATATCAACACAATTAAAATTCACCCTGTGATTAAGAACAAAATAAATATATTTCAAAAACTAATTACATCACTTCACCTAGAAGATACACTTGAACTATTACAGCCTGTATATCTAAACCCAAATTTGAAGTTAGGTAACAAGATGATAGACCTAACATGTTATCCTCAAGTTAAATATATCACAGTTTGGGGATTACACCAGCTGGATAATTTTAATTTAGCTGATTTGAGAGCCTATCTAGGAGTCCCCAATAAATATAACATCATGCTTAGACAAATCAGACTACTTATAAGTGCTAAACTCTCAAAATTAGTGATCGCTGAACAAGACATTAGAATAATTCAATCAATCTTTAAAACTTTATCTTACAAAACTAAAATGATCTCAAAGGCCTATTAATGTATATCTTCAGTTAAATCTCAAGCTTCACTTTTATACTCCAACTACTGGTATGGGAAAAATAACAATATTACTATAGATCAAAAATCTCAAGCATTAAAGCATACACTTAAATTATTCCATTTAAAAACTTAATCTACACTCAGCTCATGATTTACAAAAATGCATATCATATACCTGCTGTTCTAAATAAATTCAGCTCTAAACACTCACCAGTCTGTCCCTACTGCCCTTAGGAGGTGGCAGATTTACTGCACATCTTCTGGAGTTGCAAGAAAGTTTATAAGTTATGATGTTCATTTAAAGTAAAAATTGATAAAATGGGTTATGAAAAGACTACCTTTTCATGGGAAACAGCAATTCTCCACATAACACCCAAAGACCTCACAGGCATACACAAACATGTTTTGATCTCAGTTTGTGAACTAATTAAATACTTTATTGCCAAAAACTGGTAAGATAAATCTGAGATTATATGGGAAAATTTCATGAATATGGCAACTAATTTTATATCATCACACAAACTGGTAAATAAAAATCAGAATAAAATGTCATATTTTCAAAAATACTGAGGTTATCTCCTAGACACTATACTCAAATATTAATTGAAGATACTTTTAGATACTCTATTATAACACACCCAACTACTTGGAAATTTCACCCTTACTCTTCCCTATCCTCACAACTGAACTCTGTGTTTATTAACTAACACTATATAGATGAAGACCAAATGATAAAACTGAAATTCCACTTCAATACTATACAATTGCTATACCAGTATGTTTACCTCTTTCTCTCCCTCTCTCTTCCATTCCCTTTCTCAACATCTTTCCAATTGATGTAATAACTGTGGCATCTAAGTGTAAATAGTTGTAAATATGTTTTTTTCTCTTTGTCACACAACTTCATTGCTTTTACCATCTTGTGCACAAAGAGTCATGCATACCATAAATGTATCCTTATAATACTGGAACACCATAAGCAATGCAGATGACAGCCTTGTGAGCACCACAATATCAGTACACAGTTAATATCTTCTCATGTGTACAATTGTTTGAAATTATGATATTTTCATAATTGTTTTTCTTGTATTTCTTTTTGTTTTTCTGTTTTCATACATATGTTTATAATTTCTGCATGTTTCATTTGTTCTTCATATGTAAATCAATAAACATTGAATTGAAAAAAAAACATAAAAAGTATATATTCTTTGCATCACAGAATAATAGAATACATTAGAATAAATCCATAAAGCTGAATGGTTGAAATGCGAAATGGCATTACATTGACCACAAAAGGTCAAAACTCACAATGTTGAAAAACTTGGCAGTCTTGCATCCCCACACCCCCTGCTAATTATATTTACCAATTCCAAGATAGCACTACAATGAACAAAGGAGAAAACCCTAGCCCCCACTGTACCGTGATCTCATTAGCATTTTGAGTTTCGACCTTTTTTTGGCCAATGTAGTGTCGTTCTGCATTTCGGCCATATGGTATTATGAATGCAACTTCACAATAATGCATAATATCTATATCGATCTCTCTCTCTCTCTCTATATATATATATATATATATATATATATATATATATATATATATATATATATATATATATATGAGAGAGATAGATTATTTATTCAAGAAAGAACACAAACAGTAGTAAATGTGTTAAAAGCATTTACTTTAAACAGTGGTACATAAATTTAAAACAGTTGCAGATTTAGACTGAAAACATTTCGGAGTTTAATGATCACAAAACAAACACACTATGTGGAATCATATTACAGAGAGAGAGAGAGAGAGAGAGAGATTTTACGTATATTGTTAACTAGAAAAGTGGACTAGTAGGCAAAAACACCTTATAGATTCTTCAAACACCCACCTATATCTATATCTATATCTATATCTACATCTATATCTATATCTATATCTATATCTATATACACATACATGCTTGAGTCTACAACACTTAGCAGAATTCCTGTTACAGCAAATGGTTCAAATGCCCATTTCACTGAAACACCTTTTAATCAAATTCCGTATCATTGAAACATCATACATTGAGAATCACCCAAGGGCAAATGTTTCAAAAAGAGCTTTTTTTTCAGGGACAAGATGCCTGGCACCCCCCACCCAAACTGGGTCAGGGGGCTTTGACCCCCCCACCCTCTTTTCTTATTTATGCTAACTTGACAGTTGCACATCTAGGTAGAGAAGTGAAAATACCTCACATATGGAATCGCTGTCAGCAGTAGAGAGATAGAGGCAGAGACAGAAACAGAGATAGAGAGAGAGACAGTTAGATAGGCAGACATAAATGTGTATTTATTAGTGTAATGGAAATGTTAGAACAAGAGTAAGACCATCTATATTGGAAATTATAGCTAAATGAGCACAGTAATTAAGACAGTCCATAGAGATCCATGTCATATAACCAAAGTAAACAGGATATATTACTGTGCAGGTGAATTAATAACTGATAAAGTTCTACCACAAGAACACAGGGTAGTGAGGGAGAGAAAGGGGAAAATTTGAATACCATCATGGAAGTACCGAACAGAGAAAATTATAAAGCAACTAAGATAAATAGTGTCACTGTTAGAAGAGTATAGAAGAGGGAAAAGATCAACAAAAATTCTTAGAAAGATGGATGTGATAAAAACTATGCACAGTATTACAGCAGGTCAGGATCTATCATGCACTATCGCAAATAAATTAAAAATCTTAGCACAGGCACAAAAACGTAGCTGATACACAGATAAATATAAAGGAAAAGTACAAAATAAGCAATTTATTGATGACCCAAAAAGGTTTATAGAGAATTGGGAAACAAGGTAAAAGGAATTGAAAGACCACCAACATAAAAGAAATAGATGCATTTTGGAGAAGCATCTATGAAGATCCTGTAGAACTTACGAAAGATGCTAAATGGATAGAAGAAGTAAAAGAAACAATAAAAAGTTTAAAGGTACAGGTTATGAAATGGGATGAAGTAACAGCCATAGAGATTGAAACAAAGTTAACAAAAGCCTCTAATTGGAAAACGCCAGGCCCAAATCCAGTACCTAACTTCTGGTTAAAAGTATTAATATCTTTGCACAAAGATTTAGCCATGAATAAGAACTATTTATATGCGCACCCTGAACAGACAGCAACCTGAATAACAAGAGGAAAAACAATGCTCCTACTTAAGAGTGAGCCTGCAATCTACCCTAAAAATTATAAACCAATAACTTGCCTTCCGACAACTTATAAACTATATACTGGAATTGATGCCGAGAGAGTTTATAGTTATTTAGAAGAAAACTCAAGTATGGCAATAGAACAAAAGGGCAATAAAAGAAAGTCATATGAAACAAAAGCTCATTTTATTTTATTTTAGGGGGTTGGGGAATGGTTACAGGTTTTAAGGTGTTTGCCTTACAAACACAGTAACACAATCTCACAGGGGATAATTATTAGGGCTTAAAAAATAAAAAAAAAGTAAGAAGTAGCCTTAGCCTAGTAATCTATGAATTTGTTGTTAAAGTCATAGTAGAGAACTGTAAAAAGGGAAAGAATTTAAGTATCTCATGGACTGACTATAAAAAAGCATTGGGTATTATCCCACATTCATGGAGAAAAGAATGCTTAAAAACTACACTGATTGACTACATTACAGTGACCATGAAACAGTGGCAGACCCATTTGCAATTAAACCATGATAAAGGACAAATTATTATTCCAGGGATAAAAATTCAAAGGGGGATATTCCAGCGTGATTCTCTGTCACCGCTGCTATTCTGCCTTGCCCTTAACCCATTAAGCTATCTACTTAGCAGCTTAGGCCAATGGCTATAATTTGACTCACATAAACCAACAAAGCGTAAAGACTTTTCATCTTCTTTTTGTCAATTATTTAAAACTGTATAGCTCATCAGATGAGGAACTGAAAGCACAACTGCAAGGGTTCAGGCCCCTAGGCAGTGAGACATTTCCCTGCAATATATTTGACTGGGGACACATGGCTGAAGTGACATTCAGCTGCAGAGAAATATGGCTGTTTGCAAATTCCCTGTGGGCAAAAAGAAGCACACATTGAATGCTCACAGCTTTAATAACTAAATGCATGGATGCAGAAGAAGTAATGAGTGTTGTGCTCAGTGTACAGTACATACATAAGTAACTACAACATGTAGAAGTGTGCTATAGCAAGGAGGAAATCCTGCAGGCTACTGTAGTCACATTTGTGTTCCAGTATGTGTTTTAGGTAATGTTCCCTATACAATGTCAAGGGGTAGTGGTCCACACACACCAATTATAAAGGCACTGCCCATTGTGCACTGAATTTTTACTGCCACTGACATGTCCTCTGGCAAGCCTGCTGCTGATGCCTGCCATATTGTTTGCTGTCTCATGTTCCCTTGGGGACCATGGACATTGTTTTCCCCCTGTGCATTTGGTTTTTGAAGCTGTGGGCATGGCAACACATTCTTTTGTTTGCCCACAGGGAATTTGCAAACAGCCATATTTCTCTGCAGCTGAGTGTCACTTCAGCCATGTGTCCCCAGTCAAATGTACCACAGGGAAATGTCTCGCTGCCTAGGCACCTGAACCCCAACTGCAAGCTGTCAAAACTTTTTCAGATGATAAAAGAATGTCATTTAGTCTTGATAAATGTGCAAAAACAACATTTAAAGAAGGAAAACTGCAGCACCAAGAAAACATCAGTTTGGGACCAGAATGTGATATAAAAGAACTTGAGCAAGAGGGAGTGTATAAATATTTGGGAATTGAAGGATCAACAATGAAACATGAACAAATGAGAATAAAACTTAGTATTCAACACTCTAGATTACTTAAATTAATCCTGAAAACAGCATTGACATCTAGGAACAAAATCCAAGGTATAAACCAATTTGTTCTTCCTGTCCTAACTTACAGTTTTGAAGTGATTGATTGGCCCCATAATGTGTTGGATGCTTTATGCTCACCAAATGATTTATAAAAATCAGTACATACCAAGATTATATATTCCCTATTCTGAAGGAGGATTGGGCCTCCTTTAAACTGATTACATGTGTAGATCATGTTTATATTACATGATCGAACAGTGAAATGTTCGAACACATAATAATCGACCCCTAAATATTGAAATGCCATAAAGTCGAACAGCAAAAAAGCCCAATAAAAACACTGAAACAAACCATAAAAACACTTTAAGCACACCACCCGCTACTTAAATATACCAACTCTGAGGTCGCACTACAGTGCAGACAATGGAAAACTTCCATGTCCACACTGTACAGAGATCTACATTGAACCATTCGACATTCCGACGATTCGACATTTAGGGGTTGATTATTATGTGTTTGAACATTTCACTGTTTGATCACATAATATAGACCCTATAGATCTGCAATCATGAGACTCCACACATATATCCTGACCTCATAGGACCCAAATGTAGTGAAAGTTTTGAAACATGAGGAGAATAAATCTAAGATGACTTCCCTGCTTAGGCTAGCAGAAACATATCGGCATCAAGCAGGAATGGAAATCAAACCACAAGTAAAAACCAGGCAGCAACTGAATGTGCCAAAAAAAAAGAAGAAATGTTGAAAATGTATAAATATAGTTGCAAGTATAGTAAACTTCTGGAAAAACTCATGTTGATCAGGAACATATGCAGGAATGGTTAAGGAGAGGTGAATTCAAACCAAGAGATGAAATTTTAATACTGGCGGTACAAGATAGTGGGCTACATATACTTTGGTTTACAAAGTCCATTGAGCATGTGGGAGAAAACAGACAAATGTACATTTTGTAAAACAGAACTGGAATTAGTTCATATCTCGTTGCTAGTTGTGACATACAAATGGCAGAAGGACTGTATACTGAAAGGCATAATAATGTGGCAAGACTGTTGCACTGGGAATTGTGCAAACATTATGGTACTGAAGCGGCTGAAAAACACTGGAAACTTGAGCCACAAAGCATCATAGAAAATGATGAAGTCTACATCACATGGGATCACCCATTAACAACAGTTCAAAAGATAGATGCCAGAAAACTGGATATAGTGGTCCATTAAAAGAAGACAAAAGTAGCATTGACCATTGAAATCACCACACCCAGTGACTACACTGTCTAGTGTACAGAGAGACAGAAAGTCATGAAATATCAGGATTTGTAGACAGAAATGAGAGCAATGTGGAAGAAAGATACTCAGACAGTTCCAATAGTAGTAGGAGCAATGGGTCTTATAAAACAATATCTACAATCATATTTAGATTTGTTACCAATAGATGTAACTTCATACGAATTTCAGAAGGAGTCATTACTGGTCACATCGTGGGTGCTGTGAAGAGCACTTCTGGCTGACATCAAAGATTGAAACGATACTAATTTCATGAACTTTAATCGTACTTTGACTTAGGAATGGGGTCCATTCCTGTCATGATATTAGAAACTCAAACGTTTTGGTGAAATTAAAAAAAAGGAAATACACAAAAGAACTCACTCCCAGTGTGGAGATTTTAATGTCCAGAGGTCTCATCATTTAGTTTTCTGTTTTTTACTGCACTGCTATAAGTTTTGCACATTTGCATGTGTTAGCAGTGCCCTGTACAGTAGTAAATAGCTAGAAAACAAATTTTCTCTGTAGAATGGTCCATAAAGCTGCAACCTGCAAGTGGGCAATATAGTGCAAATACCTTGTGCGCCAATAAGTTTAGAGTAGCTCTCTGGGCCTCACGTGGCAATACCTTCATATTTAGTAGAATTCAGTACTGAGCAAACATTAAAGTTAGGAGAATTTAGTAATGTTTAGGACAATCAGCCCCAACAGATCATCCAAATTAGTCTACACAAACAAAGCACCCTTAATAGTCCTCTAATCACAATACACCACCCTCATGCAGCTCACAAATCAAAGGACTGGACAGTTTGGATATGCAATTTCATTACTTCTCAGTAGCCAGCTTGGTTGATATGGGCATCTTGAGATAATGTTGCAATTGTCTCATGTTTACTGACACCTATTTAATCCTTAAAGAATCAGACACAGTATGAGACAGGTGTAATTACACAAAGACAATGGAGGCTAAACTGTCATATACAAGTCCAAATCAGGTTGTTGAAACTACACACACAACACCCACTTCACAGAGCACACAACCAACAGATAGATTAATGTGCACTGATGTACTTAAAAGCAATCCTCCTAAACAACAAAGATTGCCTAGACTGCCTGTTGACAAAGCTATGTCTCAGTAAGTCCAAAGGCAGTCAGAAAAAACAGCACCAAACACCGCACATACTGTCACTCTCAGTTGTGCCCCAAACCCTAACCCCTAAGGCAAGCAAACACACTTTTCAGGAATCCCATCATAAGGAACTCCATTGTAAGTTATATTGTTGCCCCTCTAATCAGGCTTAACAAGGAGAAAATAACTGCTATTTGCTTATCTGGAGACAGGATGCACCAAATCGCGCAAGCAGTCAAGTCATTATGCCTAGGTAAAAATTACTTGAGATGTACTGTACCTCCCTGGACTATACGAAGATAGACATTGTGGAGCTTTCAGACTATATATCTCAGGCAAGTATGAACTTGGTACTGAGCAGCATATTACCATCACTAAGGATGATGCCACAATATCAACAGAAAATGATTAATTTTAACAAGTGGCTTTATTTCTAGTGTTGTTCTAAGGGAATCAAGTATTTGTCAGCTTAGAAGGACATGATCACCAGACCATGTTGCTTTGTCAAGGATGGTCTGCACCTTTCCTTAATAGGCTTTCAAATACCAAATAATGCTTTGTCCACTCCCATAGCACCTTTTTTAGGTAATACCAAATCGACAAATCTAACATAGCTTTTTCTAGGTTAAGGAGAGTAGAGATACCTTTCCAGAATTTTTGAAGGTATGTTTTATTATTATTTTGGAGTATGGTGAAATAATTTTGTTGATCTGAGATGATGAGCTTTTTTACTTTATTGCGAAGTATATTGTATTCATTATGGAGTAGGGGACTCTTGTTTTTCTGGTAATGTGCCCAGACTTTATCTCTGTGCCACATGGTTGATAGTGTGTTTTTGGTAAGCCAAGGGGCAGTTTTAATTTTTATCCTCTTTGTCCTTAAGGGAGCTTGGGAGTCTAGTAGTTTCAAGAATGTTGAATTGAAGTGGGAAACTGCATTATCTAGAGATAATGTTTTTAGAGTGTTCCAGTTTATTGCTTTTAGGGAGTTTGAAAAGGCTGTTGGGTTAAAGTTTTTTTGGTCATGGATAGTGATGTAATTATGAGTGCGATGTAGACTTTGGGTGAGTCGATGAGTGAAGATGGGTAAGTGGTCACTAAGGGGATCGGGAAGAGTGCCACTGTGAGAGAAATAATGGGGAAGAGAGACTAGAATCCAATCCAGAATACTGCCACTAGAGGGGTTTTTGGAGGGGTGTTTTACAGAGTTGATCAGCTGGGAAAAATTGTAGAGGTTGATGTTAAGTGGGTTTGTAGAAGACTGAATGGAGGCCCAGTTAATATTCGTATCTCCTAAGATTATTGTTTCATTGCTGATATTGTTGGAGAGCCAGGAGAGGATATCTTCAAGTGTAGAGATATTATCCCCTGGAGGGATGTAGAGGGAAGCTATACATATATGTTTGTGTTTGTTAACTTGGAGAAGTGTGAGAAGTAGTTCTGCATTGTTAAATTGTGGAGTAGGTTTATTATAGGGAGTAACTGACAAGAAGGATGAGTATAGGAGAGCTACTCCTCCTCCTTTTTTGTGGGACCTGTCTTTTCTAATGATGGAGTAGTTTGGCAGAATTAATTCAGAGTCTTTTATATGGGGTTTGAGCCATGTTTCAGAGATGGATAAGATGTCAGGTTTATTGTGTATAAGCCAGGCATGGAGGTTTGGGACTTTGTTTACTATACTTTGGGAGTTTAAAGAAGTTAGTAGTATGGACTTGCCTGTAGTAGGTGTGGTGAGGGGGCCTGGGTTGGGATGGATATCGCCTGATAATAGACTGGTTATCAGATGTAGGATTGGACTGGATAGGTAATTGGACAGTTTAGTGAATAGATTAGGTTCTAATATGATTTTGAAGGATTTACTGGTTCCTATGGGGGTAGAATGATTTAGAGAAGTAATGAGCTTGTATGGGAAGAGTAGAAGGTTTTTTCTAGGATAAAGATGGGGAGAAATAGGAGTGTTAGTGTATGAGAGAGGGGAATTAAGATGGTTGGTTACATGGAAGGATTGTGAGTGGTGGGAGTTAATGGGTTGGGTGAGGTAGTAAAGATAGGATAAATTAAGAAGTAGTAGTGGTAAAAAGCAGAAGGATAAAGGTTTTGAGAGCATGATGAAATGGGTTTTCTAGAGATGCAATGTTGCTGTTGAGTTATATATGGATATAAGAGAGGGCTATGTATAGAGGAGCTGGTAAGTATCCAATAGTGGTGAAGGAGGGAAGAGTATCTTATATTAGGAGAGGGTGTGGTTATGGGTGGGTGTTGAGAGAAAAAGGAAGCCTTTTGGCTAGCTGAAGATAATCTTGGGGAGGAAAATGAAGTTAAATTTGGGCGGGATAAGGGAGTGGGTGTTTCCCAGTTGGAAGATTGATTGGCTAAGAAAGGCAGTGGGTGTGGTTTTGGGGGAATAAAGGTAGAGGTGCTGGGGGCAGGTGGAATTTGGGGGCAGGGTAGGGGAGCGGAGTGAGCGGGAAGAACCAAGGCGAGCAGGAGAAGATCGAGAACCTATCAGTGGAGGATTGTTGCAGAAGGGTAAGTTAGCAGAAGGGTGTGCAGAGGGGACCTGGAAGTGGTAGGTTTGGGTGGGCTGTAAGTCCTTAGGATAGAGAGTGAGAAGGAGAAAAATAGGGCTTAGATAAAAAGAAAAATAGGGCTTAGATAGAATACCAGAAGTGAGTGATTTGAGGTTTAAATTAGTAGGGAGAGGATGCCATCTAGTGGACAGATGCTGAAGTGTACCTTGGCCCCTAGGCAATCTCTGGCCTAATTTGGACAAGGGAGAAGGGAGCTAGTGTATCTCAGGGAACAAGATGAGGGGGAAGGACGGAGGTACAGAAATAAGAGGGGTTTTAGGCCGCTGGCTTTCCTGGCAGGGAGCGTCTAAAACAGCTAGCAGGGCTTAAAAATAAAATAGGTTAGGGCTTAGCAGCAGATGCACATAATTCCTTGGACTCCTCAGGGAGAAGCTGGGATCAATTTCAAAAAGTGATGAGGCAGCAGAGGTGTTATGATAACTTGTGCAAATTGGATGAGCTTGTACAGTTGGTTAGGTCTAGGTGTCCACCCGGCCAAGTCACAGGGGGTAATTCAGGACAAAAAGCTGGAGAACAGGAGAGAAAGTTGGAAGAGAGATAGTACTTTAGAATAAAAATGTCATTATCTCCTAGTAGCAGAATTAGGGAGGTATCAAACATATAATACAAGCAAAGATACAACAAATTTTAAAAACAGTGTTATGAGAATAAAATCCCTATTGTCTAATAATTAGTTTCAGGTAAAGGCAGCTGTAGAGAGGTTAACAGGACAAATATAAGCTTCTTCTCATTATGTAAGATACATTAGCAATTTGTTTAAACATTTGTTTCAGTTAAAGGCAGCTGTAGAGAGGGTAACAGGATACACATAAGCTTTCTACTCACTATCTAAGATACATGAAATGTTCGAACACATAATAATCGACCCCTAAATATCAAAAGGCCGTAAAGTTGAACAGCAAAAAAGCCCAATAAAAACACTAAAACAAACCATAAAAACACTCTAAGCACACCACCCGCTACTTAAATATACCAACTCCGAGATCACACTACAGTGCAGACAATGGAAAACTTCCATGTCCACACTGTACAGAGATCTACATTGAACCATTCAACATTCCGACGATTCGACATTTAGGGGTTGATTATTATGTGTTTGAACATTTCACTATTTTATCACATAATATAAACCCTATAGATCTGCAATCATGAGATTCCACACATATATCCTGACCTCATAGGACTCAAATGTAGTGAAAGTTTTGAAACATGAGGAGAATAAATCTAAGATGACTTCCCTGCTTAGGCTAGCAGAAACATATCGGCGTCAAGCAGGAATGGAAATCAAACCACAAGTAAAAACCAGGCAGCAACTGAATGTGCCAAAAAGAAGAAATGTTGAAAATGTATAAATATAGTTGCAAGTATAGTAAACTTCTGGAAAAAAAACTCATGTTGACCCGGAACATACGCAGGAATGGTTAAGGAGAGGTGAATTCAAACCAAGAGATGAAATGTTAATACTGGCGGCACAAGATAGTGGGCTACATATACTTTGGTTTACAAAGTCCATTGAGCATGTGGGAGAAAACAGACAAATATACATTTTGTAAAACAGAACTGGAATCAGTTCACACCTCATTGCTGGTTGTGACATACTAATGGCAGAAAGAGTGTATACTGAAAGGCATAATAATGTGGCAAGACTGTTGCACTGGGAATTGTGCAAACATTATGGTATTGAAGCAGCTGAAAAACACTGGAAAAATGAGCCACAAAGCATCATAGAAAATGATGAAGTCTACATCACATGGGATCACCCATTAACAACAGTTCAAAAGAGAGATGCCAGAAAACTGGATATAATGGTCCATTAAAAGAATACAAAGGTAGCATTGATCATTGAAATCACCACACCCAATGACTACAGAGTCTAGTGTACAGAGAGACAGAAAGTCATGAAATATCAGGATTTGTAGGCAAAAAAGAGAGCAATGTGGAAGAAAGATACTCAGACAGTTCCAATAGTAGTAGGAGCAATGGGTCTTATAAAAAATATCTACAATCATATTTAAATTTGTTACCAATAGATGTAACTCCATACGAATTTCAGAAGGAGTCATTACTGGTTACATTGCGGGTGCTGTGAAGAGCACTTCTGGCTGACATCAAAGATTGAAACAATACTAATTTCATGAACTTTAATCGTACTTTGACTTAGGAATGGGGTCCACTCCTGTCATGGTATTAGAAACTCAAAAGTTTTGGAGAAATTAAAAAAAGGAGATACACAAAAGAACTCACTCCCAGTGTGGTGATTTTAATGTCCAGAGGTCTCATCATTTAGTTTTCGGTTTTTACTGCGCTGCTATAAGTTTTGCACATGTGCATGTGTTAGCAGTGCCCTGAACAGTAGTAAATAGCTAGAAAACACATTTTCTCTGTAGAATGGTCCTTAAAGCTGTAACCTGCAAGTGGGCAATATAGTGCAAATACCTTGTGCGCCAATAAGTTTAGAGCAGCTTTTTGGGCCTCAAGTGGCAATACCTTCATATTTAGTAGAATTCAGTACTGAGCAAACATTAAAGTGAGGAGAATTTAGTAATGTTCAGGACAATCAGCCCCAACAGATCACCCAAATTAGTCTACACAAACAAAGCAGCCTTAATAGTCCTCTAATCACAATACACCACCCCCATGCAGCTCACAAATCAAAGGACTGGACAGTTTGGATATGCAATTTCATTACTTCTCAGTAGCCAGCTTGGTTGATATGGGCATCTTGAGATAATGTTGCAATTGTCTCATGTTTACTGACACCTATTTAATCCTTAAAGAATCAGACACAGTATGAGACAGGTGTAATTACACAAAGACAATGGAGGCTAAACTGTCATATACAAGTCCAAATCAGGTTGTTGAAACTACACACACAACACCCACTTCACAGAGCACACAACCAACAGATAGATTAATGTGCACTTATGTACTTAAAAGCAATCCTCCTAAACAACAAAGATTGCCTAGACTGCCTGTTGACAAAGCTATGTCTCAGTAAGTCCAAAGGCAGTCAGAAAAAACAGCACCAAACACCGCACATACTGTCACTCTCAGTTGTGCCCCAAACCCTAACCCCTAAGGCAAGTAAACACACTTTTCAGGAATCCCATCATAAGGAACTCCATTGTAAGTTATATTGTTGTCCCTCTAATCAGGCTTAACAAGGAGAAAATAACTGCTATTTGCTTATCTGGAGACAGGATGCACCAAATCGCACAAGCAGTCAAGTCATTATGCCTAGGTAAAAATTACCTGAGATGTACTGTACCTCCCTGGACTATACGAAGATAGACATTGTGGAGCTTTCAGACTATATATCTCAGGCAAGTATGAACTTGGTACTGAGCAGCATATTACCATCACTAAGGATGATGCCACAATATCAACAGAAAATTATTAATTTTAACAAGTGGCTTTATTTCTAGTGTTGTTCTAAGGGAATCAAGTATTTGTCAGCTTAGAAGGACATGATCACCAGACCATGTTGCTTTGTCAAGGATGGTCTGCACCTTTCCTTAATAGGCTTTCAAATACCAAATAATGCTTTGTCCACTCCCATAGCACCTTTTTTAGGTAATACCAAATCGACAAATCTAACAGTATAGCAAAATCAACTCAACAAAACTTCAAGGTGTTACCTCCAGACATTTGATCCATCCCAGTCTGGCTTTGCAAAGGAAGGTCATGCTTACTAAATCTGATGGGCTTCTTTGGAATGGTCACTAAGGCAATGAATGAGGTTAAGACATGTGCATTCTGCCTACCAAGATCTGGCTAAGCATTTGATAAAATACCCCACTTGCATATTGTCAACAAACATAAAGAACTAGTTATAAACCTCTCTTTTACATGCAGGATAGTTAGCTGGCTCACTGATAAAACCCAGGAACATAGAATCAATGAGGCCACCTCCACAAAGAGGCTGGTCATCAGTGGAGTCTCCCAGGGTTCTGTGCTAGTTCTACTGCTCTTTGGCATCTACTTCTCAGATGTCAAAACCAATGTCAAAGGCCTCTAGCTAATCAGGTTTGCAGAATAATTGCAAACTGGGAGTTGTCACAGAATCCCTCCAAGACTAGAACACCCTTTAGGAAGGTCAAATATAGACAGACACTCGGGGTCAAAGCGATGGCTTAAAACTCAACACCAAGAAATGCATTATAATACCTCATGAGAAGTCTGCCACCCTGGGTAACTATGTCATCGATAAAACACACTTAAACATTGATTCACTAGTCAAGGATGTGAGAGCACATGTAGATAGTAACTTGGCTTGTGACTGAGGCTTTCAAGGATGGACAGTCCAGGATAGTAAGAAAATTTTTCTATGTTACTCAATTTATAAGCAAGGTCATGGTATCTAGGTCCAGGGAGGTCATCATATTACTAAACTCAGCCTTCATCAGGACAATTATAGAGTATAATGCTCACTTTGGTATGTACCTGAATAGACTCATGCAGCAACTGGAATGTCCAGAAAGGTTCATTACAAAAATAATACAGGGAGTAATCAAAACACCCTGTGTCGATTGCCTCAAAGCCCTGATTCTTTACTCAGAATCATACACATTTCTGAGACACAGTCTTTGCCTGGCATACAATGTATCCTTGCACCCTATTTTGATGAACCTTTTGCACATCTACAAAACAAACAAGATCAAAACTACTAGATTAAAAGACTTAAATTTTTCTTGCAACTTAAATAGGACATGTTGGAGTGACAGATACGTTTCTCAGAAAATTCCTATTCCCTGGAGCAGAGCCCCCATCCATGTGAAGGAGAGTTCCTCTCTATCCCTATTTATGTGCAACTTGGACCAGTACATGGACAATCAGAAATTCACCCCTTGTCTAGCTCTTATGTCTCTGATGGACATATGCAGTCAGTAAATCAACCCTATAAATCTAATATAAATCAAATTTGTGGGTCACATTTGGGTGCACAGCTAAGCTTTTAAGGACCATAGTGGTCCTTTGTCTTGTATACACATAAGACCCTATGAACCTTATGGGTGTATGGGTGTACTCCATTTCATCAAATGGGCTACAATGTTGAAAGCTGAATGGTCAGTGTTAAAACATTAAAATGCTGAACATTGACACATACTGTGCATGCATCAAGGATTAACCCAGAGCAGGCTGAACCAAAAGAAAGTGTTTCTGTAGCTGTGCAAGAACATTTAGATTGAAAGCAATACAGGGTATAATGATCACAATACAAACATACAGTTAAGAATTATATTACAGATAATTATATATTTACATTTGTTGACTGGGAATATGGTCTGGAAGGCAAAAACATCTTACACTTTCAAACACACATGTATATAATTTATGTGTGTGTATATGTATGTATCTTTATATATATAAATATATATATATATATATATAGATATATATGTATATACACTTACGTACACATGAGAGTGCAACACTTGGAATTCCTAGTAAATGAAATGCTTCAAAAGCTCACTTCAGTGAAACACCTTCCTATCAAATTCCAAATAATTGAAATATCATACATTGAGAATCACCCAAATAAAAAAGTTTCAAAAAGAAATTTCTGCAGGGCAAGGTGCTTTGCCCCTCACAAGTGGGCAATGGGCATTGACCCCCTCACCCTGTTTATTTAAATATGCTAACTTTATATTTGCACAACTGGGTAGAAAAGTGAAAACTCAGCGCACAGAATTACTATCAGTAGTAGGTAGATAGACAGTGAAACAGATAGATAGATAGATAGATAGATAGATAGATAGATAGATAGATAGATAGATAGATATGCATATTTATTAGTGTAATGAAGATTTTAGATTGAGTAAGGCAGTAGTGATATATATATATATATATATATATATATATATATATATACTATCATTTTATTGAAATGGACTCAGTCAAATGATCATATCATTGACTCACATCCACAAAATGTCACATTGCCGAATTCCGATATAGCTGAAATACATTCTAAATTTGACCTAGGAAAAACTTTATTTATTTTACATTTGTTTACTGGGAAAGTCCGACTGGACACAGGTCCTTTTTCAGTGGAGGCCTTGCAAGAAAAACTCCACATAGTACATACAATATGACAACATATGAATAAACTTGAATAAATATGTGTCACACTTAGTTACACATTTAAGACTATAACAAAAGAAAAACAAGTTCCATAATTGCTTTATATAACTACTATGTTAAATGAAATGCAAGTCCTATCCAGAGGTATTTATAAGTAAGTTGTCCTAGCTAAATTGTCAACATTTTAGAGTACCTATGTTAATATACAGTGGTAGATTCAGCCTAGAAGGGGTGATAGCACCAACTGAATGTTGATGTTTTAATCTGGATTGGTGCATGAGCATGGCCAGTTTGTAGATAAATTAGTTTTTAGCATTTTTTAAATTGAGTTGAGGTTGGGATAGATGTTAAGTTGGAGGGTAATGTGTTCCAGATTTTGGCTATGGAGTTAGAGAAGAGCGATTCACCCGCATGATTGCTGGTCGTGGTTATCTTTATCAAGGGTTTACTACTAGAGAGCAGAGTTCTGGCACTGGAGAATGGCTGTAGTACGTTTGTCACTACAAGAGTTTTCTCTGGTTGACAGAAGATTTTCTGAGCCATAGTTAGTTGGTTGGTTAAATAGCTAGTTGGTTAAAATTAGCTGAGTTGTTTGAGTGCTGTACAGTGATGTGACCTAAAGGGAAAGTTAACTCCAAACCTGGCAATTTTGTTATAACAAGAGTTAAGGTTAGCTAACTCAGATTTTGTTGGGTTAGCTAATATGGGTGAAGCACAGAGCAGTGTAGAGATAAGATGGGTTTGGGCAATAGTAGTTTTTGTATTGTTAGTGAGGTATTGCTTGTTCCTATGCAGTGTACCAAGTTGTTTCTGTACTTTTTTGTAGTTTGGGATATGTGGATGTCAAATCTCATATTACTGTTTATTTCAGCTCCCAGAAGTTTGGTGTGAGATGCAGGTGAGGTGATAGTGTGGTTTGCTGATACAATATTGAATGTGGCGAAGAATATAGTAGCTGTAGTGGGACTGAATAGCATGAGATTGTTTTTTTGGGGGGGTTTAAAACTAGGTGGGAGTTTGTCAACCAATGTTCTACTGCTATGAAGGGCTCTTGAGTTAGTGTTTGTAGTTCTTGTATAGTAGTAGCAGCACATACCACTGTAGAATCATCTGCATATTGAATGACTGAGGCATGCAGGGCTGAGGTGTGAAGGTTGTTTGTAAATACTGAGAAGAGTAGGGGACCTAATATGGAACCTGGAGAACTCCAATGGTCACAGGAAGAAGGGGTGGCAGAGTTTGTTGCCAGTGTACTGCTCATTGGGACCCAGAGTCCTGGAACCATGCAAGAGTAGACTGACATAGTTTCATCTCAGCAAGAACATTGATGAGTTTGGTGTGTGAGACCATACTGAATGCTTTTGATAAGTCTAGGAAGACAGAGGATATGTATTAATGATTGTTTCTGTGAAAATTGACAGTATTAGTGAATGATATTAGTGCAGTGGTAGCACTGTAGTATGCACAGAAACTTTGCTGAGTATTGGTTAGGAACTTGTTAGTTTGCAGGTAATCCATAATTTGGTTATGTACAATGTTCTCTAGTAACTCAGATAGAGGGGATAAGATCACAATTGGTTGATAGTTGAACAGATCAGTAGAATTGCCTCCTTTATGAAGTGGAATTATGTTGGAAGTCTTCCAAATGATAGGGACTTGGTGTTCAGATATGGATCTTTTGATAAGAATAGATACTGGATAAGCAATTCTTCAGCAGCTTGCCTTAGAAATCCTGCTGTCAAGTTGTCAGCAGCTAGAGTAATGGGTTTTAATTTCTTAAGGAGTCTTTTTATTGTCACAGTTGAGGCGGGTTGAAGGGACAATGTGGTGTTGTCTTTTTCTGAGGTATTATTAGTAGTTGGGAGGGGTATACTGGTTTTGCACAGTAGGAGAGTGTTTTTTTATTGCAGACCAACATTTTTTTAATTATTTTGACTCTTGGTTTGAATGTTAGAGTAATAATTAATTTTGTCTTGCTTTATTTTTCTCTGTGCTTTGTTTCTAAGCTCTCGGTAAATTTGCTTTGCAGTTAGAGATTTAGTTTTGTACCTTTGATCCCAGGCTTTGTCTCTTACTTTTATCAGTGACCTGGTATCTTTATTAAGCCATGAGGCTAAGTTATATTTAATTCTTATACACCTGGGAGGAGCCTGTGTACTTATGATAGTAAGAAAGTTGGTATTAAAGTATTCTACAGCATCTTCTAGGGAAGTGTTTTCAGTGGTGTCCATTTGCAATGTTTGACCATTTCTATAAAGTTGTTAGAGTTAAGGTATCTTTTGTTCCATATTAGTTGGTAAGTAGTTTGTTTAGTTGGGTTAGTTATTTTGTCTAAATAGATAGGTTGGATTGTGGTCACTTTGGCAGTCAGGAAAACAGTCAGAGTGAGGGCAGAAGGCTGGTTTATTTGTTAAGATCCAGTTTAGTATAAAGTGCTTATTAGATGACTTGTCAAGCCTAGTGGGAGCTTTGATGACTTGAGTGAAGCCATAGAGATTAATATGACTAGTAGGGTTTGGGGAAGAGAAGTTTGACCAGTCAGTATTAAAATCACCCATGATTATTGTTTCCTGGGGAAGTTCATAGGTTCATAGGTTTGTACTAGGCTATCGGCCCTAGGGCCTATACAAGCCTAGCCAAACAATTCCCCAGATATTTCTTCCCACAGTATTTACTTCCCTGGACTCCTGTCTAGCAGGGTGACTGACGTGATCCCCAGGGTGAATTTCCTATCTCCCATCCGATCGTCAAGGTTCCTTTAGAAAATTGCCAAGGAGGCGCTCTGCTTGACATGTATGGGCAGTCTATTCCAGAGTATGGGGAGTTTCTGGGTCAGGAACCTATCCCTCCAACATGTTTTTTTCATTGTGATGACAAGGTTTAGATCCCTGGAGCATGTGGCTCTGAGGGATTGGGATTTCTTTAAGTGGAGCATGTCCAACAGCTCAGGGTTTGACATGGCCTTGTATGTTAAGCAGAGATCGCCTCTGAGTAGACGATATGCCACAGAGTATAGCTGGAGATTTTTTGGACGGTCAGCATAGGGCATCTGCTTAGGCCTGTGATTCTTTTAGTGAGGTATTGTACCAAGCATCTGTTTCTGTAAGGCCTTTTTGTAGAATATCCACATCATTTGGGCATTCAATAATGGCTTACAGTTTGCAGTCATCTGTGAACTTTGCTAGCCAGAGTCCCTTAGTGTTGGCCCGTACTTCAGAGAAGTAGATGCCAAATAAGAGCGGCCCCAGGACTGAACCATGAGGTACTCCACTTGTCACTTGCCTGGAGCTGGATTTGCAGTTGGCTACTTTTACAGTCTGTATTCTGTCAGTAAGCCAGCTGGCAAGCCATCGACTGATGTAGGGATTTATGCCTAGCTTAGTAAGTTTATCTATGATTCCAGAGTGGAGGATGGTGTCAAAGGCCTTGGCAAGGTCCAGATAGGCTGTGTGGACCACCTTACCCTTGTCCACAGCTCTGGATAATGATTTGAAGAAGTCAATCAGGTTCAGGAGACAAGATTGGCCCTTCACGAACCCAAACTAGGTGGTGTACAGTGTTTGAAGGTTGCCAATGTCTTTGTTTATAAGTTCCATGATAATGCATTCCATGCCCTTGCAGATCAGGCTCATCAGACTGATAGGACAGTAGTTCCTGGGATCCAAGGTGGATCCCCCCCCTGTGGAGTGGGATAACTGTAGCTGTGCGCCACTCAATGGGCAGGAAGCCTGAGGTGAGGCTATGATTAAACATAACACTTAGGTGAGGTGCCAGTTTATTTTGTAGTTCATGTAGCACACAGCCCGGGATGTCATCTGGTCCCATGGATGCTGTATTCTTAGCTTTGGAGAGTGCGGTTTCTACCTGTGTGGCCATGATTACCGGAATTTGGCAATCTTTTGGTATTCAGATGGGCCCTTTAGGGGATGAGAGGGGGGGTGAAGTTGGCACCAAATCGGTCTCCAGGATATTGGAAATATCCTTGGGATCAGTATATTTAATGCCATTCTGTTGTAGCTCAGAGCAGATCTGAGCATTGCCATTTAGATTCTTGACATAACTATAGAATGCCTTGTGGTTGTCTTTGGAATATTTGGCAATTTTATTTTTATAATTAGCTTTGGAGGATTTTATGAGGGATCTCAGCTTGTTACTGAGGCTGGTAAGGGAGTTTTTTGCATCCTGGGATTTTCCTCTTTTCTGCAACAGATTCTTCCTTCTGTTGTATAGTTTGTATATGGCAGGGAACCACCAACTTGGCTTTCTTTTTTTAGAGGAGAGTGTCTTGATTCTATTTGGGATGGCACGATTCATGCACTAGTGGATGTGCTTGTACAGTGCCTTAGTGTAGGATTCAGCATGCAAACTTTCAGCTCCCGTCTGCATGGGTGTCATGAAGTTTATCACTTCTGACTTAAGTAGCATGAAGTTGGCTTTGGAGAAGTTTTTTATGGAGATTTCCTTACTGGGGGCTGGGGGTGGGATGTGGATGTCAAGGGTGATTTGCTTATGGTCAGACCTGACCAATGAGGGGTGACCACTGGTGAGGAGCATCTATCGCCCATGTTGGTAATGACCAAGTCTAGGATACTGAAGCCCCTGGTGGGACAATGGATTAGCTGATCCAGGGCATTGGAATTTATGAATTCCAAGAACCGTTGGGAAAAGGTGTTGGTACCTGAGTAGTTTTCCCAGTTAATGGCAGGGTAGTAGAAATCACCCAGTATTAGGGTGTTTGGTTGTATCTTAATATTTTCTAGTATGTTTAGAAAGGTGCAGTGAAAATCTTGGGGCATGGTGGAGGATCTGTAGCAAGCTACTATTTGCATTGCAGTCTTACCTAGTATTAGTTGCACCTGGAGAATTTCAGATGCATTGTGTTGGGCAACTAGCATGGAGGTCTGAATATCCTTGGTGAATATGGACACTCCTCCATCTTTAGTGTTTTGGTCTTGGTTTGGTGGCTAAAAAGTGTGGTAAGAGTTGTAGCCTTCTATTGCAGGTCTCAGTTACTGCACAGATATCGATGTTCTCCATTTTTAGGAGTGCCTCGAGAGAGTGCATTTTGAGGTTTAGACTTCTAGCATTGAGTAGCATTACCTTTAGATTTTGCATGCTTGTTTCTGTTACGGTGGTGGTTTTGTCCGGCAAAGCATCCTGGTTTGTCGATCATGTCGTCCCAGGCAGATAGATACTGGATCCCCTTTGAATGACACCAGAAGCATAGCCAATTGTTGAAGTCAATCATTTTGTCTTTATACTGTGGTATCATTCTGAGCAAAGGCAGGATGCTACTCAGGGCTAGGGTCATACCTGCTTGGGCCACATGATCTGAGAGATCTTCCATGTCTCTTTTTATGTAGTCCAAGGAGGTAAGTCTCAAGTCATTCACTCCAACATGGACAATGACAGAGTCGTATTTGTACTTGTGGAGTGACTTGAGTGCATGCTTTATGTGACGGATCCTGGCATCCTACAGGCAGCTGACTGTAATTTTTCTCCTTGCTCAGCCTGGTGAGTGGGACATTAGTGTGCCTGACTATAGAGTCACCTATGACTAAAGTTTTGGGTATGTTGTCTTGCCTTAGGGGCTGTTCTTGGGTGGCACACTGGTGTTGTGAGCTATGTGTCCCTTTGATTGTGACTGGTGATTGTTTACGTTTCAGCTTTGGAGGTCCTTGTTACTTGGGCAGGTTAATGTTAAGGGCCACCACATATGTGGGTTTAGTGTTGCTATGTGTGGGTATTGATGGTGTGGATTGTGAAGGGCTATGTGTTGCTTGAAGTGTAGTGCATGTGTTAACCTTCTCCTCTTGACTGTCTAGCACAATCATGGCTGGAGAGAGCTTTGCTTCCAGATTGGCTATGTAAGTGCATCTCTCACAGGTTGTAGTGTTGGGTGGTAGGAAGAGAGGGTTGTCTGTGTACATGAGGCAGTTTCTGCATTGCCCTAGTATACCCAGATTCACCAGGTGGACAGGAGAAATCACCGGAAGCTTACCCTTGCCTGTTTAGGTGCTTTTTTTGTAAAGTACAAGATCTGTTTTCCCTTACCTTTGCAAGGTACGTTGCTATTACAGGCAGTTTAGTGCCTACAATTAATTTCTCCATATTAACAAGGAGAGTTGAGTGTTTGTATCAGTTTAATGCTTCGCTTCCTAGTGCTTTCCAGCAGGTTCTAGAGCAAGTACTAGTCACAGGAGTTCAGATTTTAGCGCTACTACCGAGAAACCAGCTAGTTCTAATGGAAAATTTGAAGAGCAGACTTTCTGGCACCTGGAATAGTTTAATCATAGCCCCGGGGTTCTGCATGATGGGAAAAATGCGCAAACACATGTTTTTAAGCCAGAAAGTTGAAAGGGATAGAAATCAGCCCAAAATGCCTAATAAAATCACAATTTCAGAGCTGGAAACCAAGCCTCTAGTGTTAGATAGGAAGTACAATGCTCACCACTCCCACTGATAAGCAATAGGACTTCCCTCTACCACAGCAAGGTCTGGATAGCTTTGAACACAGAAAATAAAGTCCTGAAACCAGCAAAGCCTGGGATCTGGACTATACTAGCTAGGAAAGGTGGGAAACGAGCAAACAAGATAGTATTTTTATTTTGTTTTTTGGGGGGTTTTTTTGTTAAAACAGGCTAAGCAATGCAATAATACAGTAAATAAACACAGAAAAGGCTAACACACTTGAGTGTGTAGCCCTAAACAGTAAATGCAATTAAAACTCTACAAAATTAGCAATTTATAACTTTTTGAATGAAGCAAGGCAAGTGCACAACTGAAAAACGATTTAAGAGGAAGTAATACAGTACAATAAGTAGCTAGTCTACATATACAGAAAAGTCTATATATACAGAAAAGCAGCTAAAACACACTAAAACATTTCAGATGCAGTGCAGCTTAGAGCACTTGACTTGTAGCAATATTAAGGCAAATACAGTTTTAATAAATGCACTAAAATATACTCTATATTTCCAAAATGTTTGAGAAGCACAGTCAGAACACAAGGAGATTCAGGCAAATTTTTTATTTTTATTTTTTTGTAAGAATGGGAGAAAGGAGGAACAGAAGGAAAGAAACTAAGTGGGTTGGCCTTCTCAGATGTTCTCTCTGTATTAGGTAGAATGAGCTAATGTCACTAGACTGGGAGGAGTGTCCCAGATCAAATTTACAGTAGGGGCGGGCATCTGCAAAACCACCAAGTATAACAGCAAGACACCAACAGGGAGGGTAGCAAGTAGCCTACACACTTTTAGACAGTAAAGACTACAGTGATTTTGTGGTCCAGTTTAGTATATGTTCTAAAGTATGGATATTGTCGCCAGATGTGGTATAGGCACCAATTATGTTTATGTGTTTTTTTGAGTTAATGATAAGCTTAGAAAGTAAGAATTCAGCATTGTCAAAGTTGAAAATACTATGATCTAAGGCTTTTACAGAAAGGTGATTTTTGAAGAGTAAGGCTATATTGCCACCTCTTTTACTTATTCTGTCTAGACGTATGACATCACACCCTGAAGGGAGAATCTCATTATTGATAATATTTAGTTTGAGACATGTTTCAGTGATTAGTATAATATCCGCTGAGTACAGAGAAGCTTTTACATGGGTCGAGATAAGGGTGAGATTTGCACTTCAAAAATATTGGAGATCGACATTTTCAACGTTTGAGCTTCAGACTTAGCATAGAGTGTATTTGTCCAAGTACACTTCAATAAAATGATAGTAAACCTATATCTATAGCTATATCTATAACTATATATATATATATATATATATATATATATATATATATATAGATATATATATATATATATATATATATATATATATATATATATATATCTATATATATATATGTGTGTGTGTGTGTGTGTGTGTGTGTGTGTGTGTGTGTGTGTGTGTGTGTGTGCGCATGTGTGTGTAAAATATATATAAAGATAGATAGATAGATAGATAGATAGATAGATAGATAGATAGATAGATAGATATAGGGGTGTACTCTGTTACATCGAACAGAGTAAAATGTCAATAGCCAGTAGGTTGACATCAAAACATTGAAATGAGGAATGCTGACACTTATTGCCCATTGTCTGAGTACTACCCTGAAGCAAGATAAACCAAAACAAATAATATGAAATGATTATTACAATCAATATGTTAAACTAAAATATCATATATTTGCCTGTATAGCAATTGCTACAAGGTATAAAGCATACTACAAGAAATGTTTATCACTTTATCCATAGTCTAGTTTGCCTAAATTGTTATAAATTTACATGTGTGTGTGTGCATGTATATATATATATATATATATATATATATATATATATATATATATATGTGTGTGTGTGTGTGTGTGTGTGTGTGTGTGTGCGTGTGTATGTATATAGTATTGCAGTGCATTGAACTGAATACTTAAATGCATTGTTCAGACTATACATTTGCTAATGATATTAAGGCTAGTTTGTAACATGATGGCATATGCTAGGCAGCATCTCTGAAATATTGGACTTTTGCTTCCTTTCATAATTGAGACTTTCGATTTCTTAATTTAACTAAGTTACTCAGTGCTTTTAGCTTTTTTCGGGAATTATGTACTAGAAGCAGGTACAAGTTTAACAAAAGGTCTTTCTGTGCTGTCCAAAGTGAAATTAGCTTTTAATACCTGGGTGGGTCATGGCTTCTTAGTTTGTAGATTGCACTGCATGCCATGAAGATAATTTTAGAGGGGCAATAATTATGACTCAGTAATTTGAATGTCTGAGGGTTAAGTAGAAAGGCAGCTCTGCCAGTCATTGCTAAACAGGTTTTTAGTGGAGTCTTAAGGGCAGTCCAGTGGCACAGTGTGCAGTTTTGCCACCTTACAACAAGAGGCTTTCTGCTTCAGTGCTTGGCTGGGATGCCTTCTGTGCAGCATCGGTATGACTTTCTTGTGTCAGTTTTCTCTGCATGCACTGGTTTCCTCCCCCATTCCAAAGACATGCAGTGGGTGTATTGGACACACTAAACTGGCCATAGTTGTGAGTGTTTGTGGTATGGAATGAAATGTGGCAGGGCTAGCCACTCAGCAGTGTGACTACTGGTCCTAGATGACTGTCACTTTTGATGTGCCACCCCAACCCACTGTGAAAAAATGGGAAACAATGCCTGAGGATGGATGGATGGATGGATGGATGGATGGATGAATGGATGGATGAATGGATAAATAAACCTGAGAATTTTAGTTTTGATGGTTTATAATAAATTAGCATTATGAGTGGAGAGAGGAGCTGCATTTAGCAATGCATACTCTAGTTTAAGTTTACAGGACATTTATCAAAATGTCTTTTCTTGCTTCTTAGCTTTATCAAGGCAGGAGAATGGGGGTGGCTGTACTGGGGACAAGTTGTAAAAGGGTACATTTCACAGATGCCGGTAATATGCGAGTGCACTACCAACATCACTTTATGTAGGTGCAGAGATATTATAGCATCATGAATGAATGCTGATGCAGTATTTGTGGTCATGGCTGAAACAGTGAGGCATTCAGTGTGTTGGGGTTGAACTATAACAAGGTGCTTTTACATTTGCAACACACTGATACAATTTTAAGCAGAAAGGAAAAAAATCAGTATTATTATGTTATGTTTCTGTTGTTGTCTTCCACTTTAAGAACATGTTTTTCCTTCACCTTGAGTGTGTCTCTGTCTGTGTATGTGTGTGTGTGTTTGGGTGCCAGTTTGTGAAAATGCAAAGAGAATCACATAACACTTTTACTTGATTCTACAGTGATGAGATGCACAACTTTGTATATTTGATTTATTAAGTGCTTTGATTGCACAATTTTTATGGAATATGATGCCTAAAAAGCTAAAAGCACTTCATATGCTGAGTGAAAGGAAGGTCTCGTGTATTGATATATTCAGTGATCTTTTATGTTTGACATAGGTGTGGTTAATCTGTGTGTGTGTGTGTGTGTGTGTGTGTGTGTGTGTGTGTGTGTGTGTGTGTGTGTGTGTGTGTGTGTGTGTGTGTGCGTGTGATTGTGAGGGGCAGTGCAGTATTTTATTTTTCTATTGTTTGCAATGAATAACATGACAGTAAGTGTCTGAAGAGTGAAGGATAATTTGTTATCTGCTAGCCAGTCCCAAAGTGAGGTAAATCACTTTGTAGGTTATCGTCTAATATGTTACACATGTGCACGTATCCTTGTCCATATTGGTTAAAATCTGCTTTGTAATGTGGCAAATGATAGTAACTGTGTTTAATTAGGTCTGAAGCCATAATGTTTACCAACTGGTATGTCATATTTGCCCATATTCAACATTTTAGTTCTATGCAACATTTTCAGGATTTTGGCAAGTGGACACACATTTGCTATTGGCTTTTAATCTCTAGGATTGGTAGGTTAGGCAATACTGGCAGTGATATGACTGTAACATGTTTAAACGTTGTACGTATAATTTTATTAGTGAAGCTTAGACTGAATATATGTGTCACACATTGGAAGTAGAATTCAACTTCATTTTTTCAGGAATTTGGGGAGCAGTAAATATATAAAAGGGTTGTACTTGAAATTAAAATTATGTAGCAGTTTGATTACTGCATTGGAGTTAGTAACTTTAAAATAAAATGGGGGCACTTCTAGTAATGTCTGGAGTAGAGTCAGTGGTATAAAGTGTGATACATTGTTAAATGTTAGTGTTGTAGACAGTTGTCGGGAGGAGAGAATTTTTAATATTATGTAGCATGTTTTTAATTGATATACGTTGGCAGGTTTAGGAAAGTTTATATTTTGTATAATCTGGAGAATATCTTTGGTAGCCCTTGTGTCTACTTATATTAATTTAATTTAATTGTACTGCATTGTTTTTACTCTACTTTCTCTTTTTTAACCTCATCGGATACATTTTTTCTTTCATTGCATCTGCGGAGTCCAGTTTCTAATTTGCCTAAGCCTGATCTCTTTTGTTTAAAAAACTTAAACTCAGTAACTGGAGATTAGGGTTGTTCCTTGATGACTTCTTTTGGAAGTGGACACAGTCTGTGTTGCATCTGATCACGTAAATTCTAAAATGATGAAAGGACCATGGGTGGGTCTATAGAGTTAAGGTCAAGTGGTTGGTATTTATAATGACGCTCTTCCTGCAATGAGGGCTCAGAAAATGCAGATATGGATCATGGTAATAAAATCTTTGTTAAGATTTTTCTGATTTTACTGAAAAGTGGACAATGATAAGGAAGTGGTCATTTATACTATTTGGAAGTGAATGAAGAATTTTAGCTTTTCAAGTATATTTGTTTCCAATACAATTAACAGAGTGCATCTATCTCTGATTACCTTTGGTCATCTCTCTTTTGGGTGTATTGGGTTTTGATTAATTTCAAGAAATGCTGTAAGATATTTTATGTACCCTTTCAGTCCCTGCTTCGGTCCATGGTATAGTAAGTTTATGATGTTTAGAATATGATAGCAGTGGTCTTAGTTTAGCTTATATAAGCAGGGCATATTTACAAATATATGATTTCTACATACACACAAAAACAGTAAATGAATGGAAATTGCGTAAATCAAATGAGCATATAATTATAAGCCTATGCTAGTAACAGAGTGCAGTACAGCTTAAACCAAAGAAGACTAAGAAGATAATAAGAGGAGTCTGTGAAGAAGAATGAATTATTATTTATTTAATGTTAAAGAGTAGAGTCATGACTAGAATACAGAATATTCATAAAGGATGAAATTGGAAGTGCAGAAAGAGTAGATATAGAGGAATTTGTCCAAAAAAACTGTAAGCATTCATCAAATGATTACACTTTCTCCTGTAAACAATATTGTAACACCTTTAAGATATCATTTGAGAAGACTTGCTGGGGCAATTTTAGAAAATATGCTTCACTGATTCCTTAATGCATTGGAGGCATACACATGCTTTAAGACAAGTTATGTATTTAACATATTTTCAATAAATAATGACGTGATGACTCACATACCCACATGGTGAATGTGCTTACAGGAAATATGATATGCAGGCTTCACAACAAGCAAAATAAAATGTCAACGCAGATGTTCTTTATATGCGTGTAGACATGATAACTGTTGTCATAAATATAAGTAAAAACTTAACTTCCTAAGAGCTGATGACATATGCGACTGCTTCCTAAATGGAATCAATCACATTAAATAAAACTGAGACATGTCGACACATCCTTAACTTTTGTAAAAGTGTGTAGGCGACACCAGTTCAGAAAGGAAAGGAAGGGGATTACACCAGGCTACAACAATTTTAAACTAGTCAGTGTGGCCAGCATTCTATTTTAAATTGTGTTGAGAGAGTCATAAAGGATCATACCCAAAATGACAGTAGTAGGGTGCCTACTTCCATCAGAGATAAAACAGCATGAGTTTGTTAATAGGAGATATTACCTGTGGAGATGTGTGTCATTCTTTCAAGAGGTAACAGCAAGACTTGATAAAGGACCGGCAGTGCATAATAGCTATCTTGATCTTGGAAAAGTATTTAAAGCTATCATACAAAAGAGAAAAAGCTGTACATTAATGGCATTAGATGTAAATTCATATACCTTTTAATGGGTATAACCCTGACAAAGACAGAAGGCACAATAGAACAGTTGCAGTATGTTGCCATTCAGTCCCGACAATAGTTACCAGTGGTCTGGGTTACTTTTTTTTAAGTATTTTTCTCATATATAAAACTGGGAAATGAATAAGGGATATCCAAATGTTAAATTACATCTTAATCTGTTCTGCTACTGTCTGTCACAAGGTTGACTTCACACCTGAATGCCCACACTTTGCCTTGTTAGCAGTGAGCCCGTACTGTGACTTGATGCAGCTTTCTCAGACTGAGCCGGACTAGGCTATGAACTAGAAGAGGCCATGATCCTGATCTGGCTATGAGCCTGACTGAGTTATGAAGCTGACCAAACTATGGGTCTGAATGGGCTATGAGCCTGAGTAGGCCATAATCCCAACCAGCCTATGAACCTGAAATGTCTAAGAGCCTGACTGAACTACGTATGTCACCTAGCCACCACATGCTAACTGAGTAACATTGCAACTAGGCCTGTCTTTAGGTGGTCAATACTAGTATCCCTGCTCCAGGCAAAGAAAAATGGGAGTCATGCATGTTGAAGTTGATATTGGTCTGCCCCCTCTTGTTAGATGAATTTGTCAAGGATAAATCCAACAGGAGCACAGAGTTCCTCTCCTTTGTAGCTTGAACAATGACAGAAGCATGCAATCACCTACATCACAATAAAGTTATATTCACAGGAGGCAATGTGTTCTCAATACAGAGGACACACACTCCTCAGTCTTCCTGGAAAAGAATATCGTCCAGGTTCATTAATGCCTGCTTGTTGCTCTAAGCTCATGTACATGGCAAGCAGCGATGAGGAATGAGTTTATGATTCAGGAAACAGCACTACATGTCACAGCTAACTGCAAAACAATAGTTAGCAACCAAATATGCTAATGACTGTATAATCAGCCACCCCGTATGCTAAGGAAGCAAACATTTATTGTGGAGTGATTCAAAAATGAATAACATGATACTGAATATGTTACACTTGTTTTAACTCTGAATTCCAACACATGATGGAATACTGCTATATGAGAACTTTAAAAATAAAATAGGAGCTGCTGCAGCCATTGTCAATTTGTATGGGCAACAGGCCCTCATACAAAATGCTGCTGCTGCCAGACCTTGGCCTAGAAGACATAGGGTGTACAGACCATGTTTGACCTAACATGGACTTTATAAAATTGAAATACTAGAGTGCTACAAGGTGGACAGAGATACTATACAGCAAATAGTGGATATCTGCTGTCCTCACTTAAGGCTCAATGGGAATCATGTAGAACCCATTGCAGTGGAAACTAAAGTATGTGTAGCATTACATATACTAGATACAGGGACTTTTCAACAACCTATTGGAGGCACAGTGGGTGCTTGTTTCACAGGCCTTTTCCTCAAGAATACTCCACCGGTTCCACAAATCAATGCTGCAAAACATGTGGGAGAGTATATAGATAGGTTTAGGTTTATAGATTAGTACTAGGCTAACAACCCTTGTGGGCCATATTAAGCCTAGTCCATTACCCCATGTTAGAATCAAACCCTCTACCTTGTGTCTGTAAGGTAAACATTTTAACCATTAAGCCAACCTCCCAACATATCTGGTTTCCACATATCCTAGAGGAGAGAGCTATCACCTTGCAGAATGTCTGTACTATAGCCCATTTCCCTGAGGTACTGTGGGCCATAAACTGAACCCATAGTGAAATAAGAGCCCCACCTGATGAACTTGGAAGGAGGTATGTGAACATAAAAGGGTTTCACTCTATCAACTGCATGGTGTTCTGGAATGCACAATGTGTTATCTATAATGTTTGCAGATCATCCTGGCTGTTTCCTTGACTCCACATATTGCACACCTTTGACCTGTACCTAATGTTTTCAAGTGATGGTTTTCCACAAGGACACCTAGTCGGGTATGCAGGATATGCACTAAAACCTTTGCTCATGACTCCTATGAAAAACCCACTGCTCAAATCACGGTTTCTCTGTCTAGATACAACTGGACATGCCCTGCAATACGACTGCATCACTTTTGCCAAAATACTAACTGTTGTATGCCATCTTACATAACACTACACTCAAAGTAGCAGTTACAGCAGGGTACTGCAGGACAGGGATTGCAGTTCCAAGCACCAAAGACAGAGCAAGCA
Source organism: Protopterus annectens (assembly GCF_019279795.1). Lineage (NCBI taxonomy): Eukaryota > Metazoa > Chordata > Ceratodontiformes > Protopteridae > Protopterus > Protopterus annectens. Next base: position 204,892,604 of record NC_056751.1, read on the forward strand.
GACACAAAGTCAGATGAGGAACTTGTAGCTGAGATTGATGACATCAGACAGAGGCATGCACAATATGTCATGCCACTGCATTTGCCAAGAGGCAGCAAATAGCACATGCACTCACCACTTAATTAAAAAAAATTGAGCTAAGTAGATACAAACAGTAACATTGATACATACAAACAAACCAGTTGTTGATGATTACTCATGGAGAGGCTGACTACTGTGAACATCAGACATAAACAACTACAGGCTATGACAGTCTCAGCAGCAATAACAAAGATAAGTGATGAACCTGTAATGAACAGATAACACTTCTGTTTATGTATTGTACTTCAGTAAAATCCAGTTATAACTATCTATACAGGAATGTCATAACAATGACTGATATATGCAGTGTATACTGAAAAAAAACAACTAATGATGCATTCAAATGGAGCACACATATGTATTATATTGCCACCCTGTGCATCAGGCATAATCAGTCCCATGTTGTACAATCCCATGGGGTAAGGCAATGCCAGCTTTATTTGCACAGGTAAATGGTCAAACATATCTATACAACCTTATGACTATACAAGAAAAGAGAATTAATTAAGGCACAAATGTCAAACTGTAATACTATAGTACAAAGAAAAAAATGTTTTTGCTAAAAACCTGCATTGCAAGCTCACTATGTGTATCAGATATAAGCAGTCCAAGCTAGACAGCCCAGAAGGTGAGGACAATATCAGTATTATCTTTATAAGGGCTGAGCAAGCTCTACTCCAAAGGTAATAATACCTCACTACTACTACTAGTTTTACTACAGTGACAACTAAGTCTACTACTACTACACGTGCTACAATAAGTCCTTCTACTGCTATTAGTTGTGCTACTACTACTGCTACAATTAGTTCTACTACTACTACTAGTTCTAATACTGCCACTGCTACTACTACCACTGCTACTATTACTACTCCTACTATATCTGTGACTAATGCATCTAATAACACTGCTGCTGTTAAGCAGACTAAACAAAACTGAAAATGATTACACATCCTACTGAAAACATGACCTTTGACTAAACAAGCATTAGCGGGCCAATTTGTGCATCAGACATAAACAACCCTAAGTCACAGAATTGTGCAAAGGGCAGGGAACAGCCATCATCATTTGCACATTTTGGGTGTGGGTACAGTGAGCAAGGCTAACACAAAAGAAGCATGTGTGAGTGTGAAAGATTAGATCAGAGACATTCACTTACTAGGAGTGTAGATAACTTTAATATTGTACTAGTTGTTTTAAATGAATGAAGTGTAGAAGTCAGGGACTGTATTTGGTGGATTAATTAACTAAATTGTTTAATTAGGGGGTGGAGGGAAGTGCAAACTAGTATAAATATATATATATATATATATATATATATATATATATATATATATATATATATATATATATATATATATATACATATATACTGATTTTGTGCCTGCTGTTTTTGTCTGAAAAGTCTGGTCATAGAACCAGATGAAAAGCGTTTAACTTTACAGTGTGGTACTGTGGTTTGTCCATCTTTTATCAATTTTAATTAAAGAGCTGAATAGCTGAAGAGTTTGTTGGTGTTTGAGGTGCTTTATCCTGTATTTCTTGTCTTACAACAGTTTGTGGTGTCAACTTTTGTGGTATTTCTGTATCTTGAATAACTACACTGTCCTGCTTAATTGTATCCCTATCAGCCTGTCCACTTTTAGATGGCTTTGTGTCTTGGGTATGCATATGTATAATGACTGTGTCCGGACTGTGAGGAAGGGATGTAGGAGCCACACTATCTATGTCAGACATACCTTTGGTAACCCCAGACTTTACGTTTTCATCACTGACATCCTTGTCAGAGCCTTCTGATCCTCCAACATTAGGGGGAGAGAGGTCCACAAAGCTGATGCCAGCGTCCCCTGTGATCACACCATGGAAAACATAAAAATAAAAGAAATACAAAGATGAATACAACATAATGCCTACACATAAATAAATCAACCACACATGCAAATGCAAATAATCTGACAGAGTAATACAAATAACTAATGACCAAAAAAGTATATGCTTACCATATTCAGGTGATCGTTGTATCTCAATGTCAGGTGTCCCTAGACATGCACATTTCAGTTAATAGATGAGTATTGGAATCAAAATACATACAGAAACTTGATAGAGACCATAAAGTAACTCATTTATTCATTTGACTGGCGTATCTTTAGCATCCCTAATGAAAATCTTCTGGTTGTCCTCCATATTTACTCCAACATCCATCACTACACTGTAGAACTCTTCTGAGCTGCCTAGATCCCTTACAGTCAATAGGAAGTCCCTTGACTCAGTGAGTGGTTGTTCAGTAGAATGTCATCCCCCCAGTAGCTCTTCATTCCCATGCCACAACCTTGGCTGTCAGTAGCCTTTTTAATCATATCAATGACCCTATGTTTGGCACTTATGTAGTTACAGACTTGACCACCCAGAGCATTTGTATCATCAATCACCTGCCACCAGACATGGTCATTAAAGGGCTTGTCTGCTGAATGAGGATTGGGGAGCCATGCCCCATGAAGCAGTAGGGTCTGTAGCATGACCTAATTCTCAGGATCTGAAAAGGGAGGTTTCCATGGAGATATCCCCTTTTGCTTTAATTTGGGAACTATTTCCATGTTGTAATATAAATATACATGTATATGAGGTCAAACAACGCACATGCATGGGTTACAGGCTTATCTACTTCTGAAGAAAAATGTCATTATGCTGACATCAGCTACAATCATACAGATAGCTGTGAAAATATCAGTGTAAACCCTGTAATACCCCATATGCACTCCCCCAATAAAGGATAAAACTTAATGACTAAGAAGTAAACAAAATGATTTCATGCACATAGAAAAATATATACACAATTATTAGACAGATGGAATACGATACACAGAGAACAGTTGCTTAATATAACAATAAAACACATAAGTTGTTAAAACTGAGATATGCCTGCACAACACCCATGAAATATAAGTAAAGTATTACTGAGATAACAAATTTCAAAATGAAGTTTTACAAGGTTAGACAGCAATCATTGCAAAAAAAAAAAAAAAATCAAAATATAACTTTCAAGACAGACTTGTAAAGAAAATGACATACCTTGGCAGAGTTTAGTTATCCTAAAAGTATTGCAAATCATCAGTTGTTTTGTCAGCAAAAGTTTGTTTGGCAGTACTTGAGAAACCGAGCAGTCTTCCCTTGCAAGATAGTAGTTCCATAGCCCCAGGTTCTGCTTATAATGTCTAGATTACCCCCCCCCCATATTGAATATGTTAATTAGGTCTCAACTCATTATCATTCTTGAATCACTCGGTCTGCTCAACATGCTGGGCAGGAAAACACAGTGCTAGTACCTACAAGATTAGTTCCACACATCCAAGCAGTAAGAGAACAAAGATTAAGAGTTTTGACTAGGTAATGCCTTGTAAGTATGACTAGTTAGCACTTCTGCTTATTCAGTTTCTTATTTTGCACACCTTCTAATGAGAAGTACACTTGCAGAAAGTGTGCCAGAGAGGAAGGCCTTACTGAGGAGGTTTATGCTATATTTCCTGAGTTAGGAGAGAACCTTGATAAATACTTTGTTAACGTTTGTAAGAATATTAGATGCCTGTGATGACAAAATTGCTGCAACTCATATCATATATACAGCATGTTCAGGGGTGGCAAAATATGTGCATCATGTCAATGTTTCCTTGTTCAAATCATATGAAGGTGGCATCTCTGTGAATATAGGGAGCTTACTGTAAGCATTTTAGTTGTATAAATGCACAATGGTGATAAATTATCACACTTCTTCTTCTTCTTCATTCGGCTTTTTCCCGGTTAGGGGGGCACAAGCATCATCACTGTGTGTCCATTGAATGGCAGTGGAGTTTTGTGTGTGTGTCGAAGTTGCCAGCCCGGCCACACCAGGCACACACACACTCACACACACCACACACAGGGCCAATTCCAATTTATCCAGTCCAATCCAGTCTTTTGTTGGGAGGGGAGAAAGAGCACCGAGGAACCCAAAGGACCACGCGACCACAGACATGCAGCACAGAACAGACACAGAGGCGAGGATCCCCGACGATCGAACCGAGAACCTCTGTGGCAATGCTAACCACAATGCCACACACCAATGGTGATAAATTATCACACTGATTTATGGAAATCTCTCTCTCTCTCTCTCTTAAGTTGTCTGACAGCAATGCCTTTAACTGAATGACAGCTCACGTACTATGGCAAAACACAACATTTTACTTCATATGCAGACACTTAACCCTCAACTGTGCAAACAAAACTGGTGACAGTGCACCTTAGTAAGCAGCTGGCACATTAAAATGCAGAAAATACACATATTATGCACCTTCTTCAATGGCTCAACAGGTTAATAAATGATGTTTTAACTAACAGGACATACAGTGCAGGGTTTGAATCCATATTAGGGATAATTTACCTTTTTGATGCATAATACATGTTTTTCTTTAGTTTAATCTGAACCATGCATTCAACTTTTATCATTAATGTTGCAAAACAATTGAGTATTATGGCTACTAAACATGAAAATGTGACCCTTGCTGTCTCCATTGCCGATATCTAACACATTTCTTTGTGCATGCTGTGAAATAAATAGTACATGTGTAATAATATGAGGTTCTAAAATTAGCAATAAACTAATGAATTAGGGTAACTTGAAGAGCACAGCAACATATCTTTTAATACATGTTGCATGTTGCAACATTGGTTCAGTAGCATATATTTTTTCTTTAATATTTTGAAAGACATGCGTAAATGGGCGTGCCTTCATTGAAGGTTGAAAGTCGAGCTGGCACCTTGGCGTTCATGAAAATCTACTGCCAATCATTAGCAGACCAGAGTTCCGCTGTGGTGACCCCTAACTGGGAAAAGCCAAAAGAACAACAACATTGTTTTGCAGATGAAAATACAATATTCTACCAAAGCTTGTTTGTGACAAACTGAAAATCCTGAAACAAGTAATAACAAACAGTTAAAAGTACTTTCATACAGGTAATGATGGGAGAAATTTGCAGTAATAATAAACATTCAAGAGAAAAAAAAAACATAAAATAAAAGTAACTATTTACATAGGTGTCTAATCAATTGAAATTATTATATACAATAAAGTTAATCATATCTGTTTAGTTAGATATAGTATCCATTCTTTCCAAGGTGTCCATTATTATTAGCCAAGAGTTCTTGAATGATGTAATTCTGCTGGTTCTGTTTTTTATTGTATTCAAATCCATCTGTCCAATACTCATGGTAAGATTTTTAAATTCTTTAAATGTTGGAGAAGTTTGCTTTTTCCAATTTATTGTATTTGTCTTTTTGGCTATAGTTAATAAAGTCCATAATATTGATTGCCTATTTCTTGAAATGCTGTTAGGTACTGGTGAGTTAAACAACACCAATGATTCAGTTAACTCAAAATTGTCGTTAAATATAGTCTGAAAAAAAGGAGTTAATATTATACCAATAGGATTTTAATTGTATACAGTCATAAAAAACATGTTCCTAGTTCACTTCTAGATTCAAATTACATCTCCAACAGCTTTCTTGTTTGTTAAACATCAAGGATATTTTATGTAGAGTATAAAAGTGTCTATGTAGGAATCTCCATGTGAACAAGTACCAATGGGGAGATAATGTTGAAAGTTTTGACGATTTAAGAAATATTTTTTTTCTCATGCTCTTATGGTGGATATTTATCAGTTTTTTCAAAGTAATTCCAATAAGATTCTTTATGATATATTTTGTTTTCTCTGATTATTTTGTAAATGTTTGATAGGTATCCACTTCCTTGGAAGGACTGGTTGGTGATGAATGTAATGTAGTTAACAAATGTGGGTATTTTTAGTCTAACATATATTTGCATCATGTCTCTCTGAGTTGTTAGTGTATGTCTTAAAGTTTGCAAGATTAACCAGTTGTTGCTGGATATATTATATTTTTATGTTACATATTTGATGGGGAGTATATTATTCCTTTCCATAAGTTGATACCAGTATATTAAGTCTGCCTTCTTTAAGAACTCAATTTTGCTAAACTGAAGTGTTTCAAAGTTATTGGGTGTATATGCTACTGGAAAATTTTTAAATATCCAAGATTTAATACTGGGATCAGACTTAATAAACTTTTTAAATAAAGTTAATGTTTGAATTATATAGGTCAAAGACATATTATATATTTTATTTTTGGTCAGGTGTGATTTTAAAATCCAATAAAAGATGCTTGGAAGAATAAATAAATGATCTTGTGTTTGTTTTTGCATGGCTTCTAGACAGATTTTTTCATGTAATGATTTCCAAATTGAAGAGTATGATGGATTAAGCCATAGGGTGATGTTTTTAATTACAACAGACAGGTCATATATCTCAATATCAGGAAGATTTATTCCATCATTGTCCCAGTCTGGTAAATGATTATTTAACACTATTCTTGGCTTAAGTGGGCAGTAGCATATATTTTTTAATGCTCTCAAGTCTACATTGTACTGAAATATGCTGTGGAGAACACCATGTCCTGTAATCTCTGTATGTACCTTTCCTAAATATTTGTGACCCCATAAATACATAATGCTCATTGAAAATAACAGTTCATCATGTGCAAGGGCAACAATTGCATTGCAACTTTATTATTTGCATAACAGTTGGCAAGAAGCACTGTCACTGTTCAGGAATGACTGCAGCAAACTAACAATTCATGTCCTATGGCAAACACTCAGATAATAATTATCTATATGCTATGACTTTGCTGTCAGTTGTCTAAATAATCTTGGTTTTGGTGCACTTCAGTTAGCGCTGAAAATATAAAAAGGAATTTGATGACACAATTTCCACAGAAAAAATAAATTGTTCTAAAATCATTACCCCAATAATGAAACGCTATATATTTCAACAGTAACAGTATGTCAGACGTAGGTGTCTGTGTGTGTGTGTGTTTGTGTATATGTGTCTTTGTGTGTGTGTGCGTGCGCACACACACACACACACACACACACACACACACACACACACACACACACACAGATATCCATTCATGTACAAAACCTTAGACCTCAACTTGTACCTTTGAAATGTTACTTCCACTGTGGTATAAGCAGTTAATACAAAGCATTTAGAAGTCTGTGTTCCTTATTATCATGGATTCCATTCCAAGTTGGTATCACACAATTATTATAATCATGTAGATTTAATGTCATATCTGTTTGTTATAAAGTTCACATTTTGAATGCTATCAGCCATCTCAGAGTACATTTCCAGAAGTGGCAATATTTGAAATATAACTGAGCTATCAATATTAATCAGCATTTTCTGGAGTCACTGTGAAGCATTTGTATATATATATATATATATATATATATATATATATATATACTCATCAGCACTCATGGTCAAGTTCTCACCTGAACAAGATATTGAAGAATTAATAACTACATTCTTTCCTAGCCCATTCCTGTTCTTTATTTTTTGCAAATATTGTTGCCTAGCCTGTCTATCATTGTGCACAGACTGGGGTATGTGAGATGTGATTTGGGTGCCAATTCCCTATCATTTTTCCAGAGAACTTGGAAAAGATGTGGCAGGTGATGGTGATGGTTAGTACACAGAGGTGGTGTGAGGAAGATTCCAAGATTTTTGTTGGATTATGTGTTAAATGTTACAGCCAAAGACTTCTGCAGGGTGCTTAGCTTAACCAAGGATGCTAACCAGGCAACTGGCATCCTATGCATGGGTGGATGCCATCACCATTGTAGTGATTTAAAAGGCAAAACCAGGACCTCCTTCACCAATGTTGGCAATGCTTTCAGATACACAAACTACCACAGCTGTGTAAATATAGTGGCCCTTATCCAGGCAATAAAATACCATGACTTGGCAACACAAACAGGTGTTCCTTATTGTTTTTTTTTTATTCTATTATGTTTAGCTTCTGCACAGACTGACAGGAAGGTGCATCAACAGGGACTGCAATACCTCAGAAAGGCTTAGGGTAAGTATGCTGTCAAGTATGAATGTTTGCCATTTCATAATAGCAGTGATTGTAAAATAGGTTAGCAGTTGTCTAGATATCAGTCCATTAATGTTAGACAGAGTAATACAAGAGTATGTATGCCCTACCTCAGCAAATTGTACACTCCTGTAGGAATGCTGTTCTTGCAACATTGCATTAATAAATGGTTCAGTAGATGTTAATGTTTGTGGGTTCAAATCCAAGTAGCAGAAAATGCTCAGCATTACTTAATAAGTATTATTCTGCAATCAGTAACTTAGAATAACATTTTAGTCAGTTCACATGCACATTTCATGGTTTGTAAGGCATACACCACCTTTTCTACACTAACACTATTTGCATAATGAGTATAATATTGAGGACATTAAGCTTTGCTGTAACAGTGGAAGGGACACATTTAAATAATTTTGGAAGAGTATGTAATGACTGAGACATATTAAATTACACAACATTTATAACATTTTTATCAGTTGTCTCTGCCCCCATCTTATATGTATTTTTATGACATTTGAATTATAATTCGTGGTGCAACATGACCAAGATGACCACCAACTATGAAAGTTACACTGACCACTGGGGATTGTACCTCCATCCCTCCACAGGTGGCTGCAGTGGTGCCACCACAAGCAACACAGGCATCTGGTACTTTTGGGGCATCTGGTACTTTTGGGTCACTACGTAACAGTGTTGGCTCCAGAAGTCCTGCACTACCTGCACCACCTGTATCAGGTAGCGCTGCATCAGGGGATGGTGTAGTGGTATCCGTTGGGAATAGTGCCAGTGCCAGTGGCAATTGTACCACTCAACAGGAGCTGACAGGGCTGGTGGAGGACAATATGAGAGGGTCCTCAGTTCCCATATTGGCCATACAGAAGGGGTCTTGCAGTGAATTGCTGAATTGCTGCCCTATCCAATACTGCCCAAGACGTTTATGACAGGAGACAGTAGTGAAAGCTCTGTGGGTGAGGACTAGATTACTATTATATTCACACTGGAAAGGGTATGCCCTTCTGAAGTATCATACTTATCCTTAGTTATGGTACCCCCAACCTTTTGTTTTCATCACCATTCCTGTCTGTCTTCATCTGCTACCTAATCTACCCTATATACCTATCCTTTTATTCCTAAATGCCACCCACAACATTTGTATCTCATGAAAAAAGGAAAAGGAAACCGGTCCCACACACACACAAACAAACCCCGTATATAACTCTACACCTTGCATATGTCTGTGTAAGACACACTTGGTTTGTTTCATATAGTCACACAACATCACTAAGTTGTTGTCAAATACCATTTTAGATGTGACTATTCAACTTTGTGAAATTATTTGTAGAAGTACAGTGCTGGTTCTGAAGAAGTAAATGGCTATAGTGCTATCCCACCACCAGCGTACGAAGTTCTTAATAACTCCCCACAGTATCGTGCCCACTGCTTGCTTTCCATTTTCACCAGTATCCTGCCGTCCACATTTTACTTCTTTAATCTGATCAGAAAATAGATTCACATACCACACACATGACCAGAAATGGCCAATAAGCCACATTTTTATTTCTGTCCTCAGCATTTCTGTGACACTTGACACACAGTAACACAGCTACCTATAGTTATGTAACTGCAACTACTCCTATCCATTCTGTGGAAAAACCTGATAAATTTGCCTTTGGTGCTCCTCAGGCTAGTATGCTTAGTCCCACTGTGCAACAGAAAGCAAAACTGATAACAATATGAGGAGACACTCATTATTATATGCATACTTGGTGTCAGGGTTTAATGTACACCATATGGGATGTTTCACTTATCAGAACTGTTGTGAAGTGCGATGCACATTGTCCCTCACCTCATTTATTAATCAGGGTCACTTCAACTGTGTGATTTCTGCTAGCTGAAATATGCCTTCACTGTGGTATACGCAGATGATGCTTATGTCTTGGGTATGTTGAGTAAGAATTCAAGTGCTCATATTCAGCCTTGTGTATAACATTACTTATTTTTTTTCTTACAACATTTTACCTGTTAATGCAATGGAGACATTTGCTAGAGCCACACCACTATCCTGTTTATTCCTTAACTATGCAACCAGTATCCTATCCTATGCTTGTTCCCTGTCTTCAGCACTATATTGTAAACAGCATTAAATAGTTTTAGTAATGTCAGACCAAAGATTCACATACCACATACATGGCCAGAAAAGGCTTAGAAATAGAATTGTCTTTGCCTGTAGCCATCATTTGTGCGACAGTTGGCATTGAGCAGCAGAGGCCACTGCTAGTTCCTATCCAAAGTTAAAAAATTAAAAAAAAAAAAATATATTAATGTACTAGTACACTGTCATGAGTCACACATTGCAGAGCATTTCAGAAAGTAATTGTTACAGACTGAAAATAACTTTAGTGGCCTATATTCATTGTACATGCTTTATTGGCTTATTGTATTCCAGATAGTAGGACCCCATTGTAGTGCAGTCTATGTACTTCCATATGTAAATGAGTGTGGCACTGTCTTACATTACCCTTTCATCTGTGTGCCAGTGAACTGGTAGAATTACAAACATAATTGAAGTAGTAATAATAATGAGTGCAGTATATGTTTTGCATGTATGGCTTGTGCACCTTATGCATTGCGCACACTTGACAGACACTTCTCAATAATGGACACACACACACACACACACACACACACACACACACACACACACACACACACACACACACACACACACACACACACACACACACACACACACACACACACACACACACACACACACACACACACACACACACATCACAGACACATACCAGTAATGCACACATAAACACAAGACTTGCATGGAATGATCTGGAAATGAACAATCAGGAATGCATGGGTGACAATTCAGTGGTTGACATTTGTCACACTCAACCATTATATAACTATTCCATACACCTTAATTTGACACACACATATATATCATTCCTATCACAACAATTAACATGAATTCTGCACTGTATAATGTCTTGCTACACTATGTTGTGACTTGTGATCAAAACATTATTGTTGTCTTTCTTTCTGTATTTCAGGCCACTTTGACCATTCCCCAAATATGTTGTGTAAACTACAAGAATGTGCTGTCTGGTATTTGTTCTAAGGCTTCTTTTCTGGAGTCAGCAGTTAATACAGTTCTATACAATATGAACCTTGGCAGAAACTTGACTCCAGCAATTGTAACTTGTATGAGTGTATCAGCCAATGCTAACAAATATGATTGGCTTATCCAACACGAAGAGTACACTTCAACTTACTGATAACATTTACACAAAAAGGGAAATCCTGTAGTTCTTGTACTCCCTTTTACGTCAAACATATACCACACAACACAATGATGAATTCTTCCCTTCAAATGCGTACTATTTTACATCTGTAGTAAGACTTTTCCTGTGGCATGAGTAGCTGATTCACAGATCTGCAGTGTGTGGAATAGTCAGGTGTTCAAATTCTGTATATCTAACCAGGATGAGTGTGTCTAAATATAGTAATATGTAGGAATGGATTTTCTAACAGATTTGACATTGACATTTCCACTTAGTGGTACTATTCACAAAGGGAGGGGTTCCCCAAAGTCTCACTTTCTTTTAAGTCAGACATATGCATTGCAACACAGCAATGAAGTCACCCTTCAAATGTGTTCTGTGTGGAAAAATCAATAAGACTGTTTCTATGGCTTCAGCGACTGATACATCATTCTACAGATTATGAACATAGGCAATTTTTCAAGTCCTGCAATATTTAACTAGTATGTTTGTATGTCTTAACATAGTAACATGTAGGATTGGTTTATCTAACAGATGCAATGTGTAAACTTTCATTTAGCAGTAATATTTATATGGGGATAGGGTTCCCTCAAGTCTTGTACTCCATTTTAGGTCAGACATATGCATTGCAACACAATGATGAAATCATCTCTTCAAATGTGTGCTGTCTGACACTTAGCAAGACTTCTCCTGTGGCTTGGATGGATAATCTATGGCTATATAGGATGTGATCTTAGATCGGCAGATGTTCGATTCCAGTAATGCCTTACTAATGTGGCTGTGTAAAGCAGAATGATAAGTAGGGATGGTGTAATCAGCAGATATTATGTGGATGATATAATCTATGGTGTGACACATACATGATTGCAGGACTTTGAGCTTTCAAGCCCCCTTTTAAGAAGACATATGGATTTAATTACACCATTGAAGTCATTCCCTCAAGTGTGCAGTTTCTAACACCTCTATTTATGACTTCTTCTATGGTATTAGTTGTTAATGTACAGTTCAATATAATGTTGACCTAGATAGACAAAGTTCTAATTAGGCAATACATATGTAATGTATGTATTGAAGACAATATTGACAGATAGGACTGGTTTACTCAACAGACATTGATATGGTGACTCACACTTGTGTGAACACTGAGATGGTTAAAAGAGTTTGAGCCTCAACACATGTTTTACAGGAACCATAAACACTTAAACACATTGCTGATGTAATTTTTCAAGGGTGTGCTTTATGGCACTTCTGATATGCTTTCCTCTGTGGCATCAGTAGTTAATGCACAGTTTAATGGACTCTGCATTCAGTTAGACAGGTTTTCAAGCCTGTTAAGGTGTACTGCTAGCAAGCCGGATTGGCTTTTCCAAATAAATTGATGTATACAATTTCAGTTGGTGGAGAGGAAGGACAGGTTTTGAATTCCATTTAGTGGAAGCCATATGCATTTAATTATAACAGTCAGGTTATACCTTCAAGTGTGTGTTGTCTGACAACTGTGATATGATTTCTTGCATGTCATCATCAAATAGTGCACAGGTCATGTGGATCTTGACATACACTGCATATGATTGAGTCCAGTAGTATGTGCCTTTTATTATTTTTTTCACAATATATTGGTAAGGATGAATGATTATTCAATAGATCTTGATGTGTGGCATGATAAATAGTGGCCACAAAGTGTGAGAGGACCTGTGTTATCATGTTTTATTATAGTTTTTGGATGGGTGGATGATGTTCATTTTGTAATTGCTGCACTTTCTTATGAGCATGCCCAGTACCATGATGTATGTAGTGCATTTTCTGTTGGGCAATGGTTAGCACAGAGCAGCATAAGTAATCAGTTGTAGGGACTAGTTATTTTTGTTTCTTGTTTTGTGGAAAAAAATGCATAAAGAAATCCATGAATTCTTCACAAATCAATATACAAATATTCAGCTATAACTGCAATGTGGGCATGCAATAAAGCTTTACTAATAAACATTGAGACACTCTTAATATTGTTATGTAATGATCCAATATATTTTCATCATAGCTTTTGAAATGTAAGAAGAAATAGAAAATAAAAGTACAACATGCATTATGAAAGAGAATAAATTCATTGCATCCAAAATAAAATAACTGAGAGGAAAGCAGATTTCCAATTGAAAACCAAGTCACACAGCTCATAACAAAAATAAAGGCACTTACAAAACTACAATATTAAATTATGTATGTATAAAACACAATGACCGATGTTTTCTGCAGTAACTGTATTTTTTACTATAGCCTTCAATTGATCAGCTGCATGAAGAGCACAACAACAAATCTAATTCGTAATATGGAAACACAATCTTTTTGAACACCTACATACACAGAGCACTGTGAGTTTAGTGAAATACATACTTTCTGATTATCTTTTTATCATATCCCATAAACTAAAATCATGAAACAATACCAAGTAAAATGAAGAGGAGTAAACATAATTAATACTCATCTTACTAAGTATTATAAACGACAGTCTTTAGATGCAAAAATAATGCAAACAAGCCTGACATCATATATTTATTTACAGAACTTGACTTACGATTCCAATATATATCTGCACCCTTTTGAAAATAAGAAGTATAAATATAAATGTAAATAAATAAACAAATGAGCAACATTCTTCCATCCTTATCTGTTATTCCAGTGTCTGCTGCTAGTGGTGCAATAATCATTAGGACACCATGGTAAACATTTGTATATGGAATATATCTGAGTATATAACCAATTTACAGCTTAGAATCAAGATGCACAACACATACGAAAAAATAAAGACTATGATTTGCAGGCACTGCATAATACTGCATACAATAGCATGCATCATGGAAATATACAGGAAAGGGCAATTTAGAAGCACAAGTAGTGTAGATATACTTGGCTAATAAAAAAAAAACAACATTTTATTCTGTCTATGCAAATGACCATATAATGGTATGGAAAATGAGGTCTCAATGCAAATGAAACACAGTGATTCAGCTAATGATGGCATCAAACATGGTGTAATGATTGAAAGATGTAAAAAACATGAATACTGCTCTGCACTTTTGACATTGTCTGAAGTCATGTGATTTATGGCATTTAAGCATTCTGCAGTGCTTGCATTATCAACAACTGTAGCTATACAGCACGTTACTGGCCATTGTTAGTGCCTGTGCTCATGATGGGGTACACAATGGCCTTCTACACCATTGCAGATGGTGCAGTTAACCCCTTACCTACCGACACCTGACTAAATAATTGATTGTGGAGGACTTCCATGTTAATAGGAGGACCATAAAAGAGCTTGTGAAATTGTGTAATTCACAAGCAGACTCATGGTTAATGGATTGCATATCCCGGCAGACACAGAATTATTGTTAGCATTAACAATCCTAGCAATAGTGACCTTTCAGTGATTTATAGGGAGAAATGTTAGGAATGTCAGAGATATTATTCTCTCATATTTCATGTCATGTTTCTCAACATTATGCTGCAGCATGTAAAGGAACATTATAAGGCCTGCAGAGGAAACAGCCACCACTATGTGGGAATATCACAGCATAGCCTTTTTCTCTGAGGTCCTCTGAGCCATTGACTTCACACACTCAGTTTGTTATCAATGTGCCAGATGGTTAACAAGGTATCAGATATATCAACAGGAAGGGCATCTCTCAACTTCCAGGCAATGTAAAATGTGCAGGCTATTATTTATAATATTTCTGTGGGCCACCCAGGCAATTCCTGTTATACAAACAAATGTGACACATATCTGATCTACAAGTGTCCTTTTTGGAGGATTTTTTTCCACAGGGTCATCTTGCTGGTGAGTGCACACATAAGAACGTACACAGGCCAGTGTACATTTAACATATGATTGTCCACCTTATTTCCATAACCTCCAATGGTCATGAACAGCATGGCTTGCAGAAGCTGGCTGTTAGGCATTTGATATTTGCTTCATGGAAGCACCAGTGGAGGCAATATTAGCCCCCTGTAACTTAAGCAGCACCATCTGTTTCCTGCTCATTTTACTATTTGTTATTATGAAGGCAGTGCAAATCATCCAGGAGACCATGCAGATGTTGCACATCATCATGCATGCCATGCAACACACTAACCATCTACACAGTGCTCTGAGTAACAACTGTCTGCGTCTTGTTTACTGATTGCACATCTGCTGATTAATGACACGTGCTATACCAAGATGAAGGACACATCTGCGGTCATAGCTGCCTCACAAACCACCATGTCTCTCCCCTGTGGTGTGCATATGCACATCAGATTTGATGCAATTCACAAATGCCATTTGGACTGTGAACTCATGTGCAGTCTGGATGGAGGTCACTCTTACATGATATCTATAAACATTAATGAGGCTTGGAGTTTTATCTGTTCCACCAGACTAGGCTAGAATATGGAACAATTTATGTAAGTGCTCCCATTCCACTGTGTTCAACAGTACCTCTGTGTCATCAAACTGTCATGTGCACACTGTCATCAAAAGCCACAGGTCACTTGCTGATGTCATTCATGTACTATCCCATTTTAATGCACCCCCCCCATAGAACCATGAAAGCAAAAACACAAGTTGCATACAACATAATATATTTATTTATTTATTTATATAATGCACATATATGCCAAAATCCATCCCTTTGGCAGACATAATGGTAGATGACAAAATATGAGAATAGTATACGGACACATGCATAACTTGTCATGCAGGGTGCTGCAGTTGTAGCTTTGAAGTAGTGGGAGGACAGGTATGTAGACACATTTTGGTGTCTAAATCTTGTCACATATGCAGTGGGATTTACAATATGAACTTTCAAAGTCTGTTTCTACCCTGGTGCATCCCTTACAGCCACTTGTGTTGTTGCTTTCAGCCAAACTCCAATATTCCAGCCACCATCTGCCTTCATCCCCAGCTAGCAACAACACAAACTCCTTTGCCTCTTTGATTTTTTTTTCTGTGTTTGTTGTCCACATTCTGTGGTAGATATGTCCTTGGCAATGATCTATGCCTTATTTTTTGCATGCGGTGTCATATTGGTTAACCTTTGTTGCACCCTATTGGGGAGACTTACTATTGATCAGCTATAAGTCCCCTCAACATCGAGGACATGAACCATTCCCTGCAGCACCTGGTCTTGATATACATTTTCCTTGCTAATATTTCCCAGGATGTGCATATCATGTGTAGAGGAGACCTGCAGTAGTACCTCATTCTTCTGAGTAGTGAACTATGCCAGTTATTGCCTTTCTTGTGGGTCAATAGCAAGACCTGTATAACCATGTTGTACATGTCAGTCAATGTGTGTGCAGGGCGTTTGGCGGATGCCCAATATGTATGTTTGCTGCCCCTTACCCCACTGGTTAAATAGCTAGCTATCTACTGCATTTCTTTGGCCATTCCCCCTCTTTCCTGTACAAAATCTAGCAAAAGGAATGCCATCACAATAACTTTTCTTTCATCAACACATTAACTCCCTGTTCTTCTTTATATACCCTTATTTCTCCTTTAAGAATGCATCATTCCTCAGACTATGTACAGTGTTATCTGTGTCCTTTCATGGCATGTTCTAAGTGACATGTCCTTACCTGTGGCAACATAGTCCACACCCGCAGCTTGACATAATAGTGTCAAATCACTGTGCTGTATTTCTTTATCACATATACCATCTCTTTGTGCCTGAGTCTGCCTTCTACCATGGGTGTTGGGTACAGCACATGTTTACATTACCAAACATCTTGTCTTCCTTTAGTACGCCTACCTCAAAGTCCAGTGTTACAGTCTATAAATTCTTTAATCCATTATTGCTAGTGTTAAAGCCCTTTCATGAAAAATTGTGTCGATGCTTTATATTCCTCTAATAACGCTAAGCAGGGTGGTTATGTCAGTCAGAACATGCAGTCCAAGTCTTTGAATCACTGCCTTTACATAACTCACTACCTACTGGGACCATTCCCAAAGTAAAGAGACAGGTGAAGATCTTGAAACATCTGAAGAAGAAATATGGACATGGGAAAGAAAAAGAGATTTAACATTGTGTAATATTTATGGAAAGGAGAAAGCAAAGCTAACTAATACAAAAAGGGCAGCCCCAAAGATATTTAAAGAGAAATACAGGCAAAGGAATTTGAACATGGAAAACTTTACAATGCAAAAAATAAGAAGTCAATGAGGAAAAATGGAAAAGGAGATTAGTAATGGAGAAGTTAGAGAAATTGAAACTGAGGTTATGGAGTACCTATGAAGCGAAGGATTCAGTATAGCAAATCTAATTCAGGAAGCACCACAACAGGACAGATCAATGAATATCCAGACTAAGGGGAAACCAGTGTAATGGGCATCAATTGATCAGGTGCCATATGAAGATATTTTGGAGCCTTCCACAGGAAACTGGTATAAATGTTCACTTGAAGCTGGACAGCAAGAAAAGGAACAGGAATTTGTGAAAACCCTGATACAGTCAATGTCGAGGATTGATAGGCCAGTGAGTTTCCATATGACAGAGCAATGGATGGCACAGGATGAAGTTGAAGAAAATGCACCACAGGAAGATGTTATAGAACTTTCTATCGAATGCCCGCAGGAAATAGAAAACAAAAAATGTGCCCTCAGTTTAGAAGAAAATGAGTTAAGAGATGAGTTTCTTGATTTAATAGACATAGATAGACATGTTAAGATCAATGAAAGAAATAGACTGAAGGTCAATAAAACCCAAAATGTCAGAAGTTTGATAAAACAAATGAACACAGTAATTAGGACTGTGCACACAATATAACAGAAGTAAACAGGATTTGTTATTGTGCAGCTAAACTAATAACTGATAAAGCTCCACCACAAGAGCACAGGGTAGTGATGGAAAGGAAGGGGAGAAATCGAATACCATCATGGAAGTATCAAATAGAGAAAGCTATAAAGCAATTAAGACAAGAAATGTCACTGTTAGAGGAATATAGAAGAGTGAACAGATCAACAAAAATACTAAGAAAGATAAACATGATAAAAGCAATATGCAGTATTAGAACAGATCAGGATCTATCATGCACTATCACAAACAACAGACTAAAAATCTCAGCACAGGTGGAAAAACTTAGAAGATACGTAGAAATATATAAAGTAAAAGTACAAAATAAGCAGTTTATTGATGACTCTAAAAAGTTTTCTAGAGAATTGGGAAACAAGGTAAAAAGAATTGAAAGACCACCAAAAAAGAAGAAGAAATAGATATATTTTGGGGAAGTATCTATGAAGATCATGTGGAACAATACAAAGATGCTAAATGGATAGAAGTAAAGGAAAAAATAAGAAGTTTAAAGGTACAGGATATGAAATGGGATGAAGTAACAGCCAGAGGGATTGAAACAAAGGTAAAAAAAGCCTCTAATTGGAAAACCCCAGGCCCAGATGCAGTACCTAGCTTTTGGCTAAAAGTATTAACATCTTTGCATGAAGATTTAGCCATGATTAAGAACTAATTATATGCTCACTCCGAACAGACAATGACCTGGCTAACAACAGGGAAAAAAAGCTCCTACTTAAGAGTGAACCTGCAAGCTTCCTTAAAAATTATATACCAATGTATTTATTTTATTTTATATTTGATTACTGGGTTGATCTGACTGGGCAATCAGGTGCCCATTTTCAGCAGAGACCCTGGGAGAAAAGCTCCACATACAAGACAATCATAAAAAATACAAAAGCTCCACATATATGATTAAAATGCAAAAGTCAGAGATGAGTACAAATTAATAGAGCAAACAATAATATATCATAGCATAGTATGATGAGAAGTTACAGAAGTGCACAATATAGATTCTACAGTAGCACACAGAAAATATAATGTATTTGAGTAAGAAAGTGTAGTAATATATACAGTTATATACATACATTTAAAAATACAATTCATTATAGTAGTCTTTTTTTCCTACCTGTTTGACCTTTGAGTAGTGCCAGAGGAAGATTTATCTGAATGGTGGTAGTAGGGCTAGCCATGGTCAGGACAGGTACATTGCCAGATGATATTGATTTGGGCTTTTAATTGGGTTTTAAAGATGGGACTGCTGTTTTGCAATCTGATATCTGGTGGAAGAGAATTCCAGATTTTAGCAACTGTGTAGGAACAGAGGGATTCACCAGCACTGTACCTACACTTAGCTACTTCAAGAAGGGCATGGTTTGTAGATCTTAGTTGGCAAGCAGAATTGTGAATGTTGAGTAAGCCTGAAAGATCAGAAATCTTGTTTGGGTAGTACAGCAAGTAATGAGCCATGGTCAGTTTGTTATAGTTTAGTAAGCTGGCGAGTTCTAGTCAACCTAATTGTTTTAGTGAGTGACAGTGGTGGGAGCGGAAATTAGAGTTGGTTGCAAATCTCACTATTTTATTATAGCACATGGACAATTTGTGTAGGTCTGTCTTGTTAAGGTTTGTTAATACCAATAACTTGCCTTCCGATGACATATAAACTATTCACATGAATTAATGTTGACAGAGTTTATAGTCATTTATAAGAAAACTCAATTATGGCAGTAGAACAAAATGGCAATAAAAGAAAGTCATATGGAACAAAGGATTATTTGTTGTTAAATAAAGTCATAGTGGAGAACTGTAAACAGGGGAAGAATCTAAGTATGGCATGGATTGACTACAAAAAAATTTGATAGTATCCCACATTCATGGATAGAATAATGCTTAAAAATGTATAAGACAGACCCTACACTGATTGACTACATTAAGGTGACCATGAAACAGTGCAGACCACTTTGCAATTAAGCCATGATAAAGGACAAATTATCAGCCCAGGGACTTTCTGTCACTGCTGATATTCCACCTTACCCTTAACCCTTTAAGTTGTCTACTTAACAGCTTAGGCCATGGCTATAATTTAGCTCCTAGAAAACAACAAAGTGTAAAGATTTCTCATCTTCTGTTTGTCGATGATTTAAAACTGTGTAGCTCATCAGATGAGGAACTGAAAGCACAACTGCAAGTTGTCAAAACTTTTTCAGATGATATAAGAATGCCATTTGGTCTTGATAATTGTGCAAAAGCAACTTTTAAAGAAGGAGAATTGCAGCACCAGAAAAGCAACAGTCTGGGACAATAATGTGATATAAAAGAACTTGAGCAAAAGGGAGTGTCTAAATATTGGGGAATTGATAAAGGATCAACAATAAAACATGAACAAATGAAAATAAAATTTAGTAAGGACTACTTTAGAAGACTTAAATTAATCCTGAAAACAGTGTTGACATCTAGGAACAAAATCCAAGCTATAAACCAATTTGCTCTTCTTGTCCTAACTTATGGATTTGGAGTGATTGACTGGGCCCAAAACGTGTTGGATAGATTAGATAGGAAAACAAAAAGGATGCTTCATGCTCACCAAATGATTTATAAAAAGCAATGCATACCAAGGTTATGTATTCCCCATTCCAAAAGAGGGATGGGCCTTCTTGTAATTGATTACATGTATAGATCTGCAATTGCAAGACTCCACACATCTGCTGACCTCACAAGACCCACATGTAGTGAAAATTTTGAAGCATGAGGAGAATAAATCTAAGATGACTTCTCTGCTTAATCTAGCAGAAGCATATTGGCATCAAGCAGGAATGGAATTCAAACTGCAAGTAGATAAAATTCAGGCATTAACTAAATGTGACAAAAAAACAAAAGAAAGAATATAAGCCGAAGGACCAAATGAGAAGTCAAGAAATGTGGAAAATGCATAAATATAGTTCCAAGTGTAGAAAACTTCTGGAAGAACCTCATGTTGATCAGGAACTAAAGCAGGAATGGTTAAGGAGAGGCGGATTCAAACCAAGAGATGAAAGGTTAATATTGTCTCCAAGACTGTGGGCTGCATATACATCGATTTGCAAAGTCCATTGAACATGTGGGAGAAACAGACAAATGTAGGTTTTGTAAAACTGAATTGGAAACAGTCGCACAACTCATTGCTGGTTGTGACATACTAATGGCAGAAAGACTGTATACTGAAAAGCATAATAATGTGGCAAGACTGTTGCACTGAGGATTATGCAAACATTATGGTACTGATGTGGGTGAAAAACACTAGAAAAGTGAGTCACAAAGCATCATAGAAAATGATGAAGTTTACATCACATGGGATCATACATTACCAACAGTTTAAAAGATAGATACAAGAAAACCGGATATAGTGGTCCATGAAAAGAAGACAAAAGTAGCATTGATCATTGAAATCAGCACACCCAGTGACTACAGTGTATTGCTTACAGAGAGACAAAAAGTCTTAACATATCAAGATTTGAAGGCAGAAATGAGAGCACTGTGGAAGACAGATACCCAGACAGTCCCAATAGTAGTAGTAGGAGCAATGGAGCTTATAAAAAACAATCTAAAATCATATTTATATATGTTACCAATACATGCAACTGAACAAATTGCAGAAGGAGTCATTACTGGGCACATTGGAGGTGCTGGGAAGAGCATGTTTGGCTCACATCAAAGACCGAAACAATACTAATTTCATGAGCTTTAATTGACTTAGGAATGGAGCACATTTCCACCATGGTTGTAGAAAACCAAAAGATTTGGAGAAATTAAAAAAGGGAGGGACTATTCTACCATACTCATTTTGGGGTCTGGGCACTATGCTTATGCACAGTGCTTATGTTACATGTAGTGCAGCAGTACTGTATGACAGGCCCTGTTGTATCACTATAATGCATGTCCCATGATATCCAAAAATCTGTCTATGTGCAAACAACTGCATTTCTTTCCCTCTAGTTAAAATGTGTGAGTGTACAATGCTTCTTCAGATGCTGGGAACAGCATGGCTCCTTCCTGGTGCTTGGAGAGAACTTGGTTTTCTTGTTTTACCTCCTTCAGGACTTTGAGGAGTGCCTGTTGAGTCATTATGTCATGGAATTGTACAAGGTGGATGGCTGCATGAGCTTTCCAGACTGCTAACTCAAGAAACTGAATCATAGATTTTGGCAAGGAGAGCACGCATCAATGCAGCGACATGCATTTTTACCACCCTGATCTGCTTCAAAAATCAGAGGCAGAGATTTGGGAGAGAGATCTATAGTTTTGCTCTAACCTTTATTTTTTCCATTATTTATTTAGCAGGTCCAGTGGTGAACTGAAGTTTTCATACTTTCCTTTACAATGGCTGAGGAGCTTCATGCCAACATGAAGTGATGTTACAGGAGGCAAGAGAGCCTCTCCTGGCAACAGTGTGCACTGCAAAGCTGCATTTCTGTATGCCACATATGTGTATAGTAATGCAGTCTCTGTTTTGCTTTCTTCCTTTCAGATGGCAAGCAATGGATGTGGAAGAGAACCAGTAATGATTACCTTGTCCTTATCCAGCTAGTGCCTTTGATGCTGGATGTCCACTGGTCACCAAGCTCCCTCATAGCAAAGGGAATAGACGTCACTTTGCTAAAGGTGACACAGTAATGTTTCTTGGTAGCCTCCATCACCTCTTCTCAGAATGAGGCTGTTCTTCAGATAGTTACAAGAAATGTAATCTGTGGTTTCTCACAAGCAATCACAGAAGCTGGTGTCACAGCAATTTGATACCTGGCTCCTAACTATGATACAACTCCTGGCATGACTATTTGAGATGCAGGACTGGATGGCCCCTTACAATAGATTACAGGAGAGGAAGCCTGCACAAGACATCTGATGCAGAGGTGACTGCTGACTGGGTGGATTGGCCTCTGTTATGGTATGGCATGGCATCCACCTTGTACCTTACCCTATCTCTCGGCTAGGGTTCTTGCCTTATATCTATTTTTCATATCTTGTATATGTATATTGACCAATCTTCCCCATCATCAGGTGTCCACTCTCTGTTGGTCTCTATCCGTCCATTTATGACCTCACTCATGTCTGCCTGTGTCTGTTGTTTATGTTTGTTTGCCTGCTCCTTCTGCCTTCCCTTTTCACTCCATCCCTACCCAAATCATTCCTCATTATCTTCTCCATCTACACTTCATCTTTCTGTCTTACTAAAGCTAGTCTTTCCCACAAAGAAAATATGCCTTTCTTCCCTTTCCCAGAACAGCTATTCCTCATGGTTGCCCTTCTGTGTTTTCCTCTTGTTATTCTTCCCCCTTTGCTAAATGTCTTCCTTTTCCTTCTCTTTATATACTGAGCAGGTTTTGTAGTTTGTTCTGCTGGCTATACTTAGGATGTCTGACATGCATGTACCATCAATGCAATGTTTTATTGTGTGTGTCAGCATACATAGCCTTTGGCATCATGTTTGCCTGTCATTCTTGTAATGTCCATGGAACATTGCTAGGGCAACCTCTGCATTAGACTTGCCTAATGCTACTTCTCCCTGCATGTAAGTCAACTACGTTACTATGCAGTCTTTACCTGAACTGCCAGTGTTCTCCAAGTCCTGGTACATACCGGAGCAACTATGTACTATCTATATAAAAGTTTGCAGTCACTGTCAATGAATCAAAGCTAACACCTACAAATTTTATGAATGACATGTATGGAATTAAAACATAATATAACTAAATAATGCATACAACATGAAAATTGTAATGACATTCCAATACAGGCCAGGATTTAGATATAAATTGCCCCATAAGCTAGGCAAAATTGCACAGTAAGTGGTGATATGCAGCCTGGGCTAATGCAGAGCACAATTAGTGCAATGATCACACAAAGTAGTAGAACTGCACGGTCATTATCTTATGCGACTGATCATATAATGCTACAGAACTGAGCAGCATTGTCAACATTATAATACTAAGTCCATGTGCAAATGCAAATGAGGGTGAAAAACAGGGCAATTATATTAGAAACATATACAAATTGCATAAAAACATATAAACATTGCATAACAAGCAGTGGGAGCCTATGAGTTTTTATACTGGCAAATCTTGGTGAACAAACACAGAAACTACACTAAGATATTAGGAGCAGCACTTGTATTAGCCAAACAGTATATGTTATGTTCAGCTTTTAAAGCCAATGTTTGTGATTAGTGTCCAAGAAGTTCATCACCTGCCATGTCACAGGCAGATCTTACCATACCTACCATACTACCATCTCCATGACAGGGACACAGCTGAATGATATTGTACGGACATAAACACCAAATGGGAGCTTATATACATGTGCCTATCTCACATGAAATCCCAAGTGTTGTGTTGAAGAGTTATCCCTTTGAACATTAAATTAAGCATATCCTTAACATTCTTTGATACTGAGACATTCTGCAGCCATCAGGGTACATGGTTGGTGTATTACAGGCATCCACTTTATGTGTAGTGCACCACCTCATTGAAGTTATGCTTCTTAAGGTGCATAAACTCCTTTGGGGTTATGCATGATTCTGCAACTATAGACATACACCTATGATCATTGAGCAGGCACAGAATATGTGTAACACCACTATCTGTACTGGTCACACACCCATGTGGTAGCAGTAACTACATAATTTGGTACACTTAAGACCTTTCCAGTATCACAAGCTGCTTCATCATAGTCATTTAAAAGATGTGCTAGAATGTGTAAATTCTGCAGCAGTGAATCACATGTGGTTCAGTGTAGATGGGGTGGTGGTGAGACACTGGATAACCAGTACAGGATGCGGGTGAGTATGAGACCACACATTGGCCGTGCTCTTTTAAGAATAGGTCATTGTAAGAAAATGTCAGGTTGAGGACAGGCAATGTTGTGACATGTACCTGCGATCATCTTACAATGACCTGTTCCTAAAAGAGCACGGCCAATGTGACATCTCATACTCACCAAGCCCTGTACTGGTTATCCAGTGTGTCACCACCACCCCATCTACACTGAACCACATGCGATTCACTACTGCAGAATTTATGCATTCCAGCACATCTTCTTCTGTTTGGGCTTCCTACTGAGGCACATAGTCCACCTCACACTAGCCCTCAGCCATACTTATGATGAACTACTCCTGCCTGTACCTGTGCCCTGTCTCCTTTTATTCACAATTTACCACTCCTTTTGGTCTCCATTGTCTCATCAGCATGTAGCTTTGAATCATCCCCTTCACAATGAAACAATTACACACATTACACTTCTTGTGCCTGTGTCAGATACACCTGGCATATCATGGGCATGCCACTGACAGGCTGAAAGATAATATTTCATGGTGACTGCCACATGTCAAGGTTTGATACTGCTACTATTTTTAGGTGTCCTATGTGTATTCATTTAGGAATTCTGATGGGTGATATACATGGCATGTGCTCCCTGATACCATGCTGGTCAACATTAGATAGGCCATGTGAGATTAAACTCCTTCGGCCAGGGCAGTATGTGTTCAAAGACTTGATTTTTTCCCATTTTCACTGCCATTTGAGGTCACATTGCTTGCAGCTGTTGGACTGCACCACTGGCTCTTACATATGAGGGAGTGGCTAGCTGGCATATAATTTTCCTCTTGTAGCTCACATATTTCAATTCTTCATTTATGCCAGGCCTTTATACTATTTTGACTTGTCATTGCATACCTAACTGCATTTTATCTTTCTAAGGCTTGTACTACCAACCAGTGTAAACATTACTTATTATTGCTTTTCCTTAATTTTTTTCCTTTGTCGACATCTTTTTTCTTTACTTTTGTTCTTAATTCCTTTGTTGTTTTGCTCTCAATTTCCATTCCTGTTTTATTTTGTGTGGTGTCATCATCTCCTCCAGTGGATGTGGTGTGGCAGCAGCCACTCTACTAAGCACTATGTACCTACCTGACCATCACCAGTGGTTTCTTGGCCCACCTCTTTGCAATGAGATATATTTCATCCATCATAGAGGGGGACAGACCAACAGTGCTCCATGGTGCACACTGGTGCACTGTCTCTGTTGCAGTGTATGCACTTCCCATCAGTAGATGTTGTGGTGGTGGTTCCAGTATGTCACCTTGCAGGAGGCTGAAGGCTTGTTGGTGGACATGGTGGGCCAGTTGCTGGACACCCACACTGGCAGCATTGGTGGTTTCCACCAGCAGTTGTTGCCTGGCCTTGACCATCTGATGATGCCAGTAGTAGCTTAGCCCAGCTATTGACTTCAGGTTGGATGCAGCACTGTGCAGTGTGGCAGTCAGTCACCAACCCCACCCTATCCGCCATCATGGTGTTATTTGTCCTTATGTTTAATTTTTCTGCTCAGCTTGTTGTCCCATCCTTCCTGAGATGAGTTGTCCTTGGTCTGCCTGGCTATGTAACTCCATTGTGGTACTCCCGTTTGAATCAGCACCTCCATACTGAGGGGTTGAAAAGTTTTGTCCCTAGAAAAAATGGTGTGTTGTTCTACAACCTTTGTAGTATCAATGTTTTAAATTGCAGCCTCCCCTAGATTTAGAAGTTTTAGTTTTGTATAATTATATATCAGTTAAGCTACATACAATTTTTCATAGTGGATCCAGTGGTAACCATATTAAAAATGCTCCTAGATGCAAACATTTGTTCTTGATAAAGGTCAGCTCAGCCTCTAATTTCTGACTGATTAGAGTATTTTGCCCCCAATGCCCCCATTACTAATAAATGCAAGCCCCAACTCTGCCCCTGCCACTCATCCTAACCCTGCACTTTACCGTAGTAGAATTCCTTTTTTAATACTACCATTACTCAAAGTATGTCTGAATGTGTGGTGGAAGGCTGGTAGGAAGATTACATAAGAAAGCTGTTTTGTTTTCTTTTTATGATTGCTTTTCTTTTGATTCTGTTATTTTTTCATTACGTAAACTTTTGAAAAAAAGCACTGATCACCTGATTGTCAACACTTATGCATTTCAGTAAATAAACATATGCCCAGTGATTCATTAATAACATGTACACAGTGAGCTGAAGCAAAAAAGATCAGCCACCTATGCATAATGAGCAGAATTGCTTATCAACTATGCAGGACTGCAAGCTGCTCTACATGTTGAAAAGTCCATGCTCGAACCCACAACAAATGCTAGCAACTACATTCAGGTAAGGCATTTTTCAGGTATGTAATGTAAACAAAGGAAAGCAGACAAAGCAGAGGTCATTAACTCATTTCTTCTGGCAAGACCATAGTCATTGTGAAAGCAAATTTCCTATGTATCTTGTAAGAGTATACTCATCTTTACAGGAGACTTCCTTGGATTCCAGAAATGAGTATACTTGTCACCGTTTTCAAAGTCTAATGGCTGAGGTATTTATAAAGGTGCATACATACAACTCAGGCAGCAAGGTGCCATCTGCAAGCTGACATGATTTGCTAAGCATGGCAGTGAAATGGGCAACATGCGATGTGCAGAGCTGGATTTATTAATGAGTTTTGCAAAATGTTATGAAATAATATGATCAATATTCATGTTTACATAATAATACAAAAACAGACTGTGATACTGTCTTGCTGGGGATGCTGTATTGAAGCAGTGGAAGTTAGTACAAATTGACATTAAAAATGCCATGGACAACGTGAAGGCATTCAGAGATATGAATGTCCTTTTGGTAGCACATTTATAACTGTTACCTATATTTTCATAACCGCACTAATTTCAAGCAAGCTGTGTGACCTCCAGTTTTGCAAATGTTGTCCCCTTATATAAAACATCAAGACACACTTCTGCCACTCACACAAATGTTGCAGATTAACATTGTTCTGAAATATTGTGAAATTATTATATGATGAATTTTCATAGATTCTGCAATATCACAAAACAGCAGTATGCTGTCCCCTCTTATCACATGGCACTGAAAAGCTCTCAAACTTGTGAGCAAGCCATCATTGATATCTTGGCATATCTTGTACACTTGCAAACATATAACCTGTTGTTCGACAATAACTCTAGTATTCTTTTTGGCAAAGTACAGTTTTTCTTTCATAAATCTGCAATACAAAATTAGCATCTACAGACAGACCTTTGATACTAACTCCAATGTCTACCAAATTCATTTAACCAAATAACCCAATAATATCCAAATAATGTCAATTGTCTACAAAGTGTCATCTATTTTAAAATGTGCAACTCACTCCATTTATCAGATATCATAAGCTAATGAAGTGTGTTTTCAGTTGAGGATTTTTGGACAAAAGCTTTCAGGAAGCAAGTAGTTTACTAGCTTAGGAGACCTCAGGAAGCACAGGTGTTTATCAGCTTCCTGCTGTTCAGGGCTAAATGAGTTAAATGACTATGCACACTCAACACATCTGCAGGTAAGCAAACATAGCATATAAAAAGACTAACAATTACAAGCGTACAAAAAAGTTCGATACAATTGTAAATGGCATGGAGTGAATTATTGTACATGTGGGAAAATCACTGAAATTGTCATGTACACCTGTAAAAAAAACTCAAGGTATAAAATGTTCAGAATGAAGAAATGATAATTGTTTAAACAGACATGAAGATTACACAAGTTTACAAATTTACATGCCTAATATATATTGAAATACCAATGCAGGTTAATGGGAAAGCAAATACAGAAAACTGTGAACCAAATAAGAAAATAAAGGAATACCTAGCCATCATGGCTAAACAACTAGAAACAATAACAGTTGTGACTGCAACATGCATGTTGTGAAAGGTAGGAATTGAAATAGTTAATGCATCCTAAATCTGTATGTAGTACAATCCACAAGGATCTGCCAAAGAAATAGAACTGTCATTTTAATAGAAAATGAGTAAAAGATTATGTTGCAACATGTTGGTGCAGGTTTAAACAGATTAGATGTACGCATACTGGAGATGTGGGATCTGTCATGAAAAATATAATAAGATGGAAATCCTGGAAGACACATGTCATGCAAAGGCAGTCTAGTAACATCTGCTGTGTGTGTGTGAGTGTGTGTGTGTGTGTGTGTGTGTGTGTGTGTGTGTGTGTGTGTGTGTGTGTGTGTGTGTGTGTGTGTGTGTGTGTGTGTGTGTGTGTGTGTGTGTGTGTGTGTGTGTGTGTGTGTGTATGTCAGCATATGCCTGTGATCATGATTACACATATGTGAAAGGCAGACCAGTCATGGCATTCACCTCCTAGGGAAAATGCACACAAAACACATGTGGCTGATGTCAGTATTGTGTAATGACAACTGCTACATGTACTGTTTCACTTTATTACATGTGATTGCTGAGTAAAGCAGTTGGGCTTATTTAAGCATTGCATTATGTGTTTTCTATCTCCTGCTGCCACACTTAATATTGTATGACAAAGTAAATATCTGAAGGCAGCATACTATCATTTTGTAACTCAAAATATTTCCTAAACTGAGCTTTGTGAAACACATCTGCAATACCTGGATCACAACATGCAACATACCTCACCGACAGGTGTAACAGTACTATCAGTTACTAAGTGAACTGTAGAAACTCCTAAGATGATACACAACAGGTTTACACCACTTTATATCAATGTTGGCATCTTCCATGCATCATTCACTACCTCTACCGTGCATCTATCAGCACTGCCATGCTGCCAGGGGCAAATTATTATTTGTTGTTGCAGCAATACAACAAATGACAATAACTTGAATAAGCCATTCACATCTATCACTGTTGTCTTCCACAAATACATTACCAGATTCAAACCTCAGTCTTTTTAGGTCCACAGTCTAAAGATCTGATTATCAATGGATGATGCCATAAAGCAAATCATTAGTAGAGTTGTTAGAAAGCACAATCTAGAAGAGATGCCTTCAGTGGTAAGTTTGGAGCCATTTGACTCTGCAAATATGTGTCTGAGTTATCCAAATGTTGTAGCCATGTAAATATTAAATTTACACTGACTTATAATACTCACATCTGTTGATGAAGCCATTGCTACAAAATTTCAGTTAACAGTCACAGTAGTTGAATATTGCTGGATTTGAACCACTGCCTATCTAAGTCCTTACTGTATGGAGCTGTATCTTAATGTTTTTTGACACAGGAGACATTAAACTACATGTGTTAGCAAGCATTCACTTCATGTTCTGACAATAATTATTTTTGAATGCTCATGTATCTCCTAAAATGTAGTTTGAGGGATCAAAATTCTTTGGGTATTTTAGTGTTCACACAAGTGTGAGTCAACCACACCTCCATGCATTGGCTAAGGTATCCTATCACTGTTGTTGTACACACTTGTACTTATTTATATACTATTAGATTTGAACCCATGCCTATTTATGTGCACACTCTATAGTGCTGTCTTTAACTGCTCATGCCACAGAGAAAGTCTTACTACAAGTGTGAGCATGAACACAACTGAAGGCGTGACATCATCATAATGTTACAAGGCAGATGTTTACACTAAGTTGAACTTCAAACACAAAATCTGTTGGATAAGCCAGTTCTACTGAAGACTAGAATCTTATGCACTCATACTAGTCAGTGATAGATTCAAACACCTGCTTAGTTAAGTCTACAATGTAGAGAACTATGTGTTAGCAGCTCTCAGCACAGGCAAAGCATTACTGAAAGTGTGAGAAAGAATACATTTGAAGAAATGAAATTATCATTGTTTTACAAGTCAGATGTTTGGTTTAAAATTGAGTAAAGGTTTTCACTGAGCTTAACAGAAAACATAAAGTCTGTTGGATAAACTAGACATTCCAAGCAGTAAAGTGACATATGCTCATGCTAGCTAGTGACCCTTGTATTCAAACACCTATCTATCTAAGTACATGATCTAGAGAGACATATATTAGCTGATGACCCTTGTATTCAAACACCTATCTATCTAAGTACATGATCTAGAGAGACATATATTAGCTGATCATACCACAGGAGAATGTTTACTACAAGTGTAAGAAAGAACAATTTTGAAGGGATGACATCATCACTGTGTTGCATGACAGATGATTGGCTTAAAGCTGAGTAAAAGAGCTGTGGGGCTATCTCCCTGTGTAAATGTTTCCACTGACTGAAAATATAAGCACCAAATATGCTTGATAAGCCATTCCTGCATAGCACTAGAGTGATGTATGTTCATACTAGCTAGTCACTGTTTGATTCAAACACCTGTATAGGTCCACAGTTTAGAGAGCCATGTATTAAATGATCATACCACAAGAGAAGTTTTACTACAAGTGTGAGAAAGAACACATTTGAAGGGATCACATCACTGTGTTACAAGAAAGATGTTTGACTTAAACTTGAGTGAAAGAATTATGAGAGACCCTCCACATGTAAATGTTATCACTGAGTAAAATGGCAAACACCAGATCAGTTAGATAAACCAGTCCTACCAGTCATTATAGTCGCACACAGTCTCATTAATTAGTCATTGCTAGATTCAAACAGCTGCCAGTTTAAGCCCACAGTCTAGAGAATATTGCATCAACTGCTGACACCACAGGGAAATCTTGGCAGAAAAGTGAGACAGAATGCATTTGAAATTATGACTTCATCATTGTATTGTAAAGTAGATGCTTAATCTACAATGGATTTAAAATTGTTGGGGAGCCCTCTACTGTTGTAAACATTTATCCTGACTGGAAGTGTACACAGCAGATCTGTTGGATAACTTAGTCTATCTGTCACAACTCAAGCACAGTCTCACTGGTTAGTTATTGTTGGATTTGAATATCTGCCTAAGTCTACAGTTTAGAAAATATTGTATCAACTGCTGATGCCACAGAAGTTTCAGAAAACACTCAGCTGTAGTTTACATGACATATGTTTGGCTGAATGGGCAATGTGTTGTTTCAGACAGACAAAATAGAAATATGTGATCACAGCTATCTTCATTCCCTAAGAATAAGTTATACATCACATCATTCAAAGAAATTGCTGTGTCATGAATATCTATGTGTGTCACATTAAGGTATACTGAGAAGTTATATCATGGCTGAAACTTACAGGTGACAAACAATGGAGTGCACCCTACACTCTTGAATGTTCATCTCGGGATGAATGTATGACATTTTTTTATTTGCTTTGGGAGTTATTGACAATAATTTGTGATGTGTGTACATTGCAGTAGACTGTACAGGATAACTACAAGCTATAGTTAGGGTAGGTAGGATAGGTAAAGTAGTCAAATGTGCCTACAAGCTATACATGCAATTCATATGACACTGCCTACTCAATAATACTACTCTGCAAGTGTTTGTCCATTGGTAACACTTCAAGGAAATACAGTTGGAAAGGTAAAGTGTTTCAGTGCAAAAATCATTTACATTATAGAGTAAGCAGACAGTAACACAGGAAACTCCCCAGATCTTGACTACAATAAGTCTAAAACTATACACAAGGAACACAAGCCACAGACATTATTTTCTTTCTCTCTCTCTCTCTCTCTCTCTCTCTGTCTCTCTGTCTGTCTCTGTCTCTGTCTCTGTCTCTCTCTCTCTCTCTCTCTCTGTCTGTCTGTCTCTCTCTCTCTCTGTCTCTCTCTCTCTCTCTCTCTCAAGATTGCTTACTGAAGTCCACTGCTGGCAAGCTCATTTGTGCAAATGATGGTAAATTAATAATGTATATGCAATTATTTATTTAGATAGTTAGTTAGTTTTCAACTAAGAACAGTAAATAACAGTGGCCTATCGTGCTGCATGCCAAACATTGTGCAAATAAGGGTTATAGGCATATAGGCATATCTGTTTCTGAGTCAGTTCAGACCATGTTGAGTTCAGACCGTGTTGTGTTCATGTTTTCTGTGTCATGATTATAACATGTGTCCTGGATAATGCAGGAACATATCTGTACACTGTCCATATATTTGTGAACATTTATGTGTTTAAGACATCATTTTGTGATGTCCCTCATATAAAATTTGTAGTTTTGTAGAAAATCATTGAGGACAGACATTGCTACATAATAACATGCATCTGCAACATACTTCATATTTTAAGAAAATTCATCCTGATGCTAAACATAATATTCTAGAAACTTTCTATGTTAATAAGAACAATAAACGTAATCAGTCCCTAATGTGTGCCTTTGCCCTCCCATTACCTTTGGCTTTGTCCAGATTTCTTGCACTTAAAGGTAGAAAAGTATGAGCAGGGATGGGACACTAGTAGACTAAATAAAGGAATAAGGAGGATACTGGTGGTGGGCTAGCATATTTGTCCAGTACTTCAAAGAGGAAAACATTATGAGAAAGAAAACCTTGACTAATATTTAACATACTGCTGAACACATGCCAATCCATATTAGCATTCTCTGAGGAGACCACAGAGAAAGTCAAATTTCAGGTAGTAAAACATATTTGAAAGGACAATGAGAAAAGTATGATGTAAGAGACTATATGTGCATCAGTTTTCATAAAAGCAATGAGAATTGCAACATACCACATGGTGTGCATTAAACTCTGAAGAAAGTTATACATATAAGACTGTTTCCTTAGAGTGCTATTAGAATTGCTTTCTGCTGTGCAGTGGGGATAAGCACAGTAGAGTGTGTGACACTGTATTAATGTGACCAAAGGTAAAATCTTCAGTTTTCACCACAGAATGTGAAGTATCATTTATCATCACTTAGCATTGCCGCTTGATGCCAAGCATTGTGAAAATGGTGAGGACAGAAATGGTGTTTAGTTTATGGGTCATTTCTGGCCATGTGTTTGAAGTCTGAATCTATTTTTTGTAGAAAGAATTAAAGGTGGGAAAGTGGTTGATAAAACAGTGGTGAAAATGGAGGGCAGGGGGCAAGCAGAGGATATGACATGGTAGGGGGAGGGGGAGAATAAAGACCTGTGCAACATGGTAGTGAGAAAGTACCATAGCTCTCCACAGCTTCACTAACAGTGCATTTGTACAAATAATTTGAGGAATTTCTTTAGTAACAATAACAAGGGTGGCTAGCAACATCTTAATAATTTTGTGTGGCCAGTTTGACCAAATCATGTGTATCATACACACATATATATAAAGCAGAGAGCAATTTATATATCTTAATTTTATTGTGGGACAGGTGCCCTTTTCATTTTTTTTTGATAGAAGAATGTTGGAGAAGATATTTATGAATAAGATGGATAGGTAGGGTAGGTAGGGTAGGTAAGGTAGCCAAGTGTGACAAACAAGGCGGGCAGGGATGGTGATCACACAAATGACTGGAGGACACAATGACTGTAAGAAGTTCATTGCTTCACAGGCACATCATTATCCAGCATAAGTAGAGTGAGATTCTATTCCTTACCCTCTGAACTTTCATCATTGTCTCCTGTCCCAAGTGCTGTGGGCAGTAACAGACAGGACATCAATTTGGCTGTTCAAAGCAGGATTCTCTTCATTTTGCCAATGCGGGCACTAAGGCCCCTCTTCATTATCTTCTCCACCAACCCCTTTCACCTCTTGCTGGGAGACATAGTCACCATCACCAGTGGCATTCATTCCAGTGGGTACTAGTGCACCAACCTCCAGGGCAGAGCTACCTGAATGCTGCCAGGGTGTGTCCCAGAAGTACTGGATGCCTGAGCTGCTTGTCATGCTACCACTGCAGCCTCCTGTTGAAGGATGGCAGTCCATGCACCTCTGGCTGCTGTTGCTCCCTCTGCTGGTGGTTGTTCGTGTTGCAGCAGGAATTACAGTCCAAATGTCATTAGAGATATAAAAGGAGAGAAGAGAGACAGATTGTGGGGGGAAACAGACAAAACAGAAAAATATTAAAAATGTCATGTAATTGTAATATTTGCCAGTCGAAGCATATTTTCACATAAATATTTATAATTGTCACATCCACATATAAATATGAATCCATAAATGTGTTTAAAGTGCACATTAATCTCATCAATATCATACACATTATGTAAATAGTGTGACTATTTTATATATGCTTTATGCATCACACTTCTTAGAATGAATGTGTGAAATGAGTACAATGTTATTATAAGTTAATGACTGTAGGATATAAACATTTAAATAATACCAACTAATTGTTTTTTCCTGGATTTTACCCCACACAGTCACATCTGCATTGACTGAAACACTGGCTAATACAAAGTTGCCAGAGCAATTTGAGCAGGTTTGTACAATTTGCATATATAAAGAGTATGTATAGTCATGTCTGACTTTGTCAAGTGATTGTGGAGTGATGTCCATAGAAGTGATAAAATGATGTCAAAGCCAATGCTCTTATGAAATGGATATCAGCAGTACCTCCCATACTTACCCTGTTCCTCACTCAGACACAGTACTTCCTCCAGATTCTCTTCCCTATTTTCTTCTGTCGCTACAGAAACTAAACTGAACTTTACAGAAAAAATTATGAACACTTTTTTTGTGTTGGCAAGTCATGATATTTTATTTTCTAGTGATGGGCTACTTTATTTACTCAACTCATGTGGGCCATGGGTTTTAAAATCATCCTCCCATTAGCTAAGCAGGTCTTGTTTGCACTCTTTCAAATCTCAGTAATGGTGAACGCATTGTTCGCCAGTGCATGTGATGCCAGTTACACTGGTGACAGCCTTGGCCAGGCTATTCTAAGCCTCAGATTGTACAGTGACCCTGTATAGTTTTCCTGCAGTGGACTTTGATTGCAACATTTAAAGAAGAGTCCAATACAAATCTAGGAATCCTCTTACGCCACATTTGTACTCTAAATGAAGCAGTATCCTGACCATTACATGTCATGACTTCTCAAACATGTCAGTAAGAATGGTAGGGTCTTGGAGCCCAATTCAGATCTCATGTGTACTGGCTTGTGTACACTAATGGACAAGCTATACAAGTACGTTCAAAGTACTTTTACTTCTGTAGAGATTGTGCATATTGACTTAGCATATGGTATCAGGTGGTTAATATTTCTTATGCGTTCATAAATACTCTTCTTTTTAAACAGTGCTACACATGGCTGGTTCTTATGGTATGATGCTAGATCTTATGGTATGATGCTAGTGATCTTTATACATTTTCATGTATTTCATCCAAAACTATCAATAAAGTACACATAATTGTATTTCTTCTTAATATTAAGGGATGTGCACAGCCAAAGGGGCTATAACTACTGATGGGTGCTCCCTGCGGACAAAAATACTTTTTGATCTTATCTGGTAATTTTTAAATGCTCTTTAAACTGGCTTTGCAGGACTAGTGAGCACGTGTGAGTGAATTAAGTTGGAACACTTTGGCTACTCTGTGTTTGTGTGAAACAAATCTGAAATGTGATTTTGATCATTATTATTGCTGTTATTTTCTTTTTGACACAGACATCTGAGTAGTACACAGTTAACAATGTAGCTATAATTAATGGAGTTTGGGGATGTCTGTGATATAAATACTCCCACGATCTGACACTGTCCAGATGCATTTTTAATGAATGTGAGTTTCAATGCATTTCAATGAATGTCAGTTTCAAGGTGAGGGAATTTTACTGTTTCCCATGCTA
Organism: Protopterus annectens; assembly: GCF_019279795.1. Classification (NCBI taxonomy): domain Eukaryota; kingdom Metazoa; phylum Chordata; order Ceratodontiformes; family Protopteridae; genus Protopterus; species Protopterus annectens. The sequence goes on from NC_056751.1 coordinate 204,929,245, forward strand.
AGTCTGTTTTCAATGGATATTGCTTTGTTTAGCAAATGGCCTTCAGTGCTTGAGCTATAACATTTGAAATAAAGGGTTTAAATTAAATCTCTGTAATCAGTATAAAAGTAGTAATGAAAATACTATGGACACTGACAGGCTTGAGCAGTATTTATGGCAATCTGAGAGTGACAACCAAGTAATGGGCTAATCAAATGATTGTGGGGGGGGAGTGGATCAGTACCTGGTCCATTAACCTGCTCAGGGCCCCATTCGACTATGATCTGGCTCTGATGCAAAGTGCCGATGGGTAGGTGTGGATCTACATCATATAAGCAGAATGTGGAGATATAGCACTACCATCATGCTAGGGAAGACGGCTTTGTTTCCCATGTCCTGCTAAACCAAATATGATTACAGGGACTATATTGGGTGAATTTTCAAGGTAAGTATTGTTCAACAGACTGGCATTTTTTTGGTATGTTGATAAATAATTGCAATGTGGGCTGTATACCTGCAGTGTTTCAATCATTCTGTTGACATAATCTGACATGTACTTCATGGCAGGTCAGAAAACACACACATTCATGTGCACTGAGTTCTGCAGTATTACTATAACAAGTATTTAAACGCTGAGCTGTTGCTCACTTCAGTTCAGTGAGCTATGTATGTTTTTGTTACACTGTTGATTACGTCTCCCTTTCTAATGTTTTTCTGCTCAATAGCTGTATATTCTAGCATATGATAATGTTTGCTTGTTTGTTTCCTTCTGTGGCTTATACATTTTTTTTTGGGGGGGGGGTACATATGGGATAATAACCTGCTTGCATTGTTGTTTGCAGTGTCTGGTTTCTCTGATGCTACTGACTGACTACATACTCATACTTATGTTGCTGTATACCTGTCTGTATTACCCCCACCCCCACCCCAGGTTTGTGATGGCTATATCAGTACTGTCATGATATCCTTGTACAGGTATAACTGATTTGGACTTGCTGACTACTTCTTATGTGTTGCATTATTTCCTCATGAGACATCAGTCACATTTTCTACTGCTCCTGACAACATTTTAGCATGTTCCAGATAAAGGATTATAAGGGCTGCTGCAACCTTTTATTTTTTTTCTAAGTTTCCCTGTGGCTGTATTCCAGCATGTCTTAGAGTTAAGCCAAGCATGATGTGTTCATGCTCATCTTATACATATCTGAATTACTCTGCCATGCTATTTTGCTTTATTAGCACGCACTTAAACTATCCATGCACTCATTGGCATACTTGGCTGCACTCTCGTGTTTTGCAGCCAGTCTAAACATGTATAACTGTTTCACAAATCATAAAGAGCTCTCTCTCATCACTTTGCATTGTGAAAAAAAGTTTAGCACAACATGCAGACATTCATGAATCTTGGCCATACTCATTTTATACAGCTCTCTCTCTCGCTCTCTCTCTCTCTCTCTCTCTCTCTCTGTAGATGTATATACATATATATGTTTTACACACACACACACACACACACACACACACACACACACACACACACACACAAACATTATATATATATATATATATATATATATATATATATATATATATATATATATATATATATATATATGGGTCTACTTCACATAATCGAACACCCAAATTTTCAACTTTCATAAGGCCAAGACCATATGATTGAACATCTGAATGTTCGAAATTGTAAAAAAAAAAAAAAAACAAATATTGCTAGCAGGGAGGCAAGCCACCCTGCACCCCCACACCCCATTCTATTTAAATATACCAACTCCAAGATTGCACTACATTGTAGTAAAGGGAAATCTTCCTGTTCCGCACTCCATGGAGATCCCCATTTAGACCGTTTGAACTTTTAAAAGTTCGATCATATGGTATCGTACTTATGAAAGTCAAGCTTTTAAAAGTTAGACCTTCTGAAGTGGACCAATATATATATAAATATTTGGGTCTACTTTGAATTCCCGAACTGCCAGTGGACTGAACCACAAAAGACCATAAACACGCAAAATCACAATCTCGAAATGTTACAACATCGTATCCTAAAACACAGAAAACCTGAAGGCAACCTTGTTTCCTACATGCCACCAAGACAAACTACCCAAAAAGCACATAAACATGACTGTAAACCGTGACTATCACACTTCCACTAACCACTTTTACAAATCTTCACATAACCGCATATATAAAAAGTAAATAACCTTCTAAACAGAATATTAATTAACAGAAAACATTACCAGCAGACTTGCACTATACAACCTCACGACCCTATTTCTGAAGTACTATACCTAACCTGAACAACTAAGCAACAAACAATACAGCTTTTTATTTTTTGTTCACTTTATCAGGGGGGCTGTGCCTGCACATTAAATATACCAACTCTGAGATTGCACTAATTGAAGAAAAAGGATAAACCCTTGTGATCGTTACACTATAGTTCTCTCTTGACAGCTTCAGTCTACCTACATAAAACTGCACACACTGTAACCTGGCACTTCAAGAAAATGTCATTTAACATTACCAACAAGAAAGTCTTTTTAATGACTTACCTGTACCAAAACGTACACTGCTATACTACTTCTTCATCTATTCTACACTTTGAATAAACATACAGCCCTCCAATGACAACATAACCTTACAGCATTTCCTCCACTATACATTTTTATGTGCTAACAAAAGAACCTTAAAGGGACAGCACAATGTTAACCCTCACCATTTAACTGCTATTGCATTCCCCTGTTCTTCACTTCGATCTTGTAAATATTCAGTATTGACTCTTTTGTGGTTTGGTCTACTGACAGTTTGGGAATTCAAAGTAGACCCATATATATATATATATATATATATATATATATATATATATATATATATATATATATATTTATTTATTTATTGACTATATAATAGATGATATATAATAGATTGTTAGTGTTGATTTGTATTATTCTAGCTTACCACTTTATCAACTATATAATAGATGATATATAATAGATTGTTAGTGTTGATTTGTATTATTCTAGCATACCACTTTATTAACTACTTGCTTTATTCACTGCCTAGCTGAAATGAAACTTACACGCCTGCCATCACTGTTATAATTACTACTATTATATAGCATTAGGTCTACTCTTAAACAGTATTTGTATTTGTTTTTGTTTTTTGTCTTAGCTAACATTGCTGTAAGTACTACTATTCTACCTACTGATCTCCACACCTATTCCTATGTCTCTCTTACCTTTCTTCTTTTATATCACTTTCCTTCAAATGTTATATACTTACTATTTTGACTACTCTCCTACTTAACCCTCTTCTGACCTTTTCCACTCAGGAACCCACTAACGGTCCTTACTACTGCTTTCCTGCATGTAAATACCTTCATAGGTTCATAGGTTCATAGGTTCATAGGTTAGTACTAGGCTAACTGCCCTTGCGAGCCATTTAAAGCCTAGCCAATTATCCCTTGTGAGATTCAAACTCTGCACTTTGTGTTTGTAAGGCAAACACCATAACCATTAGGCCACCCCAACCCAATTTAATGTTTTTGGTCCTGTTTGCCTAACCTTATAAGAAGTACTAGTGTAATTAGTAGCAATAAATCTAAACTTATTTTCTACTTGATCTTCTATTATCCTATAATGTTATTGTAATATAGCATCCTGAGAAAAAGCTTCAATCACTTGTGATATTCTCTGTGTACAAATATACGTTTAAAATCTTCCACCTTTAGAGTATACCTTACAATGGGGTCTAAATCTAAATTTCAAACTTTCAAAACATCGACTTTCTTATGGTCGAGAAAATAAGATCGAAGTTTGGAAACTTTGAAATTTAAATAAAAAAAATATCTGTTTACATTTTTTACAAGGGAGCAGGCCTCCCTGCACCCCCACACCCCTGATAATTAAATATACCAACTCTGAGATCACACTACAGCGAGGAAAACAGTAAATATACCATTCTGCGCTGTATAGCAATCTGGATTTATATGGTTCAAAGGTATGAGTGATGATTGATACAGGTGGATATGAGTAAATATTGTAGCAGTTTGCTAAAATCAAAGAGGGGGGTAAGATACAGATAACAGCAAGGCCTGAAGCAGTTGGTATGTGTTATTAGTGGCAGGAGGAGGATCGAGAAATAATGATATGTACTGGTAGAGTGAGAGCTAACCTAAAGGGGGCATGAAGGTTATGGTGAGCAGGAGGAGAGGGGGAATAGAATGAAGAGTATAAAAATAATGCTGTGGGGATGGCTGGGAAATTAGGGATGGGAGGGGAGTGAAGCAGGTCAGAGATACATGCATCTTCCTTACTTATTACCCCTATACTTCACCCCCTATCACTACTGTCTGTTTCCGATTACACAGCTTACACCAGCTCACCATCTTACTCATTTCCATATTTATTTTACAGGTCCCTGGTACCATAATTAAGGTTTTAAATAACCTATACCACATAAAAGAGGAATACCCACTCCCCTTGACTGCTGACGTCTGCGGAATCCTCTCCAGCAACCGTGCTATTAAAACAGAAGTAAAGTATGTATTAAGTATATAAACTTTAACCAGTCCTCCCAGCCTATTAGTGTGAATTAATATTGTAAGATACCTGGTCAGCTACAACACATCTCTGCACACCCCACCTCTCATCCCCCCTCCCTCACTACCTGTCCAGCCTCGTTCTTTGTTACCTCATAATCTACCCACTCAGCTATTACTTGCTTAGCCCTGACCATTGTCAGCTCCTTAGCTCCCCTCTAAAGCTACTACTAGTTTAACCCTTACTTCTTAACACTTTCTGTTCTCTCTCCTTACTCTGTCTTCTTCTGCCACATAGCCTCTACCTACCTTATACCTCTATCTGTTCACTCCCTCATTCTTTGTTTTCTAGCCACACAGACTCTCACCTACCGAACCCTAACCATGTAAACCCCTTCTCCACTCTAAATCCCTCACTCAGCTCCCCACCCTAACTCATAGCTCCGTGACCATATCCCCCCTCCATAGTCTTGTGTTTAGCTTTGTTCTTGCTAGAGTTTCCTTCAGAGCTTTGTGCATAAAATGGGAAATCAGAACAACTATTCCTAGACACTAAATAGCTCTGCTCTGCTGAAAAGGCTTTCGCTGATTGTTTTATTCTCTCACCATGCCTCTTCCACAGTGGTACTAGCCCGCTCCTTTTGCCCTCGCTAATGTTCGGGCTCACTTCGCTCCCCTACCCTACCCCTTTCCCAACCACCCCTAGGCACTCAAACTTATAATTCTACAACACACCCATCATCAATTCTCACCTCCCCAATTATCTTATTAAATCCCTTCAATCAACTACAACATAAATTGAAAACCACCATTCCAGTTATCAACCAAACACAACATTAATTACAACCACCACTCCCACAATATCCACACCCTAACATATTCACCTAGTTTACTTTCCAAATTAACTTTATCCTCACCATAACTAAAAACATGCACAGCTTGCAAAACCCCTTCTCCAAAAACTTATATTTTATCAAGCAACTATCTCCAGTCTACTTCTACTCTCAATACTCTCTTCCTACCACACCCATCTAAATATAATTTTTCCATGCCCATGGCAAACCAAACCCATAATTAACCACACACTACTTCAAAACTTTCCTAATACAATCCCCAACACTACCTCCTTTCTAAACCCATCACTCTATTATAACAAATTAGCAGTAAAAACTAACCCCCACACCTCACACAAGCTATCTAAAATTCTTAATAAACTCACCAAACTATATTTAAACCTACTGCAAAAACTCTCCTGCAGTGGAGACATACACCCAAATCCGGGCCCTACCCCAATAGAAAAAGCTGAAATAAACGTACCAAATCCCCACTTCTACAAACCCAACTAATCTCTCCTCCTTTTAAATATAAACGTAAGAAGCATACTAAACAAAATACATGACCTGCATGCCTTATTAGCCATGTGCAAACCTGACATGGTGGTACTAACAGAAACATGGCTTAAACCTGATCACCACAATAATGAGATCATAGTCCCAGGTTATTTTATCCTGCGTAAAGACAAAAAAGGGAAAAAGGGTGGGGGTGTAGAAATTCTATTTCAAAGTCACCTCACACTAGAACTAGTTGACTATAATAATGAAGAAATCAACAAGGTAGAACTTATCCTTGCCAAATTTAAATTAAGCACAAACAAACAAATAATCATCGCAGGTGCCTATCTACCCCCCAGGTAACAACATTCCCATTATGGAAAACATGTTAAATTGGTTCTCACTCTCCCTCCCTTACAAAACCATACTACTAGCTGACTTTAACATAGACTGGGTCAACTGCTCCAATCACTATCCCTCAGATCATATCAACCTTTATGGATTCTCACAAATAATCACTACGCCCACTAGGACTGACAAAACAACCAAACGTCAATCCATTTTGGATTGGATTCTGGTATCCCACCCTACTTTTGTACATCGATCTGGCTGTTTTCCTGACAGTCTAAGTGACCATCAACCTACCTACCTAATTAGGAGCAAGACCCACCACCTTCCCAACCAACCTTTACTCAGAATAATACGTAATAAAAGACACTTCAGAGCCAATGACTTTAACAAAGAACTATGTTGTTGTAACTGACTCCCTCTTAAACAACTACCTCTCAATGAAGCTGTACAGTACTTTAACTCAACCTTTCTACATATCCTAGATCATCATGCCCCCTCTAGATCCATTAGGACAAAAACCCACCATGCCACATGGGTTACAAAAGGGACAAAAAAGACAATGAAAGAAAGGGACAAATTCTGGATAGCATCCCACAAAGATAAAAATACTACTCTAAGGTTAAAGTACATTGAACTACGTAATAAAGCCAAGAGGTTAACTAAACTAGACAAGTCCAACTACTATAAAAATCTACAGGATAAATATAGCCGCAACCTCCAAAAATTCTGGACTTCCATTAATAGACTACTTCACCCAGGAAAGCATCCACTCCCACCCCTGTACTGCCAAACAACCAGGATGATATTCCTATACAATTTGATAAATTCTTTACAGAAACAGTTCAAAATCTAGCCAATAACCAGAAAAATAATGGCACTACTATACAATCATCCACTATAACCAACAGTAATACAAAAAATAACATCTCTAGCTTTTCCCTACAGCCAGTGTCCACTAAAATGATTGCAAACCTCCTTAGGAAGCTAAAACCAACCACACTAGCTGCCGATAAACTTCCTGCAGATTTCCTTCAGATAGCAGCAGAAGCCATATCATACCCAGTGTCTATTCTCATAAATAGATCAATTTCAGAACACATAGTTCCTACCCTCTGGAAACTTCCCACATTGTCCCTCTGCACAAAGGAGGCAACTCCTTAGAGCTGACCAACTATCGTCCTATAGCCATACTATCACCCTTATCAAAAATTATTGAAAGAGTTTTCCACTTGCAACTAATGCAATATCTCCAACAAAACAAACTACTATCCAACTCCCAACATGGCTTCTGACCCTCCCACAGCACAACCACTGCCCTTCTATCCTATACCAATACAGTCAACCACTATAGAAACCAAGGTCTTTTCATATCTTCCATCTTCCTTGACTTATCAAAAGCCTTTGATATGGTTAATCACAACATGCTCCTCAATACTCTATCTAGTCTCAATATATGCTCCTCCACTATACTGTGGTTCAATAGCTATCTATCAGAATGCCACCAAGCAGTTCTCTGGCAAGAAAAGCTGTCCTCCCTCTTACCAGTTTCCATAGGAGTCCCTCAGGGATCAATCCTTGGCCCACTACTGTTCTCCCTCTTCACTAACAACATCTCCTCTTCACTGCCCACTGCCACAGTAGTTCAATATACTGATGACACCACCATAATATGTGCTGCCCTCAGCATAAAGGAACTACACACCCTTACTCAACTCAACTTTAGTTTAGCAGAAACCTGGTTTACTAAAATACAACTTCTTCTCAATCCAAAGAAAACTAAACTAATCCTATTCACCCCTGGCAGATCATCCAGTTCAAGCTATAGCCTCATCATAAACTCCAAAAACAATATTCAAATCACACCCACCAACCACACAAAACTACTAAGAGTACAGATTGATAATCACCTAAAATTTGATATCCATATAGCACAAACCATCAAAAAGGTAAACAGAAAACTAGGTTTCCTCTATAGAAACAAAAAGTTCACGACTAAACAGACCAAAGCCACTATTGCAAGAAGCCACCTCCTGCCTATCCTTCTTTATGCTTCCTCTATCTTAGCTAACCTTCACCAGACTGAACTTCACAAAACAGAATCCTGCTACAACAAAATTGCCAAATTCGCAACAGACTTCACAAATAGATCCCATCACTGTCTTTCCCTAATGCAGCTCAAGTGGCTGGAACTTCCTCAGCTGCTAAGACTTAATCAAGCCACAGTTGTACATAAACTCTACTACTACCTTGAGAAAACACCTGCTCTCCAACAGCTAATTCAGCCCTACACCACCACTAGAGCCCTAATATCTAGTAACCAAAATCTCATTCAAGTAATAAGACATACAAATGAAGCAGGTAAATCTCTATTTACCTGCATAACAGCCCAAACCTGGAACTTACTCCCAAACATTATAACTAGCACTACTTCTAGTACCAAATTCAAACACCTCCTGAAATCCCATTATTCTAATAATTGGCTCTGCTCTTGCTACACCCCAGGGTAACAATAACTATGCTCAGTTGTAAGGATTCTGCTGCACTATAACTTTTCCCTTACTTAGCCCTGTTGATATCCTTGCATATTCATTCAAACATATCATCAGTCCATTAGCAGAAAACATACTAACACTTGTACTGTTCTTTACTACAACCCATACCTGATAATGGCTATAATCTGTATCTGAAGATAGTATAAAACCTAACATAACTCCTCTTACTCTCATCTTACCTATACCTATACTTTAATTTTGCCAGTATGGGCATTTATTTACTTAGAAAACAGTGCAGGAACTGGGATGCAAGCAAATTTATTCTGGTACCTCGGCTGAACACAGCCTTCAAAGGAATAACCACTCACATTTTGCTACATCTTTTATACAAAATTCATCAAAAGATTTAATCAATTAAATAATTAATTAAATACATCAAGAGACTTAAGAATTAAAGGGACCATACATTCATAAGAAGCTGAAGGAGGCTAACTGAACAAAAGCATTCAACGGGTTAAATGCACATAAATGCAAATGTAAAAATTAACTATATACTTTTACAAGTACCTAAACAAAACTTTCAGATAGTCAAATTCATTTCCAAATTCAAACCCTTAGGTTTCAAGGTACCAAAAGTTAATATAAACCTGCTTTCCAAATTCAGTAATTTCTGTAAGAAGTTACCAGCATTATAAATATCAGGTCTAGCTAAAGCACAGAAAAACAAAGAGTCCAACACACCATTATGCAAACTATTAAAATGTTCAGAAATGGGACTTTCCATCCTATAATTTCTAATGTCCCCCATGTGTTCCAAAATTCGTATCTTTAACTGATGCTTTGTTTGGCCTATGTAATATTTGGGTGGAATGCAACCACAACCAACAAGATAAACAACCCCATAAGATTTACAGTCAAATTTATCAGTTGCCTGATATTTCACACCATTTATACAACTACCTGATAGATTTTTAACTTTTGGGCAAACTTTACATTTTCCACATCTGAACACACCATTTGATATGCTACTCCCATCCATTTAACATATTACTCTCCCTAACTCTTGGTTTTAACTTCAGCATTTCCTTTAGATTTGCATATCTTCCATAAGAAAAACAAACTCTATTGGGAAAAAGATGACCTATCTCATCATTTTGACAAACTATCGGCCAAAGAAAATCCACAATATTTTTCATGGTTAGAGATAACAGAGAGTATTTGTTAACAAAAAATATTTTATTCTCACTATTCAAAGGGATCCTATCAGCTTTCTTAATTCTATTATAGATTTTATCCTCATTCCTTACATTCAAAACAGGTTTTAATAACCTATCAATACTATTATTTATTAAGGATTCAGAATAACCTCTAGTTGAAAGATGCAGCAAAACATGAGTGGTTATTCCTTTGAAGGCTGTGTTCAGCCGAGGTACCAGAATAAATTTGCTTGCATCCCAGTTCCTGCACTCAAGTGTTTTCTTCGTATTTTTTTTTTGGTTTTCTTATGCATTTATTTACTTCTCAGTTATACAAATGCATAAATGTATTGTGAATGTAAAATTAATAATGTTTTTGTGAATGTGAAGGAAAAAAAAACCTGTTTTGTAATAATTGTTCATTCTACTAGATGTATCACTTGTCATGTAAATGTTCCCTGTACTACTTTAAATTTCATTAATTGCTTAGAATTTTATTAACCTAATATTGTAACATGGAGCTTTTCTCCCCGGGCTTCTGCTGAAAATGGACCTGTCTCCAGTCGGACCCTCCCAGTTAACAAAACAAAATAAAATAAAATAAAATAAATATTTATATATATGGGTCTAGGACATTTCACTGAATGCACATTTCACTGAAACTCAAATGACTGAACACAAATGACTGAAAGCACAATTCGCTGAAAACTCAATTCACTGAAACACATTTCACTAAAAGTTATATATGGCCTTTTCCCCACTGTAGTGCGACCCTGGAGTTAGTATATATAGTAAGGGGGTGTCCTAGACCCATATAAATATATATATATATATATATATATATATATATATATATATATATATATATATATATATATATAGATATGTGTGTGTGTGTGTGTGTGTGTGTGTGTGTGTGTGTGTGTGTGTGTGTAGATGCAGTTAACTTGGTTGAATCACGTTTGCTCAACTCAAGTTAACTGTTTTTTTTTTTGAGTGAAAGGCTGTTTGGAAGGAATCCGCTCTGGGCAAGTTCTAGTTGATCCTGTTGGTTCTGATGTTTGTACATGCCGGTTTGTGTTTTAGGGTTAGGGTAAAGGTAAGATAAGAGGACAGTTTAGTGTGCATGTGCAAGTGTGATTGTTATGTGATAGGTGCAGTGCTTGTGTGTATTTGCGTGCATGTTTGTGGTGAGTGTTGGAGCTGTCTTGTGTAATTGCAGTGTTATAGAAAGAGCTTTTTAATGTAAGCTGCATGTTAGGGATAGGGCAGATGCAGGGTAAGGTCTATGATTAGGGTTAGCACTAATTACTGCAGGGGCTTACATTAAATAAGTAATTTCATAACACTACCATTATACAGATAAATCTGAGTTGAATGTGTGGTAGGGCTATGGGTGTTACATTGAAAAAGTTAGTTTTTCCTTTTTTAATGTACTGCATGTCTGGGTTATGTGCTGTCAATATAATGAAAGATCAGCATGTTTTGGTCATTGTTTTTGTGCCACTCATGAAATATTTTGATATTTTGACCATTCATTACATTATCATATATATTTATGTGTGTGTGTGTGTGTGTGTGTGTGTGTGTGTGTGTGTGTGTGTGTGTGTGTGTGTGTATAGATATACATATATAGATAGATGGCTAAATATTTATGTGCCTGTAAAGAGGTGTTACTGACATGGTTGAATGGTACAATCTTTGCACCGAAAAAAAGCTAGCACAGCTGATTAAATATTGCTGTCTTTGTTTTGGTGCAAGATTGTGAACTGTGGGGATCAGGGAGTTTGATCTTTCTGATCTCAGAGATGGTATATATTATTAGCAGGAGGCAGTAATGGGTTGCATGGAGGCTAACACCTTGCAAAAAGTTTTTTTTTTATCATTTCTAATTTTTTATTTTTTTTAGATCTACCAGTTATTGTTAACCTTGTTTATGTCGATTATATGAGTATACAACTGTGTCATATATTCATACAGATATATATACCCCCCCCTCACACACACACACACACACACACACACACACACACACACACACACACACACACACACACACACACACACACACACACACAAACACGCACACACATATATATACACACACATATAGATACATGTGTTAATGACATTAGTCACTTTAAACTGTATATTGCAATGCAAGCTGGTGATTGCTGTTTTTATTTGTAACTGCCATGGAGCTTATTTAGATATTTTGCATTGACTATCCAGTCTCAGCATTCCTTTTTTTGGTATGTATCATGATTTGTAACATCACACTGGAGGGTTTATTAAGTTTCATATATGGATAGCTACACATGCATACATAAATATATATAGTTTTTAGTTCTTTAAAATGTTACGAATTATGGCATACTTTTTCCTTAGACAAGATTACAGCCATTTCTAACTGTCTGTGTGTAATGTGCTATGCTTGTTTTGAACAGAGAGCATTAGGGTATACTACAACAATGAAAATGTATAAAACATCAGTAACTAGCCATGACACCATCTAAAAAAATAGATTACAGGGGGGATAATTTCAAAACAATCAGAGTATATGATTTTGTAAAATAGTGTAAGAAGTGGCAATAAAGAGGAGGGGACAATGCACAAACATGGTAACCATAACTGTGCTACAGGAAGAATAGTGCATTGTTCACGGTATGCAAATAACAGCATAATGACATGCAAATGGATCCTGTGAAGATAACGACACTCATTCTTTATGCAAAATGACAAAGTCAAACATGGTCCTGTTATTCCGAAACATATAAACTTTGCTTAAGGAGCTATAGTGCTCATCTATTCTGAACATCAAGATTTCTCAGTGTAAAGAACCTTCATTTGCACAATTATACTATAAGAGCAGCAACCTTAGTTGAGCAGCATGTGTTAATGGCCATGCAAAGAATCAGTACCCTCGATGTTACATGCTGTCACTCTCCAGGTCTAATAATACCCGACATGTCAGTACCTCCATGAATAGGGCATTGTCAGCTACTACTGTTTAAATAAATGCACCATCTGGGAGTTAGAAGCTGTGTTTCCCACACATGGGATCAAGAAGTATGCATGCAGTCCCTATCCATAATGAACAGGAAGATTTATGTAGCATTAACCATTACTGCTTCTTGGTACCTTAAATCATCAAACAGGGAATACATTAGGTGATTTGCATCAGCCTTGCTGATCTTGCACCAGTTTCTTGACATAAGGATACATCACGTGTGCAGGAACATATATGGTTTCCATGGAGAGCAGGGAACAGAGCCACCACTATGTGAGAATTCTGCAACAAAATCCATTTCTTTGAGGTCCAAAGAGACATTGAATATACCCACATTGCCATCAATGTCTCGTCGGCTCTACAATGCATCTAAATTATAACCCAAAAGGGCTTTCATTCTATCAACTGGTTGGTGGTGTGCAGTCTGCAGGATATTATATAGAATATGTTTATATACCATCCAGGCAATGCACACATTTCCAACATCTGGCACATATGTGAGCACTACCAGCATTTTATGAGAGGAAACTGGTCAGTATTTGGGCCAGTATTTGTTGTTCCGTTGATACAGCAACAGGTCATTTATAGTGGCGTATAATGTCGTGTGTAGTAAATGATGTTGGATATACTTTGAAACCAAATTTATTGACCCCCATCTGAAACCCCCTGGTCATGACAGAGATGGTATACACCACACATTTACAGGCAAATTATGTTATCAATTACATGGTTGAACAACAAAGGCATGTTTTGGCTTTTTTGGATATGTCTTTTGGTGTGTGTTGAGACTCTTGAAGGCACACTTTATTTATTTATTTATGTATGTATTTATTTGTTGTTTGTTAGCTGGGTTAGTCCAACTGAGCCAAATGCCCATTTTCAGTGGAGCCCCGAGGAGAAAAGCTCCAAAATATGTGAAAAATTGCTTAAATACAAGACTGTACAAATGAAAAACTTACATAAATTCAAGATTGTACAAATTGAAAATAAACAGTTACACATAAAGTTTATACAGGTCAAATGATGTTATAAAGAACAAAGATAGACTTAAGTAACAGAAGATGAAATGCCTATGCAAGTCTAGAGCATCAGGTTAATATCTATGTCGGTATTACATTGTATTGCAGAAAACAATCTAGATCGGTAACATAGCATGGAAGTGCTGCTATTTACATAAAATATATGTGCAACGAAGCAGCTGGTAGCTGATAGCTAATAGAAATTGTTCAAACTATATACTTAAGCGATATAAGTTTTAGGTTAAGAGAGCTGGAATGGGGGGTTAGGTAGGGTCCTGGCAAGGGCGGGCGCTTGAGTTTGCAAGGTAGTTTTTCAGTTGTTTTTGAAGCTGCTAGTGTATTTGATATTTAAAATACTTATTGGGAGTTTGTTCCAGGCTTTGGGCACAGTGCTTTTTAAAGTAGTTTGCCTGTGTTTTTATTAGGTTTGTATATGTCAAGAAAGAGTTAATCAGAGCTACAGAGAGTATGAGTGGGAGTATAGAGGGATACAAGAGAGGAGGGGGGAGGACAGGCAGAGGGTTTATTTAATAAGGAGTAAGTGATTTGTAGCTGGGAAAGAAGCAGTAGTTGGGGGAATTTGAGCCATTTGAGTTGCAAGGTAGTGGTGAGATTTGTATTGTAGATTGCTGGCAAGTCCAGCTATTTTGTTATATGTTTGTTCAAGTTTGGTTTTTAAGGTGGATTGTAGATGTGTAAGCATTGGGGAGGCATAGAGAAGGCATGGAAGGAGGAATGCCTCTGCCAGTGAAGGTTTGGAGTCAGGAGACAGAAGTTTTTTTATTTCTATAGAGTAGACCCAATTTTTGATATGTCTTTTTGATGCATTGTTGAATATGGAGGTCAATTTTTAATCAGTCATCGATTACAATGCCTAGTAGGTTAGCGTGTGATTCAGCTTTAATAATAGCATTATCAAGAGATGAGATTGCGAAGGTGATTTTATGGTGGGAGAGAGATTTATGAAGGAAGAGAAGATTTTTTTTTTTTTTTAGGGTTTAGGATGAGTTGGTTATTACTTAGCCATTATTCAATAATTAGAAATGAGTTTTGAGTAACAGAATGAAGGGGTGTGATGTCATCAGAGAAAGAGACAAGAGTAGAATTGTCAGCATATTGTATAAGAGAGGAGGTGTTGCAGGATGAGTGGAGGTTCTTTGTCAAGATATTGAAAAGAACAGGAACTAGAATAGAGCCTGGGTGGACTCCTGTCTCGATAGGTAAAAAAGGGGAGCAGGTGGTTTGCCATCTGACTGACTGCAACCTATTAGTAAGACAGCTGGAAAACCAGAGGATAGTGGAGGTGGAGAGGTTGAGATCAGATAATTTATTTAGCTTTTGCTTCTGCAACAGTATGAGTGAAAGATAAAAAGGCAGTGGAAGTACTATGATTTGGCCTAAAGCCATGTTGGGTGGGGGTGAGAAGGTTTTCTTGGATTAGGTGTTTGAGAGGCTGATTGCAAATGCATTTTTTGAGAATTTAAGAGAGTGGGGAGAGAATGGCTATTGGCCAAAAATTAAAAGGATCGGTGGAGTTACCTTCTTTGTGTAGTGGTATGGTGTAGAAAGATTTCCAGATGTCAGGAACAGTAGATTCTTGGATAGATCTGTTTTATAAGTATTGAAATAGCATAGGCTATGGAGTCAGCTGCAAGCTTAAGAAATAGAGGAGGTAGATTATCAGAAGCGGGGGAACATGGTTTTAGTTTAAACAGAAGAGATTTTATATAAGTAGTGGGGATGGGTTTAAAAGAGAAGGGGGTGGTTTTGGTAGTCATGGAAAATGGGGGAGGATTATCATTTTGATCAGCTTGTGTTAGTTTGCAGATAGACTAAATGAAATGAAAGTTAAGTAGCATGGAAGTTTCATGAGGTGTATTGTTGGGTTAGGGGTTGGGGGTAGTAGGGCCTCAGGGTGAAGGATTTTATTAATGGTGTGCCAGAATTTTTTTGGTTAGAGTGGTGGGTTGATTGGGCATCATAGTAGAATTTTTTTTCTTATCTTTGTTGATTTGCTGTTTTCATGAGATTTCTAAGTTCTTTGTATTTTTGGAGTAGCATAGTGATTTTAGCTTTTAGCGATTGTTTTCAAACATTATCTCTTTTTTTCATAAGGGAGTGAGTATCTTTAGTGAGCCAGGGGGTGTTGTTAGCTTTTTTCCTAGTTTTCCTCAGTGGTGCTAGGGAGATAAGTATATCAAGGAAGGTATGATTGAATTCAGTGGTGCAGTGGTTGCATTGTCACCTCACAGCAAGAGGTTCTCCATTTGATTCTCAGCTGGGGTGCCTTCTGTGTGGAATCTGCATGTCCTCCCTGCATTCATGTGGGTTTCCTCCTTGTGCTCTGGTTTCCTCCCACATTACAAAGACATGCATCTGGAGCTTCTTTCCCCGGGCCCCCACTGAAAATTGCCTTTGTTCCAAGTCAGAATTTCCTGGTAAACAAACAATAAATAAATTCTAAAACTGTATCATTGAGGGGAAGGTGTTGGAGGCTGGAAGCCTATTAATAAAGGTTTCACCATCAAAGCAGCACAGGTTGTGGCAGTCTCAGTATAGGTGAGACCGGGGAGTTTGAAGAGAGTATCTTTGCATACCAATAGGAAGGGTTTCACCCATAGAGTCAAGTAGAGTGCCAGGGTTATGGTAAAGCTTTGGATTAGAAATTAGGATCCAATCCAGGATCAAGATGTTATTGTTGTTTTTATTTAAGCAGTTGGACATTGTGAATAATTGATTGAAGCCATGGAGGTTAATGCTAAGATTTGGAGAGATGGTTGATAGTTTTTTTTCCAATCAGTTCTGACATCTCCAAGGATAATTTTCCTGACATGGTATATGGAGTGAGATCCATGACATGATAGGTTCAAGGATGTGTATGTTATTTCCAGGTGGTTTATAGATGGCTGCTATAGGAATTTTTTTTTGTGTGTGTGTGTGTGTGTGGGGGGGGGGTTAAGTGACAATTAAGAATAAGTAACTCAGCTGGGTGGAAGCCAGGGAAAAGTAAAGGTAGGGGGTTAAGTTGAGTTGCTCGGAGTACAGAACTGCCACCCTTCCCCCCTTTTTGGAGAGTCTCTCTTGATGGTAGATGTTATAGCTGGGAGGTAAGATTTCATTGTTAGCCCTTTGGATACATCTGTTGATGTAGTGTAGTACACACCTGAGACTTGTAGTCAGATATTTGGAGTATGCACCATGTTCCCTAATGTAGTAGTCTGGAAGAAGCCACAACTTGGGAACATTGTAGTGCTGCATCACAGATCTGTTGCAGCACTGAAGGAGGTGCTGGGTGCAGATTCATCAGATAACTGGCTGCATGACAAAGAAAAAAACATAGTCTAAAACTGATGCAGCATTAACATGCACAGGTTATGCATTACAGTGCACTGTCTAGCATTTCTGTGCATTGGACATTGCCTTATTAACATGCCACAAAAGTAAGCAAGGCACACTCATGGTAGCCATTTGAAATTTCAGAACCTGCTATACCAACTCCCGAAATATGGAAACTGAACGGTTGAAAGATCAGGCTTACATATGCTAAGTCCAAGATGCCAATTCTCAGTATATTCCTTTTTTTCCAAGGTATGACAGTCTCAGAGTTAAAGTTTTAAGGAGACTAGTCATGTTTGAGATTTGCTCTTCTCCTGTGGTTTTGGTCTTTTTTCTCGGCTTATCAGCACTCATCATTTTGAGTGCCATTTCAATAGGGAGCCCACACTCATCATCATCATTGTTTCAGGTGGGGGGTGGCATAATGACAGGTGATAGCAATGCTAGCATGGGGGCATGGGTCATTGGAGGGTAATAGGCTAGTCTTGCAAATATATCGCAGGTTGGAGGGAGTCAGGGATTGCATCCCCTAGTGTTGGATGTAGATGCTATATACTGATATATTTTGTGGCCCTGCAGTGTCAGTTATGGATGCATTCTAGTGGGTGAATGGTGTAGTTCTTCAGGAACATGTACAGGAACCGTGATGTGCCTTCCCATTTTGGGAGACATTAAAAGGATCGCAGCTGGGTGTGCACTGATGGTCAACAATGTACAGAAGCTGTGGTGAGCTGAGGAAGTCACAGTGACCAGCCAGGTGACACATTAATGCAGTGAATTAAGATGAACATCATTTGTGACTATGAGACTGGCCATGCCTTAAGGTGGCTGCCATGACCAAGAGTGATAGCAATGCCATTTCCAAAACAGTGTGTGCTGCCTGTTTAGGTCTGCATAGTAACAAATCAACATGCATCTGGACCTTTCATTCATCATGGTGCTCATTTACCAGAATCCATGTGGATGCACCAATGGAGCCCATCTAGGTTATCAGTGACCATATTAAGCATTTTTATCCATGTTTCTGTATACCTTGTCATTCTGCATGCAATGAAGGTTCTCTTGCAGTCCTTGCAGTATTTGTATCTCCTCTCCTAGGCATACAGTGCACTCACAATCTCAACCGTGGCATGTATAAAAGTGGATCTATGTCAGATCCACAAAAACCCACATTACCAATGACTGGATCATGGAAATGAGATTGCCGACACAACACATCCCTGACAAAGGTAAGTATATGAATTACAGAATGGAATCTATTCCCGTTTCCGTAATACAGTTAAAAAATAAACAGAAATGTGTATAGCAGGGAGGCAATCCCCCCTGTACCCTTCATGTGGGGGGCTGCACCCCCCACACCCTCCCTAGTAAAATATACCAACTTTGAGATCGTACCACATTGTGGAAATGGGAATACATCCCATTCCCACTACTCACCATTGTCGAGGATGTGTGGTGTCGGCGATCTTGTCTCAGTGATCCAGTCGTCGGTAATGTGGGTTTTCGTGGATCTGACATGGATCCATAAAAGCTGCCCATGCCTAGCTCAGTAACCTCCAGCTCATTAGTATAGAATGCTGTGGCTATGACATCCCATAATAATCCAAATGTGCTGCATGTAGGTTTGATGCAGTACCTACTGCCAAATATGAAGGTGGTTTCCTTGGTTCCTTACTAATGCAATGCATGCTGCCCTTCTTAGTAGCTTATACAGTATATTTTCAAAACACACTCATCATTGCTCTTTTGTTTCATAGATTTATTGTGTGAACACACTAGTACTTCTTGGGAATTACCATACCCAGTATAACTCTAGTGGGTTACCTTTGTTGATTATAGTATTTATTTATTTATGTATGTATGTACAGATTTGGGCTATTCATGTGAGATGTGCGAAGTAAAGCCAGACTCTAACTCCTGTTGTTTCTTCTGTTGAGAATTTACTGTTCCTTTCCTCACTTTTACTGAGCACTGAGATGGAGTTGTTCAACAAAAATGGATTTCAAAAGAAAGCAAGCAAAAAAAAATCTGTTATATAAGTTTTTATTTTTGTCGTCAACTGTTTTCTGACGATACTCCAAGCTATATTTTTATCTATAATGTCATTTGTTCTTTTTTGTATATGTGCCTTACTTTCCTAGACTGAATATGGTCTATCTGCATCAGTCCTCTAACACAGCCAACAATGGAAGAAGTTTAAGTTACTTAAGCCAATGACTGTGTGGCTGCTGACATAGAGGGTTAATGCTGAGAGCTGTAGTTTCTGTGGTGCATGGTTTGATTTCCTCAGCCCTTGTTTGCCTACTGTGTGATATAAGCAAGTCACTTAAACACGCAGTGCTCCTGGGTTTCTCTTAAAAATAGGTAGTGGGCCCTTCCTACTTAACAAATGTGGGCTGTTATAACAAAAAGGAAGATAATACCAGCATAAATCAAGTCTATATTAAATCAGCAAACGTTTAAAAAAGAGAACGCTAATTTATCGACCCCATGTAAACGAAAGCTTACAATCCCAAACACTTAGAACTTCAAAACATTACATAAAGTGGGGAGCTTCACCCCCTAACTTAAATATACCAACTCCGAGATCACACTACAGTCAGGAAAATGGCAAAGTAACGGAGGCGGCCAAGCGATTTCTTTCCCAGGGAAAGAAATCTCTTATATGCCATTTCGCTATTTTGCTGTTTCATGCTTTCAAGTTCGATCAAGATTCATTTGAAGGATTGCATCTTCGATTATATAATAGGAACCCAATAAATCAAATCATTCTAACATAATGGAGTCATTCAATTCTACTGTCTCACTATAGAAGTAACTGCAGAATGTACTAAGAGTACTTATATGTTTTAAAATGTGCAATAAATGCATACGCCAGACAAAAAGACTTGTATGATAATTTATCATGAAGCTATACATTTAATAAAATGGGTGTACTTGACTCTGTGGAATTAGATAACATAATAGAAACCTGAAAACAAAGTACAGTATGTGCTTCTTATGAATGACCTCCTGAAGTTTATTTATAGTTATACATGCAACAATGAATATGCCCTTATTACTCATTTTATGTGACAAATCTTTAATAGATGATATGAAGTAAGTTACTGTTTTTTTTTTTTTTGCATACATGTAGAGACAGAAACTATGAATAATAATTTGAAGCTGAATTATTTTACTGAATTCATAAAAACATTGGTAAACTTGCATAAACATTGATGGACATTCTGTCCCACATTCATATGTTCTTTGAGAAAAGGAAAAATAACACATTCATATCAAGGAACTGACAGAATAGTGTCACCGTAAACATCAAGCTGATTCTAACTACACCGGTGTTACAACCAAATATTTACAGTGACTCAGTATTATGTTATGTCTTCAGCAATATGGTATAAAATGTATAGAACACTGAATCTGCAACTATGCCACATTCATATTTTAGCATAAAGCTGTTCAAAGACATGAAATGTAAGCAATGACATGTTATTGACCATTGCTACTAGTGAGTATAAAGGACATAAAACACAGTCGGTGGAAAGGAAATGACAATAAAATCATTTTGATTGTACATTGCTCAAAATGTAAGACTGAACATACTGTATATTCACATTAAAAGAGTCTAGCTCTTTTTCAGAAGTATGAGGGTTCTGCTCTGTTAGCATACCATTCAAAACAAAATGTGGGAAGGTTTGGAATACGTATGAAGCATGTAAAGGAGATCCTAAAGCCAGCCACTGTGGGAGACTTGACCACTAAGGCAGATCTCACAGTTACAATACAAATGAATGAAATCAGACTACCCAGGTTCTATCCTAGCAACCTTCAACAATGGCAACATGCAAATCCTAAGAATGTGGCTCATCTTTATAGGGTCAGGAGCTCTTTCATTGAAGTACAACCTAGATTGTCTTGTGAAAAAATCACTAACATTAATATTTTAAAGCTGATAGGGAAACAAATCGTTAAGGTAAAGCAGAATAATTCAAGGCTGGAACCCCTCTTTGTGGAAGGCAGAATGACAGGAAAGAGTAATGGGTCCCAGGTAATGCATGATTTACAAATATAGAAGACCTCCATTAGCAAGAGTATGTTTGAGGACTGTGCAGGTTTAAACATTTTGACACAAGGGTCACAGCAGTACTGAAACCATGGCAGAAAATGATCAAAGACTAAATATGGTGTATTACATTTTACATTACTGCACTTACCTGTTTAATTGGGTGGTTACCATGGTCTTATGGGCATGCACTTCACATGTTTTAGGTGGAACAACAGAAACACGAGACGCATTTGTTAATCTTAAAACTACTGGAAAAAAGGTGACAATAGTGGGCAGTCTCCTACATGGGGGACATGTTGTGTGAGACTACAGGCATAGTAGCCAGCTCTAGAAAATGGCAATGAATAAATGTCACAGGCTTACCCTCCTTGTATGCTATGCTACTATGTGTCAAACAATGCAAAATTAAAGTGTCACAGTATGATGCATTTTTTTATTTATGCTTTTGAAATAAGAAAGGCTAACTAAGTATAAAGCAATTTAATTTATTTGTGTTAGGGAAGTGGTAGCATCTTAGTGCATTAAATAATTGATGTCCATAATGCTTTAGATTTTGCCATTCCTTGCTATGTGAATACAGAATGCAATGAAGTATATTGCAGATGAGGCGATTGGCAGGATAATTTCAATACATTGCAGGTTAGTTATTGTACTGCCTTATTATTTTTTTTCAGGTATATTTTATTTAAGAATTATGAAAGTATAGATGCAGGAAGGTCTATGCAATGGGTGAGACCTAACTGTTTCAAAAATGTATGGACCTGGTGGGATGAGAACCTGAAAGCCATGCCTGAAATAGGTTGATGATGCTCTGTGCCACTAGACTGGGTATATAATAAGAAGCTTTTAGGACTTCATCCTTTGGTAGTACTACTGTGCACAAAAATCAAACAGAATAGATGAGGCACTTTACTTCACTATTGCTGTGTGAAGAAGAAAATTTTATGCATTTGTATTGTGGATATTTGTAATGGTTTGTGATTGCAGTTGCTATGACGGTTGTTACACCTGTTTATTTCTACTAATTTAACTTTGTTACTGGTCAGAGGACAAGAAAACACAACTGTAACAAGGCTCAACAAAATACAAATATTATATGATGTGTATGGCAAGGTAGGAAGAGAAATTTTAGGGCATGCTGAGGTGTACAATTTTAAGGTGCACTAAGGTGTAATGTTGATGTTTCCTGGCTGTATGTTAGAATAGAAGGTGAAGTGTAGACTTATCTTCTACTATGTTAACTGATATACCATGAGGTTGTTCTGTGTAATATAATCAGTAAAAGAAAAGGGAATGAAAGCAGGAAGAAGGAAAATGGTATACGCAGTGGTGGATTATGTCTGCTGTGATCCCATGGTGGCATCCAAACCATCCCAGTTCACAAACACATATTTGTGGACTAAACATAGTATGCATGTTTGTATGAATTTATCTTCCTGATTGTTTTAAACTTATACATACATACCAGATATTATTTATTGTTTCATAAAGCAAAATATGTGAATGTTTGTTTTAAACTTGAGTACTCCTAAACATTTTTTCCAGCAAGAAGTGAAATAAAATATATCAGTCAATAATAGAAAAAAAAACAATTGCCCATTTTAGAACATTTCAACTGTAAAAGATTACTTGGGTTGCTTTCATTATAATCTCCCAATGTACATACACATCAATTACAACCACTTGTTTATGTATACATCAATGTCCACTAGTCTTGCAACGCCAAATTAACAACTGTTTGACTTGATCATGAAATAAGAGTGAGTTGTTCTCATTAGCAGACAGACACCTTACCCAGCAAATATAGCCTCATTGCTGACTGTGGATATCACAAATGTCTGATTGTGGTAAAAAAAACAAATAATCTTGGTTACCGTAATGTGCTCAGGTTTGTTTCACAAAAACACAATGTAGTACTTCAACTTATTTCCAACAAATGTACACTTGTCCTGAAAATGCTCACTGTTTAAATTCAGCAAACAACAAGAGTCTTAAGTTATTTTCATCCACAGACAACCCCCAATCCAATCCAGTAGGCTACAGCTATTTTGTTGTGTAAACTACATGCACGTGTATAAAAATGCCTCTTAACCTCTTAGTACATGAATCATGCATCAGGAAAACAAATAATGAGAGACAAAGACCCAAAATCAAAGACAGATTTTAAATATTGTTCTTATATACTTAATGAGTTATTAAAATGGCAGTTTTTGAATTATGATGTATTTTGTGAAGTACGTGAAGTCTGAAACTCTAATTCAACATTATTTGGTGACTGCATTCCTCAGTGGTTTACCAGAAGACTGCATATTTTATGAGAATCAGACAAAAAAAAAATGAGAGAAAATCAGGGACATTCAGTGGAATTTGTGACAACTGAGAGTAATGTAATTTTAACTTTACTTCACGTAAATTGCATCCAGAATGTATTATTTTTCCAAAGTGTTTCATATAAATATGTCATAGTCCTGCAAGGCCAGACTGCCTAAACTGAACAAACAAAAAGATGGTAAGATATTTCATTGACAAATAACCCCAACCCACCTTGCTGATACAGACACTTTGGTTTGCATACATTATGTAATGTAAAAATAATAAAAAATATCTCTTAACTGCTTAGTGCAAGAATCAAAGACAAAGACAAAAATCATTGAAGTCCAAAAAGCCAAAATCAGGGGCATATTTTAAATATGGCGCTTATACACTTAGAAAGTTGCTAGAATAATAGGTTTTTGAATGATCATATGTTTTCTGAACTCACAGCAAAGCATGTTTTCAATGTATTTTATGGCAATCTGCAATAGTTGTGCAATGCCAGACAACCTAAAATGTGCTAACAATGAAAGGTGATTTGATTTCATTCATAAACAGCAACAAACTCCACCCAGCATTTATAACAACTTTGACCTGTATACCTTTGACCCATTCATGATGGAAATAAACCTCCACACCTCTTACCACAAGAATTAAGGACAAAGTACAAAAATGATAAATGACAAAGTCAAAAGACAATGACAGAACTTATAAACTTAGAAGACTTCTGACAGTTTTTGCATTCACATGCATGTCTGGTAGATTTGAAGTCTGAAACACAAATGGATATCATTATTTAGTAACAGAACTGATGAAAAATATGAAAATAAATGAGGGATGTTTTGGGAAATCAGTGACAGTAACCTAAGAGCTTTTAAAGCTCAGAACTTTTACTTTCAACCTCTGTCACTCAGACACAGTGATAGATTATACTCCTTAAGGAACATGCAGCTTAGCTGAGCAAAAGAAATCTAAAGCAAGCTTTAATTAATGAACAATAATGATAGAAACAGATTTTTTTCTCCTCCCATAGTAAAAAAATCTTTCAAGGCTTCTCAGCATTTCCGAGTGATGCAATCAGTTGCAGGTGAAGGTGGCCATAGACTGGGTAGCATTATTCATTAGTTTTCCAGTTCCACTCACTAGTCTGATTGAAAACACATATGCACTGTATATGCACCTGGGAAATGGAGAAGCACTATGTTATATGATTCTAACTTGGTTTTCAAATGTGAAAACAGAGATCTGGATGTATTATATTTCTGGATAATCCACCCCCAAAATGATATTGAGTCTCTGGCCATTGACACCAAGGATCTATGAGTTCCAGGCTACCACAAGAATAATTCCAGTTCTAATTTGCCATGGGTAGGTTCCATACCTAGAATAGATGAATAGATGAATGTTAGCACATGTTTAGGTCATATAAGAATGAAGAAAAGTATATGATGCTTGAAACACATCAATGGGAGGTTATGAAATACTTGACCAGGTAAAGCAAATTGTGATGGATATCATGTCTAGCCAAGAGGCAGAATAAAATGGTAGGCCATGTTTGCAAAAATAGAAAGAAAATATTGTAAGGCATGCATGGTTCATATATGCTGGAAGTTAGGCAATGACTGAGAATGAAAAAAAAAATCATTATAGCATTTCACAAACTTATATAAGTAAATTAAAGACAACACTTGGCAAAATAGCAGAAATAAAAAGCTGAGTTTAGCATAGGTGGATGTTAGAATGCAAAATCATGCTTGCCAAAGGTAAAATTCAATAATATATATGTTATATTATCTCATGTGGATAAGGATAGTTGGTTGACAGATGGCATGAGCAGAAGTGTACTTAGGGAGGGGTGAAGAAAGTACCCCCCCATTAACAATGTGTCATTGGGTGAAATAGTGGGATATTGATCATGAGGTAGATACAGCATGTTTTTGTTCCTCAAGTTGAAGCACATATCTAGGAGCTCTAGACTGGGGAGCTGCATGGGGTGCTAGTTATGGATAATGGGTATGAGCATTTTGCAAGTTATGCCAAGCAGAGATTGATATGGAAATTTTACATCATACTTGGTATAGCTACAAATGTAACTATTACTAGACATGTTTTCCCTGGGGGGGGTCTATATTAATACATCGAAAGTTCAATTCAGCAAACCTTTCTTCATCAAACCCTAATCATCAAATGTTCATTTCAGCAAACATTCTCATCAAACAAAAATTTCAACAGAGAAACTAAGCACTTCACCAACACAACACTGGAGCAGACACCACCATATGTAAAATCCACCAAAGTGGGGGTTTCACCCTCACACCCCCTACACCTCTCCAACTATATATACCAACTCCAAGATCACACTGCAGTGGGAAAAAGGACAAATTAGTGATACTGGCCAACTGCTCCCTTTCCCTAAGTAATTTTTTCATGAATATGAACATTCCCTGAAAAGAACATTCAATGGTTAGGGTTCGATGAAGAAAAGTTTGCTGAAGTGAACCTTTGATGAATTAATATAGACCCTGTGCCTAGGAACACATTGTTTAATCAAGCTATTTAAAGTCACGTGTAATAACATTGCTGCAAAATCAAGAATGCAGGTTTTAAAACCCTTCTATTGTGCAGGGAAGTATAATAACTGCTTTGTGTGCCCTTGGCAATGTGCAATAGGCTCAAGTTCTTTAGTGTCTCTGAAGAAGTGAAAACAGGTTTTAAACAATGAGTCTATGAATATGAAAATGTACACAGGTAGCTGCATCTACAGTATTATCTCTTTGTGGATGTTTTATCTTTTTACATGGGTATGTGACAGTAGAGTTAGTATATGGAAGTAAAGGAGGTATTGGGGTGAAGTGCTAAATATAGGGCACAGGGGTGATCTATAGATTCTTTATCTCTATATTTTGATATACTTATATAGGTTCATATGTAAATTCATAGGTAAATACTAGTAAAAAGCCTTGAAAAAATATATCAAAAAGTTACCTCTACTCTCAAAAAGAGCAAGACAAAATAGACAGGGAGATAATTTGAGACTACTCATTCAGTTTTATAAGTTTTGTTTAAAGATGGAAGGTGTGACGCAGCTTGAACTTTAGTGGAATTTAGTTCCTGAGGAGTTGCACACATTGAATTATGAATCTATTAGCCCAGCTTGTCTTATTTCTCTGCTAATGAGGGTTTAGTTCCCTTTACTAGGAATTTGAGGTATGAGTAAAGTTGGATCTTTCATGGCTTGAAAGGTTAGACGTAGATCTCCACAGTGGAGTCTATAAGAGGTGGAGTACAGATAACAGGTGGAGTACAGAGAGAGGGTTGCCAGTCTGCCCTGATAATTAAGAGATTTGATGCCACTGATCTTTTTAGTTATAAATATTTTGATCTTGCAAAATGAGTGATATGTTTAGACAAATATGTTAAGGTGCATTATATTCAGTAATGGCTCTGAACAGACAGGAGTAAAGGGGATTTAAGATTTCTGTGGATTCACTGGAGATGCCATTGGAAGTCATAGGTTCATAGATTAGTACTAAGCTAACTGCCTTGCGAGCCATTTTTTTAAAGCCCCACTATCCTTGTGAGACTCAAACCCTGCACCTTGTGTTTGTAAGGCAAACACCTTAACCATTAGGCCACCCTCCCAACCCAACTCATTAGCCGGAGTAAAGCTTTTCTGAATTGCCGAGGTGAAAACATGGTCAAATGACAAGGAATTATCAACAAGAGTCACTAGATCCCTTATGACAGTGTTATCCTAGTTTTAACCTTTACCAAGTCCCAAACTTAATAAACATCCAAAAATTTCCCAAAGTTTCCAGAAAAAATTTTTTTTATATGTAATTAATTAAAACTTAAAAAGCATAAGATGTTTACAATAACAAAAAGTTTCAGTTCCGATAAAAAATGGATTTATTTCTTTTCAAGGCAGATGAGCACTGTTTTTCACATATCTCATTTAGTATTTGTATTTCATTTAGTATTTAGTAACCTATATAGTATGTGGCAGTGCTTTGTTTACCATAATGAACCATGCTACAATTTTTCACATGTTAATTTGAGACCATTATACAACAACATCCTTGCATCAATTGTTAACATGTTCTAACTCATGTTGTTGCAACTGTGAGTCAGTGGAAGTTTGAATGCAACATTCAATTTATAGTTATCTGCAAATATATATATATATATATATATATATATATATATATATATATATATATATATTTGTGTGTATATATATATATATATATATATATATATATATATATATATATATACACACACACACACACACACACACACACACACACACACACACACACACACACACACACACATATATATATATATATATATATAGGGGTCTACAGCATATGAGCGAATCGCAAAAATTGCGAACGCTCATAATATCGAATGTACCAGACCTCAAAGTGCTTTTTCTGAGATTGCGGTACAGTGAAGAATGAGATATGTGCCTTTCCTCACTGTAGTGTGATCTTGGTGTTGGATCATATATTTAGTGGGAGGTGTGGGGGTATAGCTCTTCACAATAAGAAGTTCGAGGTCCAGTGCATTTGATATCATGAGCATTTGCAATTTGTGGGATTCGCTCATATGATACAGACCCATATATATATATGTGTGTGTGTGTGTGTGTGTGTGTGTGTGTGTGTGTGTGTGTGTGTGTGTGTGTGTGTGTGTGTGTGTGTGTGTGTGTGTGTGTGTGTGTGTGTGTGTGTGTGTGTGTGTGTGTGTGTGTGTGCGTATATGTACATATGTATGTATATGTATATTATATATATATATATATATAAATACAGAGAGAGAGAGACACACACAGAGGATGGGGGAAGGGTGTATATCATAACCGCGAAAACTGACAATTGCAAATGGCATTACATCGAACTTGGAACCACAAATGCTGAAAATATCAAAGGCGTGAAACAGTGAATTCTTACCCAGAGCAAGAATTTGATGGGCCATTCCATGGCTTCACAATTTTCTCCACTATGGTGCCATCTCGGAGTTGGCATATTTAAGTAGGGGGGTGGGGGCACAGCCTCCCATGTCAGAGGGTGTGGGGAGCAAAGACATAGGTTTGTGGTGTGCTTGTGTTGTGTGTGTGTTTCTCAGAACAGCAAATTTTTCCGTGGGAAAATATTTGCTGTTCTGAGGTTTCGATTATATCACATTTCGAACTTCCAAGTTCAAGCTTAAGGTGTTCGATATTTTGGAAGTTCGATAATGTGATATAGACCCATGGGGGAATTGTGTTCTTTTTTAGTGCTTTTCAGAATTCATCTTTAGAATATTTCAAGAATGGGTTTGAGATGTTTATGTATTCATATTTTTCTCTTTTTTTTTTAGTAATTATCATTTTTATGTAAATCTTTTTGCCAAGATGTATGAGAAGACTATGGACTATGTTAACATGGCTGAAATAAAACTGTGGCAGATTAAGCTTGTTGCAGATGGATGTCAGATGTTTAAATTCACACTGATTATAGTTAAAAAAGGAAATATTGCAGACAGCATTTGACCCACATTTTTGAGAAGACGTTATGCCATATCTGGCGCAGAAGGGGTATACATTTTGCAGTCCATGCTTGACCCATGTGAGGGGACATTAGCCCATGCTTGAGACAGGAGGTGAACCAGTCTACATTTGGCCAAAGAGTGATATTTCGAGGTCTTCCCTGGCTTTGAAAATACAGAAATAATGTAATCATTTTTAGCCATGATGAAGGTGAGACTAATAGGCGATGTTGTGTATAGATATAACAAAAATGTTGTAGGTCCCTGATTACTTAGTAAGTAGAATGCTAACATTTCCAGCAGTAAACCAGTACTAGGAGTTTTCAAACTTACTAGCAGTTATTGTTGTAATCCCACAAGGTTCTCTGCTAGGTCCACACTCTCATTTACTCTAACAACTCTAACAACTTTAACCCTTTGAAATAGCTATCTTCACTTAATTTAACTCTTCTCCCTCTCAGTTTTATGCACTTACAGCTACAAGATGTAATTTAAAGAAAAGAAAGTTTAATTCTAATTGTATATCAACATGTTTATATTGTACCTGGATGGAAATCATTGTTATTTTTGTATTTTGTATAATGTTGCTTATAGTAACTTGAATCTGTTAACACTCATTGTGTAACTTTATCTCCTTGATGTATATGTAATATGTGGTGCTTTTCTCCCTGGGTCTCCACTGAACATGGGCACTCGTAGGCCCAGTGGACTATTCTGGAGAACAAATGCAAATAAATAAAATAAATAAATAGCATATTTACTAAGAAGCTCCATAATGCAACCAAGAATGCCGATATTATATAATATGCAGTCAACTCAAAACTCATCTGTTCTGCTCCTGCTATACCAAGACTTCAATAAATATTTCAAAACTCTTTCCTGTCTACTGGATAATGGCTAGTTAATTGCCACTTGCTTTATTTAACCAAGATAAAACCAGATTAATGTTTTTCCTTCTTATATGGTTCTCTGACCAAAAATTTCAGTTCCATATTTTCTCTGCCAATACCACAAAAATAGAAACTGTCAGTCAGTCCAAACTACTGGGCATCCAATTCAATTTCAAATCAAAATGTGACCAGCACATATTCCAAGTCATAAAGAAAACCCATATAAACTGAGCTGCTTTTTTAATTTTGGGTTTCTACCATGACACGTATGGTCCCCATTCCTAAGTTAAAGTACAATTAAAGTTCATGAAATCAGTATTGTTTCAATCTTTGACGTTAGTCAGAACTGCTCTTCACAGCACCCACAATGTGTCCAGTAATGAGTCCTTCTGCAATTCCTGTGGAGTGACATGTATCAGTAACACATCTAAGTGCAATTGTAAATTCTTTTTTATAAGACCAGCTGCTCCTCCTACTACTGGAACTGTCTGGATATCCTTCTTCAACATTGCCCTAGTTTCTGCTTGCAAATGATGGCATTTTTTATCTGTGTCTCTCTCTGTATGTAAGACACTGTAGTCACTCGGTGTAGTAATTTCAGTGATCAATGCTGTTTCCGCCTTCTTTTCATGGACCGCTAGATCTGATTTTCTTGCATCTATTTTTTTGAACTGTTGGTAATGGATGATCCCACATGATATAAACTTCATAATTTTCTATGCTGCATTGTGACTCATGTTTCCAGTGTTTTTTCAGCTACCTTAATATTATGTTTGCACAGTCCCCAATGTAACAGACTTGCCACATTATTATACCTTTCAGTATACAATCCTTCTGCCATTAGTTCACCACATCCAGCAACAAGATGTGCAACTGTTTCCAATTTTGTTTTACAAAACCTACATTTGCCTGTTTGTTCCACATGTTCAACAGACTTTGTAAACCAACATGTACATGGTCCACTATCTTGGGCCACCAATGTTAACCTTCCATCTTTTGGTTTAAATTCACCTCTTCTTAACCATTCCTGCATTCAATCCTGATCAACATGAGGTTGTTCCAAGAGTTTTCTATACTTGCAACTATATGCATGGATTTTCAACATTTCTTGCCTTCTCATCTGATCTTTCACCTTATATTCTTTCTTTTGCTTTCTGGCACATGCAATTGCTGCCTGACTTTTATCTACTTCAGCTTGATTTCCATTACTGCTTTATACTGATATGCTTCAGCTTAACTAAGTAGGGAAGTTATCTTAGACTTATTCTCCTCATGTTTCAAAACTTTCACTATGTTTGGGTCTTGTGAGGTCAGCATATATGTATGTATTCGCACGATCGTAGATCTATACATATAATCAATTTCAAGGAGGCCCATATCTCCTTCAAAACTGGAAGCATATAACCTTGGTATGCACTGATTTTTATAAATCATTTGATGAGCATAAGATACCCTTCTTGTTTTCCTGTCTAACCAATCCAACACCTTTTGGGGCCAGTCAATCACTCCAACACTGTAAGTTAAGACAGGAAGAGCAAACTGGTTTATATAACTTGGATTTTGTTCCTAGATATCAATGGTGTTTTCAGGATTAATTTAAGTCTTCTAAAGTATTCCTTACTAAGTTTTATTCACATTTCTTCATGTTTTATTGTTGATCCTTCATTAATTCCCAAATATTTATATACTCTCTCTTGCTCAAGTTCTTTTATATCGCATTCCTGCCCCAAACTGATATAGGGCCAAAGATTATTTCAAAGACACTGATAGAAAATCTATAGCTGCATCTTGCCTACTCCCATTCCTCCTGTATGCAACTCCAATTTTTGCTAAACTAAATAAAATCAATAAAATGAAACTACAGTCATGTTAAAACAAAATAACAAAATTTGCTGCCAACACCCCATATAAACCACATCACTGAGTAGCCTTAATAGAACTAAACCCGCTAGAAGTACCCCATTGCTTAAACTACTCACAATTGATTACAGCCCACAAATTTATTTTCAATCTAGAGAAATGTCCAACACTGCAAAAAACACTACTTGTATAACAGCGACATACACTCTATTTACAAATATCTACTAATCACAACTAAGTTCCTTAATGATGCAGGTGACTAACCATATTCCAGTTATTTTTCAAACCTTAAACAACAGTCAGCTCTGTACATTTTAAGCATCCAGCTAATCTCTATTTTTCTAGCCTTCTCAGCCTTTAAAACTGACTTTCTTCCTACAATGTTTCTCTTGTTGTTGTTGTTGTCTTTTGGCTTTTCCAGTTACGGGTCGCCACAGCAGAACTCCGGTCCGCTAATGATTGGCAGTAGATTTTCACAAACGCTGAGGTGCCAGCTCGACATTCAACCTCCAGTGAAGGCACACCCATTTATGCATATCTTTCGAACGCCAACCCAACCATGGGGAGGACATGCAGACTCCACACAGAAGGCACTCCCTGCACTCCAGCTGAGAATCGAACGGGAGAACCTCTTGCTGTGAGGTAACATCCTACAATGTTTCTGTAAAGTGACTATTATCTTTTCTATAAGCTACCACTTTTTTCATTTGCAAAAGTCTCTTATAGCCTTATCTAGCCTTCATATTTCTGTCAACATCTTCTACCATATTCCTCATACTTTCTCACCTCTGCTTCTATAATACCATCCCACACTAATTTTTTTACTGCTCTAATATGTCAGTTCTACCATTCTACCAACCCCCTACACTTTAGCATCTTTTTTCTCCCACTTCTCCTTTCTTTCACTCTGTTTCTCTCTCTTTAAGCAGACTGTTGCACAACAATGCATAAACATCTCGTAAAACTGTTTGCATCTTACTTTGTTTAATCGAATGCTGTTTTAATATGCATTTTCACTCATGTTTTTATTGTACAAAACTTGCTTATATGCACCAGCTGCCTTTACTATATGCCTTTTACCTTTTATACTATGAGCTAATTTCTTGATTATGTACTTTTGAATCAATGTTACTTATCATTTGTAATCATTAACACAATGTCACTTAATATGTATGCTTACTGTTACTGTTGCATTTTCACCGTTACTGTTGCATTTTCTTTCCACTCACCTCTGCTGAAAAGGGATCTTGCATGGTTAACAAATGTGATAAATAAACAAATGAATAACTAAATAAATATAAAAATAAATAAATAAAATGTGGGGAAGAGACTGCAGGACATTTTGATACTTACAACTGTTCTAGATATTCTACTTGTGAGTACAGGATCATCCATCAGAATATAATGTACATGGAATTATTTTTTTTCCCTCATGGTAGATCTGGCTGAACTCTTCAGGAGTTCTTTATACATTTAGATGTGCTTGTGTACTCCCTAAATGGTATATTGAGGAAACAAGAAAAATGTTTCATGAAAGAAGTCTAGAAATTAAAAGGGATGTCAGAAACAAATGAATAGAAAACCTAGCTATAAAAATTTTTTATAACTGTCATAATCTGATCTTATTCAAATTAAAGGTGCAGTTATTGTTCAACTGTTTCGCTAGGGCAAAGAAAAGTATAAGGCTAATACAACCCAAGCAAGCATAGTTTAGTTTGAAAGTTTAAAAGTATAAAAATGCAGTAATTTACTTGTTTATAACAATAACAAAATCAACAGAGCATGTTACTGTCTCAGCTGTTTTTTGTTTTAAATGTTCTAGAAAAAGGAATATAGACATGTGCTGCAGCATTAGTAAACCCATTATTAGACCAAAGAAACTCTTGATACTATTTGTTGAAATAAAAAAAACAAATAACTATGAAACCAACAAACAAAGACGAATGTGCTTCAAAAGTCCAAAATTTAATAACAGGCAACAAGTTAAAAGTAAATCTAATGACGAAAAAAAAATTTTTCGTCATTAGATTTACTTTTAACTTGTTGCCTGTTATTAAATTTTGGACTTTTGCAGTATGTTCATCTTTGTTTGTTTGTTAAACTCTTGATACTAACCATCCGGTTGCACCTAAATGCATTTATATGGAATATGAACCTAACCAATGTGATAATGCTGGATGTTTAACTACGAGAAGTATAGTTCCTACTTTTGGTTCCTGTGCTGTTACTGAATTGGTCAAACATAATATTGTGAAAGAGGAGAAAAATGAAATGCAGGGATTGCTGGATTCAGGGCACATGATTATATTAGGTAAAGCACAGTACGTTGAAAACAACTAGTTCCCAGACAAAGTAATATGTGTACACTTAAAGAGAACGTCCTTTAACATAGGAAGAGATACAAACTTCTTTAGTTAAGTGTTACACTTAGTATCTCCAGTGCATAATATAGCACTGAAAATAGTAAAGAAATAAAGAAATAAATAACTAGTAACAACATCATGGACTGAAACTAAATGCAAAAAAATACATTACTGAATCCTTTGGGAAGTTATCTGCCAGGGGAAATACCATCCTGACACTACACCCCTAAATTTGACCCAATTGTTTGGGAACTGGGAACTTATGTGGGCATTTACCTAACATTGAACTAGCATGTGCACATTGTCATAACAAAGTCCTTCTATATTGCACAGCTTATAAACAAAGGGATTCTGTTTAGCTGTAGGAATGTCAATGTCCCCTTTTACTCACCACTCATTAGCTAATTTTTGCCCCAATTTTTTCCAACTGTAAAGTTTCATTAAACCTGCTCTAAATCAAGTATAAATTAATGCCTGAGCAGTCATTTTGACCATTTATTACAAAAATACATGAAATGTTTATAAAATGTTATGTTCCAAAATTAGAACAATGAGCACAAATGGGTACATGAATTTGGAATATGAAAAAAAACATATGGGCAGAAAGGTTAATCTACATTATATAAGTTTATTTCATGTCAAAGTCTGAATCATGCTTCATGCAGGTTAACCCTCCACTTGACATACATTTTTGTTGCGATCTTCTTACAGGCTTTACATCTATTTTTTTGCTTTTCTGCAGGAATTATCCAATGGTCTATGCCATCTTTTCTAACTTGTTGGGGCACTCTGGTAGTAAGTTCTTTTGTGCTTTTTGATCTTCCACTTCTGGAAGCCTCAGTGCCATACTTTTTGAAATATACAGCAACAACCTTCCTTCTGAAGCCAAGATAATCCAGAGTTTCAGCGCCCGATGCTTTCAGCTTTCAATACAGTTGCCAGGTGTTATGCAGACTAGTGTCAAGGACAAAAAGGAGAACAGGCCACCACCACTCCTTTGATCTTATTCAAACGCTATAATTGTCAATCCATTCTATCAACTCCTCCTGTGTAAAAGTTGTACTTCTTTCCAGTATTTGAAGAATGGTCATTCTTTGTTTTTGGGTGGAGATCCATCATGGGACAGACACAATTGGCTCAACAGGGTCAACATCAGTAATCATTGTGACAAGTTGATTATCATTCCAAGTTACTATCAAGGAAGTGAAATTTCTGTCTAATAGGAATTCATATGTTCCTCATTCCTTGAAACTCTTCTTCTGCATGATTGGACAATTCTCAATCGTATTAGTCATTACAGTTCCAGTGTAGCCATAGCCCATGGAAGAAAGTCGTCTCAGTAACTTCAGGGAGCTGAAGAACCTGTCAGCATATAACTGTTAAGGTGCATTTGCTGGTAAAACAGAAACCAACTTCAGTACAACTGATGCACCTAGTCCAAGTTCCAGATTCTCATGAGGCACTGAGGCATCCTGATATGGTTAAAATTGGATTAAGTATCACAGTCTGTCACAGAGACACCAAAATTCATACCAAAATTGTATGGGCTTTTCTTTTAGGAACGTCTTGGCCCCATGTCTTCCAAAATATGGATCCATGCTTTCATCACTTGACAGATGCTGTTCTAGAATAGCATATTCCCCTTAATGATCATTCAACATAGTCATAAGCTGGCACATCTTTGTAAATTTGTCTCTGGGATTCAATTTGCTGTTGTCAGCACAGTGAAAATATGACTTCATTATTTCAAAAAGATTGTGCTCATAGAGTTTGCAACAGCTGGAATAAAAGTTTCTGTGTCAACTTCCCACATCATACTCCATTGTGGCAAATTTGATATCCAGAAAGAAGCAAGATAGCCAGAAAATGCTATAGTTAACCCAGGTCTGTTTCAAAGCTGTGATCACCTTTTATGTATGTCCATAAAGGGTTACCATCTCCACCAAGTAATTGTACATCTCTTCATCGAAGTATCATTCAAAACAGGAAACTGGATTAACATCTCTTGGGAACAGGTGGTCTCCTAAATCAAAATGTTATTACCCAGCATGCTTGTCCCCCAGATGTTGTGATGACTGTTTCCTCTTCAGCTGAGGAAGAGGAATCTTCCATGGTTGATCTAGACATTGTCTGTCGTGTGTTTCTTATTTTTCTTCCCTCATCACAGCATGTGGAAATAGTTCTTTTGCACAGACTGCTTGCAGTGGGCTTACTTTCTTCCCTTCCATTGTCATGGCTGGATCCCTGAGTTTGTCCTTGGTACACTTGGTTCTGCTTTGTTACTCACGTGTTGCTCTTGGCTACAGCATCATGGAACTCTCACCTTCCTCTATTTGTCATTGATTTTTAGAATTTCCTTCCTCTTCAGCAGGAGATGAAGATTCTTCATTGGCATCCACTGAACCCAAAACAGTGAACGCTGAAAATAGCGAAGCTGCAGAACATTGAATTCTTTCCTAGGGAAAGAATTTGATGGGATGTATCTGCCGCTTTGCTTTTTTCTCCACAGTGGTGTGAAGGTTATGGACCGGCTAAAGGTAAGTGTGTGAATGGACTGGGTTAAGGTGAGTGTGGGAATGGGATAGTTAGAGACCTTAAGGTTAGGGAGCAGGTAAGGTGAGTGTGTGATAGTTAGGGGCATTAGGGTTAGGGAGAGGGTAAGGTGAGTGTGCAATAGTTAGGGACCTTAGGGTTAGGCAGCAGGTAAGGTGATTGTGCAATAGTTAGGGACCTTAGGTTAGGGACCGGGTAAGGTGAGTGTGCGATTGTTACAGACCTTAGGGTTAGGGTTAAGGTAAGTGGATAGATAGTAGTGTATGTACGGTTTAGTGTAGGGTTAGAAGTAGGATTTTAAGTGTATATGTGTGGATTACTTTTTTTGGTGTGCTTGTGTTGTGTGTGTGTTTCTCGGAACAGCAAATTTTTCCCTGGGAAAAAATTTGCTGTTCCAAGCTTTCAATTATAAAACATTTTGACATTCCAAGTTTGAGCTTATGGTGTTCAATGTTTTGGGATTTCGATTATGTGATATATACCCTAATATAGGCCTATATACTGCTGGGAGTGCAGCCCGGCATTGATTAGGTAAATATGATGCATCTTCCCCCATCTTCTGCTTCAGATTTCAAAACCAGAAACTTGACACATTGTGTGCCATGCCCTGTAGCCATTCATTCCAGTATTCCATTTTCAGAACACATGCAAAAAATGCTGTATAAAGACAATGACCCCAGATGAAAACATTTTGTATGCAGAGGTAAATTACTACAGGAGTAAAGTATAAAATCCATTACTAAATTTTCTCTTCTACAACAAACAGTGAAACAATTGACTTAGCTAGCACGTGGCATTTCTGCACAATCTGAAAAATTTGTAATGATATAACTTTTTTCCCCAGAAATCACAAGCTCATCAATACAACTTTACCCAGCACAGCTAAACACAGTAAGGTGAAGGCTAAATAATAAATTTGGACTTCCTGTGTGTCTTGGTTAATGTTTACCTCCCCAAAAATCAGAATGCTCCATTTTTGGAACACTGAGCCTATCTTTGAATATAATGCCCCCTTTGGCATGTATCTGTCCAGATACATGCAACAATTGGAATGCCCACTGAGATACCTTACTAAAAGGATACAAAGCCTAAACAACTTGTTCTACATGGATTGACTCAAAACCCTGTCACTATACACAGTTTTTCCTACAGACTGCTAAGAGGGGACCTGAGCCTAGCATACAAAGCATCCTCTGACCCAATACTGATGGATTTACTGCATATCAGCAAGTCAAATGGCATCATAAATAATTGGTCTATGGATCTAAACCTCTTCTGTAACATCAATCAAATGGTGTAGACACAATGGTATATTTCCCAGAGGATACCACTGCTTTGGAACAAATTCCCCATCCATGTAAAACAAAGCTCATCCCTGTCCATGTTCAAGCACAACTTGAATCTATGGATGAGAAACAGAACATTTACCACATAACTGCTTTTGTACTACTAGTGCATAGAGACATCTCCTAAATACTTCATTCCATGCATGGGTCCCCTCAAATTATCTTTGGTATGATTCTAGTTATTCTTATTAGGGGTAATATATAATCATCGACCATGGGATGGGTAAAGACAATCTCTAATCACATGGGATAGATTATTTAAAGCACAAAAAGGAAAAATTTGCTAGGCTTAAAATGGCCCTCAAGGGCAGCCAGCCTTGTACTTACCTATGAACCTATGAACTGATCAAGACATTCCCCACTTTAAATAATTATATAATTTATGGAGGGAAAAGTTTCAATGAGATATGCTCCTAGGAATACATAACGTCAGTAAAGGAAGGATACAGAGCTAGAAGACAGTAAGGAAGCTAAGCTTTGGCTCTGTTGAAAATGTTAAATAAATCTGATAGATAAAATGAGTCTATCAAATAAATCCAGTATGGAAGCTTATAGAGAAAGCAGGCCTTAACGAAAGATTCTGGCAGTTAAAATAATAAAATAAGTCACTGTATGCAAACAGTCATTGAATAAACAATAGAATAGAATACAATACAATACAATACAATACTCTGGGGCAAATAAGTGTAGAAAGTGGGAAGGAGATAGGTAAATCCCATACTGGAGGGAGTCCTGAATAGAATCATACAGTTCTCCCTTCTGCACCAAAGCAAAGAGTATGCGAGTCTTATGCTTAGAAGAAAAAATGAAACTTTAACAAAATCCTAAGATTCTCCCTGTTACAGCAAAGCAGAGTGCCAACCATTAACAAAAGCAGGACTTTAAGGGTAAATAAAAAAATACACAAAAAGAGAAAAGGAAAATACCACTAGCCTGGAGGAAGAAATTTATTTTCATGTATTACCTTTTAAACATCTTTTATAAAGGATGAACTAAATGAAGGAGAAAAGTTTGCATCTGTATTTATAGAAGAAGGGGCCATGCCTCTTCTTTTTGTAAGAATATTGATAAAATAGTACTGACTTAAATGACCTCCAGATAAGCCATGTCAATTTCATGAAAACGTAACAGAAAACAGTACACTAGGCAGAGATAGACAAAATATAGAAAGATTAGATGGGAACTAAAGGAACAGAACAGCAGCACTGACATGCTCTACAGCCTAACCACAGATAAACAAGAGATACTGAGACAGTTATTAGTATTTAGAAATCATTTTACAAGACTTATGATGAAGGTAGCACATAATCACATTTTGGACCATTGTGGCTCACCCTGGCCCCATGTACAAAAATGTGACAATGGGTTGTGGATAAATGAGTAGATTTATAAAAGGACTGAAAAAGTGTAGGATTTTAGCTAGAGCTTACTAGTCTGGTATTATGAAGGTCATAGAAAAAGTTTTGGACACAGTGCCAAAGGACAGCACCTAACCCCAGGTTTTAAAAATGTCATTTGATACCATCACTCACTGTGGATGTCACATGTGAAAAAAAATCCAATGGACACTGCAAGACTACTCATACAATTAAGTAAAGGCTACTAGAGTAGCCAAGGAATTGTGGATTAAATACCACAATTTCATGATTAAGTACCACTGTGAATAATTAAATCAAAGCCCAGAGCTAAAAAAAAAAGTATTGCTTTCTTTTTCTAGGGTAGGACTTCCTTAAGAAAGAGAGAAAGTCTCACATGCCAAGTCACTTCATTCTTGTTGAGGGCAATGCAAGAGCTTTGTCATTTTTTTTAAGTGAATCAGATAAGGACATGTGCATACCATTCCCAAACAGATAGGCGTGTTGAGCAAATTAAGTACCCCTACTTTGTTCCTGGATTCACACTGGTTGAACTATTGTGTGGCAGCCATTCTTGAGGCTTATTAAAATAAGCAAAAGTAGCACAGGAGGAGAAAAACATCCTCTTTGAAAAATGTGACAACAACAGGTTATGCTCTGTAAGGTCTATGGTATGGTAATGGTAAGAGCTACAGCAGAAAACTTAAAAATACTTAGAGAATGCAAACAAGAGGATTATTTATCATTCATTGCTGAAAGTAAGTTCCTTGCAGACTGACAAGGACCTTTGAAAATTGTAGAGGAAGTGAGCAACATGAATTATTTGGTGAAAAAGTCAGGAAAAGAACAAATGGAGCAGCTATATCTCATAAATGTTCTGAAACCTTATAAAGAAACTTTCCTTTCTGTAATATTTAGGTCTACAGAAGTAGTTAAGGGTTATACAGCATGTGCTGAAGTCAAAACAGTTAAGACATTATCATTCGTAGAGATAAAAATAAGTAAAGGAATCTGTACTCCTGAATAACTATGCAGTTACAGAGTTGCATAGCAGAACAAACAGCATGGAAGATGTGTCTAGTGAAGAAGCACATTTGAAACAACTCTAAATGCCAGAATGCTAACACCAAATAGTTAAGAAATATATACAGAAAATACCCAAATATGGTGTCATAAAGGAATCCAAACTTAAATGGAATAGTCTCATAATACAGATTTGGAATGACTTCAGAAACTTGAAAACATATTGGTTTGAGTCATCTCATACCCCAAGTTAATGGACTCGTTGAAAGTTTGTGAAAGGCTATGCTTCTATTTACTGTGCTAATCAAAATCAACTGGCAAATTGCACCATCCCAGAACCAGAGGAAATAATGTCATTTTCCGTACCAGACTGAGTATTCCATTACTGAGCCCTGTCTTCTGCTCCCCACGAAGCACCATTTACATTCCAATGAGTGACAAAATAATATTTTGGTTTCATATTTCTAACAAATGGTCATATCTCTGGAGCTTTAAGGGTTACTTATGAAATGTAAATGGGAAACTCTGCAACACAAATAAATCTTTCCAGTGTTTGTGTTCATTAAAGTCTAAGTCTTAAACTGGATTTTATAAGTCATAATAACAAAAGTCAATATTAACTGTGTAATATTTGGTAAACAACTTAAAATATCTCAGTAATCACTGCAGCAGCATTTTGTACATTGATCTGCGATTTTTCATATGCGACTAAACAGTTATGTCTGTGTTACTTGCATCCCCCTCAGCTGTACAGATAATCGCAGAATGTCTAGATTTTTGCCTCATATTTTTGGCCTGTTTTTCATAAAATTGTGGTTTTCTGGCAAATTAGTGCCAAATCATTAAAGATTGAAGACAGAAAATAATGACAGACATTTGAGTTTCAGAATTCATATCCTTCAGAAAATTCAGGCTAATGCAAAACCTGTTATTCCATTAACTTTTTACGTTTGACAGAGCACTATTTAAAAATTTTACCTATTTTTGGGCCTTTGTCCCACTTTTATTCATGATTTTGTCCAGGTTTCTTGCTCTAAGAGGTTGACAGATATGGTTACCTGAGATATTTAGAACAATATGAAAATTATGACAATATAAGTAAATAGCGTATGTACAACAATTAATATCACTTAAGCAGCATTAGACAGAGGTCAACTATTGGTGCAGTTTTGTTGCTCACCATGTAAGCTTTAAGATGAAATATCTCAAGAACTTGTATGTAGCTTGGTTTTAGAATTATTTATGCAAATATTTGCAGGCTATATTAGACACCTAGAGGCATTAGTAGGATGGAACTACAGAAACACATGAAGGCATCAAAAGGCTGGAATTAGTAAATAGTATTGACTGATGGGAAAGAAATAAGAATAGTGATCTGCACTCAAACTACGTGCAAATCAGTATAATCAGATGATATATCTACTGAAATCTGGAAATTAGGGGGGTGAGATTAATAAAGATATAGGAGCAACTATTTAACGGCGGTCTCAAAAGGGGATACCTGCATCTTTGGAGAAAGTGGTAGTAGTAGTTTTACCACAGGAGCAAAATGACTCTTCTGACTATGGATCATATAGTCAAATTTTAAAACTGCATCATGATTATGAAGTGATTATGTTTATATTAGCTAAAAGAGCAGTAACATTGTTGCCAAATTTGAACTATCTAATTCAGTACAAGTTTGCAGAAGAGAGACAGATATTCAATGATATTAACAAAATACCGATGATTCATGCAAATGTAGAGGTAATAAGAACTAAATCTTGATGTAGAGAAAGCTTTCACTTGGGATTACTGAGACTGTATGTGTAGGATACTAGTGGAATTTGCTTTGGGCAATGAAATAATATATTTAATAAGATAGTATCATGGATCAGTAAGAATGATAAAAGTGGGAAGTCTTCACAAGTTTGACAACACGAACTATGCAGGGATGTCTTCTTTCCCTATACTGTTCTTAATGGATTTGGAGTCATTGGCAAGGAAAATGATGGATTCTATAATTCAAGGGTGTAACTAAAGTGGAAGTCAGAAAAATATATATATATTTGCTAATGATATTATACTGCAATTCACAAAGCCAGAACAGGATGTACCCATTTTGCACAATATTTTAAAACAATTTCAGTTTGTCTGACAATATAAAATAAATGTGGACAAAACTAAAGCTATAATAGTAATCTGGGTATGAACATATGTATTAATGCATCAGTACCGATATTTCTAAGGCTATAATAAAATTCCCCCTTGACACTAACATCCTGCAAAAGGGTCTAACACAGTAAAGAAGGTCTAATACAGACAAATCACTGGTGCCAAAGCCATGGATAAAAATAAATGCAAAGAAATGCATTATAGTGCCTTTTGGAAAAATGTCTACCTAGGCAAAGTTGACCCAGTAGTTGGAGCTCTTGAAACATATGTAAACAGTTATCTAGACTTTGAACAACATGTAGCCAAGGTAGTAAGAAGATCAGCCCAGTGCAAGGAACCTATAGTACCACTTTACTCATCCCTTATCAGACTCATCATTCCCACTACTGCATGTAACTGACTAGGCATGTGCAACAGTTGGAATGCCCACAGAGATTCCTCACCAAGAGAATCCAGGGTATTAACAATCTGTCCTATACATATCACCTAACAACCTGTCTCTATACTCAGTCTCCTACTGGTTGTTCAGAGGTGACCTGTGCTTGGCATATAAAGCAACCTTAGATCCATCCATGACAGAGCTTTTGCACATCTACAAAATGAGCAGCATGGACACATTAGATCCAGGGATCTGAACTTTGCTTGCTCCATAAATAAAACATGCTGGTGAGACAGATATATGACTCAAAGGATCCCCCTGACATGGATTAGTCTCCCCATGCATGTGAAGCACAGTCCAATCCTAACCCTATTTAAATGTAACCTTGACCACTGAGTGGGAAATTGCAAATTCAGCCCCAGACTGTTCCTTGTGTCTCTTATAGACATTGGCTGACAGTAAACATTCCCTAACTAACACTGAATGGGTAATCATAAATTCATCCCCAGGAAGGCCAAGGTGTTTCTTATAGACAAAGGCTGATTGTAAACATTCAATGACTAACATACCCACACAAAATAATGTTTTAACAACCTCCTAACTAACCTATCCCTCCTAGCAAACATATCACCCAATTAAGATGCACATGTCACAAGGGGATGCAACTGGGTTGGGCTGCATGACTAGGTTTATAAAGGCCCTGGTCATCGTTAGTTTAGTAAATGCTATAAACCTATGAACACAAAAGTGTCCTATTAAATACAACAAAAGAAATGTATGTATGTATGTGATGAAACCAAGCAGAAAATAATTCAAAAAGCAAGGCAGTGAAATTCTCTGAACACAGATTTTGACAGTAAGATGCAAACAAAAAAAGACATTTTGGGCCCCTTGATTTTATATGTAGGACAGGCAGGCATATTTTCACCAGCCACTGGAGAAATGGTGGATGGCAATTAATATGGAATTGAAGAAATTTATTTGGGAAGGAAAGAGACCAAGATTGAAATGGGATAAGATGATAATTCCAACAAAGCAAGGAGGTTTGAGATTACATGATTCAGTTGAATATTTCACAACTAACTATGCAGCTGAGATTGATACATATAGCACAATTAGAAAAGCATAGATCAAACAGTAAAAAGATGATGATGATGATGTTTATGCAATGTTATTTTGAGAAACCAAGAGTTATTGGCTTTATTTTGTGATAAAATAGAGATAATTAGGAGAGGCATTACATTTACAAAGTGGCAGACAACATATTAAAAACTAAGACATGGAAGGAATGGGGAAAAGAGACAGTATTAATAGGATTTCCAATTAAGGAAGTACAAAGCAAACAAGAGGCAGCTGCAAGAAAATGGAAGTAATTAGTTAAGAAAGTTTAGAGCAAGTTATCCAAGGGGGGGAAGGTGGCAGAACGGTGGGATACTTTCTGAATTGTAGATTAGAGATATAATTACCTGTATCAGGAACTAATAGCAGAATATTGACAGAAAGGGAGTGAAAGGAGAACTAGGAGAATATTCAGATTTGATGCCATTTTTAATAGAGGCCAGGACAGAGGAGTCTTCTAAAAAGGGAATAATTAGTTGAACCAATACAATTATGCATGACAATTACAAAATCAAGAAGATAAAATATAAAAGATCAATGGAAGCAATATATAAAGTGACTAAAAATGTGACAAAACTGAGATGGTTAGGATATTTGCATATAAATGCCTAGAGAGGTATGGCTATACCTTAAAAAGATGTCAAAAAGATTATTTCTGCAAACACAGAGTTGTGTTTGGAAATGAATAGGGACTGAGAGAGGAAATTGGGACAACATTTTCTGGGAATGAATAGAAACTGCAAAA
This sequence comes from Protopterus annectens, assembly GCF_019279795.1. Classification (NCBI taxonomy): domain Eukaryota; kingdom Metazoa; phylum Chordata; order Ceratodontiformes; family Protopteridae; genus Protopterus; species Protopterus annectens. The sequence continues at coordinate 204,974,209 of NC_056751.1, forward strand.
TTCAAAAGAAACCCTGCAGTATGCTTTTATAAAAATGTGTGGGTGAGCAGGTAGAAGTAACTAAACAGATTACATTCCTGAGCTGGAGCTAGAGAATGGACTATTATGACATAGCAAGGTCTTAATAAGCCAGTGGCTCAACAGGTAACACATTTGCTTTTGGTGCTGTATGTTTTGTCCCACTCTAGGTGATTGCATTGCTAACACTACAGTGTAGCATTAGGGGGTGCTGCACTCTTGTGTCTGCTGTCCCTCATAGGTTCATAGGTTAGTACTAAGCTAACTGCCCTTGCGAGCCATGTTAAGCCTAGCCAATTATCCCTTGTAAGACTCAAATCCTGCACCTTGTGTTTGTAAGGCAAACACCTTAACCATTAGGCCACCCTTTAAACCCTCAGATGAGTTCTAAACCATGGTCCCATTTGCTTGATTTGGTAGTAGCTAATCTGGAAGTAATAGATTGTATGCCATCTATCAAAACAAGTAGGGCACCATTATTTAGTACAACATAGGAAACTTTATTTATATGTTAATGTATTTACAAAATGTACATATTTATAGGAACGTGTATACATTTCTATTTTTTAGTATTTGTCATTTTTCTTATTACGTCCTTATCATTATTCTTCCATAGTTGACCCGCACTCTTTCTTCCACAACCATAACCTAATTTTTTTGCACTATATCAGCCAAACTGGATTTCCCATTAAATTAAATTTTACTAAGTCTTCCATCCCAAATAAGCCATATTAAATAAAATAAATTCTTATGCACCATTCTTATATATTCTTCCACATGTTTTTAGTATATCCATACATAATTATATTCATCTCTATATCATTTGCTTCATTAATATTCACAAAAAATGGTCTTCAATCAGTTTCTTTCTGAGTTTAAGCACTCTTTAACATATCAAAAATACACAGTGTTTTCTCTTCAAACAAAGTAAACACACTCTTTCAACTTTCTTTTTATATCTCATATTCCCCATTTACTGGTAACTTATTTATTAAAGTCTCCATAGGAAATCCTGACACTCTACAATATTAGTCCACCATTATTTTCTTTCTACCTTACTTCAATGGCTTTTATCACTTCTTCTGGTAAATTATTTCATGGATTTACACATCAATATTGTTTTATCACATTATTATTCCATATCCTTCTATTATTCTCTATGTCATCAGTTTTCATTTTCCATGTTAATATTTTTCTTGATAGTTTTTTTTTTAATTTCATTTATGTAATCCTTAAAAATTTTTCTTATTTTCATCATTTCCCAGTTTTTTGTATGTATATTAAAATATTTTCACTATTAATGTCTCATTATCATCACTTGAACACTTTAATTTTCTATACATGTTTAAAAACAGACCAAACAACTGAATTTAATAACTAAACCCCCCTTCATCTTTACTCATTTACAACACACCTCTGTTCATTGGGTTTAATGCTAAACCCCTATAAAAGAAAACATTAATTGTACAGCCGACTTCACACTTCTAAAAACTAGTGTGGTCTCCTTTAAGGCCCCTGAGCCAGTGGTAAACATTACTCAAACCGCTGAATCACTTACAAATGCCTTCTACCAGCACCTACAGGACTGCATGGATCAGGCAATCCCAAACAAAACTAAGACTCTTTGTACCAAAGGCAAGCGTCCAGTCTGGTGGACCCCAGCCATAAACAAGCTCTACAACAAAAGGAGGAAGCTACTACAAGATAGAGCAAAATCCTTGAAAGGTAAGACACCTTTGATCATTATAAGTAAAAACTAAGAGCTCTCATAAAATCATCCAAGGCAAATTTTGAGAGAAAAATCGCCAAGGATTCAAAAGACAATCATAAGGCCTTCTTTAGCTATGTTAGAAACCTAGGAGGAAACTCCCAGATATGCTCAGAATTAGTTCAAAATGATGTGAAGATTACTGAACCTACACACATTGCCAACATACTGGCTGACAGGTTCAGTGCAAACTTCTCCCCTCCCAAAAGGAGAGATATCTATACCAGAGGATTGTAGCCCCCCAAACATCTCCAACGCCCAGGTGAGAACTGCTCTCTCCAAAGCAAAAAACACAGCATCCATGGGACCGGATGGTGTCCCCGGCTGTGTGCTCCATGAACTCAATGAGGAATTAAACCGCAGTTAGGACAGCTGTTTAATCTTAGCCTCACCTCAGGATACGTACCCAAGGAGTGGTGCACGGCGACTGTGGTCCCACTTCACAAGGGCGGTGCCTCCACCGACCCTGGAAATTACCGTCCCATTAGCTTGACAAGCCTTATCTGCAAAGCCATGGAGAGGATCATAATGGAACTCATAAATAAAGACATAGGGAACTTGCAGACTTTGGATCCAACCCAGTTTGGCTTTGTCAAAGGCAGATCATGCCTTTTAAACTTGGTAGACTTTTTCGAGACAGTCACCAAGGCCATTGATGAGGGAAAGGCAGTCCATACAGCCTACCTTGACCTGGCAAAGGCCTTCGACACAATACCCCACTCAGGTATCATCAAAAACTCATCAGCTTGAATGTAAACCCATACATCACAAGATGGGTTGCAAACTGGCTAAGTGACAGAACCCACAGGGTCAGAGTTGCTGGAGCCATGTCAGACTCAAAGCCTGTCACAAGTGGTGTCCCACAGGGCTCAGTCCTGGGTCCACTCTTGTTCGGCATCTACTTTTCTGAAGTACAAGCAAACACAGGAGGGTTATGGCTGACAAAGTTTGCAGATGACTGCAAACTGGCCATAGTCGAAAACACATCTGACACAGATATCCTTCAGAAGGGCCTCACAGAAACGGATAACTGGTGCCAGCCATGGCCTAAAGTTAAATGCCAAGAAATGCATAGTCATACCCTTCGGGAAAAACAAGGTTACCCCTAGCTACCATATAGGTGGCAATCCACTGAGCACAGAAGAAGTCATCAGGGATCTGGGGACCCAGGTTGACAGTAGCCTTCGTTTGACACTCATGTTGCTAAAGTAGTTAGGAAAACCTTCTACATTGCCCACCTGATCATGAAGGGATTCACATCTAGATCAAGGGAGGTCATCGCCCCTGTACTCATCACTCATTAGACCTATGATTGAGTACAATGCCCCATTTGGAATGTATCTGACCAGACACCTGCAGCAGCTGGAAAGGCCCCAAAAGTTCCTCACCAAAAGGATAAAGGGTCTCAAAAATATGTCTTATGCTGCCCGACTGAAAGAACTCCAGCTCTATTCAGTCTCATACCGCTTGCTCAGAGGTGACCTGTGCCTGACATATAAGGCTATGTCAAACCCTGATTTGATGAATATGCTTCACCTCAAAAAATCTAGATCCCTCAGAACCACAAGGGCGGGAGACTTAAACCTTGACACGGTTATTAATAGAACATGCTGGAGGGACAGATTCATCACCCAGAGACTCCCTATGCTGTGGAACAAAATCCCGGTACATGTGAGGCAGAGCACCTCGCTGGCCTTGTTCAAGAGGAATCTTGACCAATGGATGGGGGATCGCAAATATACCCCAGGGATTACTTCAGTGTCACTGCTTGACAGAGGCACAGCAAAATAATAGGCATAGTTTTATTCAAACTAAAGGGGTGGCGAAAGCCAAATAACTATGGGCTAGGCTTATAAATGCCCTTGGGCAGATAGCCTAGTATGAACCTATGAACCTATGAACCTATGAACTTTCTTTTCTTATATTTCTGGGATCATATAAACATTTGACATATATGCTATTTTTCCATTAAAACACAATTCACCAGATAAAACTTTTTCTTAAATACAAATCTATAAGTTCTCCACATTAACACATATTTCTTTCATTTCCTTTGTCACACCCTTCCCATTGCCTCATATCTACACACTTTTCCTAGACTTTATCCCTACCAAAGATATTTCATTCATTAAAAAATATATCCCTCCAGTTTTCACATGATCCGAAAACCTTACTTTATCTTTGTTCAAGGTCATTCCCATCTCCTTTAAACATCCATTCAAAAAACCACTACTCCCCCCATCCATAATGTATTTTTAGCAACCACATATGTATCTTCTGCATATGTCAAATCTACTGGATCACCACTTCCTTTTGAATCACATATCTAAAATCTTTCATTTTATAAGCTACTTCATCCACTATCACTTTCATTATCAATGCAAACAATATCCTAATCATAGGACACCCTTTTCTTATGCCACAGTCCATGCATATTCCTTTACTCATCCACACATTCTCTAACAATTCCTCTGTATTATTTTGATATGCTGTCATAGCCATTCTCCTAATTGTATTACCTATTCCATACTTTTTCATAACATCTCACAAAGCATCATGTCCTACTGTATCAAATGCATTAGTAATATCACCTAGCACAAGTTTCACATTTGCTATGACTTATAATATGATCCATAATTTCTTGAACCACCAATAAGAATTCAAGGAATCCCTTCCCTTTTATACCATATACACTTTCTTCCATAATGTCATTAATCCTTACTTCTATTATTCTCTGCATTATTCTCATAAAACTATAATCTGTCTTATTTAATGTGATAGGTCTCTAATTTTTATTTCATTTTTTGTAATTCTTCCCTATAACTTTTAATATCCCATTACAGAACTCTTCATAAACACACCATACATTCAGCTATTTATTCAGTACATTTACAAAACGCTGTATTTGCCAATCCAGTAATCTCTTGTACATTACATACCCTATACCATTTGGGCCTAATAACGAATCAGCATGTATTTCACAGTACTTTATCCAATTCACTAATAGCATTTTCTTTTTTCAAATTCTTCCTTAACTCATTCTTGAATTCTTTTCACATTCCATTATCTCTTATTTTCGTTCCTTTTATTCTTATACAATGCTTATAATTTGTTCTTGTGTTATTTTTATCTCTCCTTTTGCATGTTCCATTTCACTCATTATATTAACATTCTCCTTTATTATTTTATTCCAGTATGCACACTCCTCTTCCCCTCTCCCTTGTAAAAAAATATCTCTACTTAAACAGTAATGTCTTTAATTTTTTCTTGATTTCTTTTATATATTTCCTTTTCGATATCATAATTCACTCTTGCATTCATGTCTAAATTCTCCAAATCTTGTCTATACATCTTTACATACTTTACTTTATCTTACCTTTGTACATCATCCTGCCATTGAAGAAAGCACTTTTCATACTTTTTTTTTAAATTCAATACACCATTCAGATCAGTTTTTTTATAAAAGGCATTCTTGATTATGCAGTCTTTCTATAACTGCAATGCTTTCTACTCTCCAAATTCATCCCACAAATTCTCATTTACTCTTTTTATTTCCTCCTATGTTAATATACTTCCTTTCTTCAATCAACTGCATCCATGTTGCTAAATAGGGTCTATATTATATCCTTGAACGCTTAAAAAAGCGAACGCTGATTGATCGAACTTATTTTCGCGAAACTGCAAAATATCGAAGCAGCACAAACTCAAATTTTTTCCCAGGGAAAGAATTCGGTTGTCCGTTTCTGCTGCTTCGGTATTTTCAGTGTTATGGTGGAAAGTTACCGGTCGGATTCAGGTAAGTGTGCGATTGTGTGGATGTGAGTGTTAGGGTGATTTAGGTGAGTTAGGGTTAGGGCTCGGGTTAGGTGTGTGTGCGATTGAGTGGACATGAGGGTTAGGGCGGATTTAAGTGAGTTAGGGAGCGGGTGAGGTGAGTGTGCGATAGTGACGGACCTTAGGGTTAGGGTTTGGGTTAAAGTAAGTGGGTAGTTAGTGGTGTGCGCATAGTTTAGTGTAGGGTTAGGTATCAGATTTTAGGTGTATGTGTGTGGATTTCTGTTTGTTTGGTGTGCTTGTGTTGTGTGTATGTGTTTTGGATCAGCGCTTTTTTTCCCTGGGGAAAAAATCACTGATCTGACAGTTTGAGGTTGTAAGCTTTCGCTTAAATTAGGTCGATCAATTAGCGTTCACTTTTTTAAGCGTTCAATGATATAATATAGACCTGCTAAATGATATGAAAAAAAACCCAAAAAACATTTCTCTACTGTATCATCATCTGCTACACTCAAAACTTCTGGTAGTACAATCAATTGTTGATCAAACTGCCCCTCTTCTATATTTCCATTCACTTTTATTACATAAAACTACCTTATCATATCTTATTACTTCTTGTATTTTTCTCTTTCTTTTTAAATTTTCCCCTCAAATCACAAAGTCCAAAGCAATAATAATTTTCATGTTAACAACCACACAGTCTAATATTTGATGAAACAAATTCTCTCTTTCCTTGTCATTTGTATATGCTTATAATGCTATAATTCTATACACATATTCTCTCCACCTCACATCCGCAACAGTTAACCTTTCCATCCTTACCAACATTACAGCTAGTATTTTTACTGGAGGGATTCAGTAATCCTCTGTGTAGGATGAACGAAGTCTTACTCGGAGACTGCCGTCTAAGAGTTAGATGTCAGTGCGTCATGCATATGCATGAGGGCAAGCTGAGTCAACTACCAGGCTAACACGGAGCATGTAGGAGTGCAGGGGGTGTGTCACACTGCCGAGCAGTCCAAATATCCACGCCCCTGAAAGTGCCCAACTCTGCAAATGTCAGCAGATATGAGCGAGTCTGCTCATATGTGTATACCCCCAAAACTACACTCCTCCACATTAAAAAGCCCTGTGTAAATGAAATAAAATATAAAACAATTTTTTTATTATTATTCACGATATAGCTGCATTTTTTTTGTGCATGTGTGCACGGGTGTGCCCATTGCTTAACTACAGTTAGCAGTTTAGACATCGAAGAGGATAATAAACCACTAATATGCAAATTAAGCCAAATAGCAATAGTGTAGTGGTAGAGCCTTCGCACCAAGAGGAGGCATTCCCGGTTCGAGTCCCACCACTACCCTCTCCTTTTTTAGTAGGAAATCAGTGCATAAAAATAAATCCTGACATTTACCTTTTAAATCATATTAAAATGCATCGAAATGGCCTATGTAGTAGTGAACAATATTATAAATATATATAAGAAAGTGAAACGTTCATGCATAATAATGAATGCATACGTAACCTATCTTAAGCAATGTGAAGCACTGCTAAGCAAAGTTTACCAGTATTAAGCACATTTAAGAATAATTGCCCATAGCTAAGCACTGCTTTAACTAGCGCAATATAATTGTCCATAGCTAAGCACTGCTTTAACTAGCACAATAGCTTTGCGCGGAGCTGCGCATCACGCCAACTAGCGAAAACCAAACATGTTTGCACGGAGATGCGCACCGCGCTAACTAGCTCAATGTCGGGCAATGTAGGGCAAGGTAGAGCAACATTGAGCAACGTTGTGCAAAGCTGAGCAAAGTCGGCTAAACACAGCCACACCCCCTACTGGTCAGGCCAGTAGTAAAATAAAAAAAAATGACAGGTCTTGAACCCAGGATAGTGTGCACCATAATCACAGTACTAATCCACTAAGCCATGACAGCATTTGATGTTCATGGACTGTCAACACACATATACATATGAATCAAAGTTTACCCAGTGCTAAGCAGGTGTGCACTCAGTTGAGAACTTTCAAATCTGGCCAATCACACATAAGTGCAGGAAATGAGGCATATTTAAGCTCCATAGATGGGAATACTCACCATAACTGGTTGCATCTAAAGGCAGCAATGGCTGGTGTCGGAGAGGGCTCTCACTTCCGAGCACAACGGTGGGGCATTGGGGAGTCAAAACTGATGGTTTGGCTCCTCGTCCATCGTCATGATGCTAGACTCCTGCAGGGCCAGTTCCAGGACACGGAATACAAAGTGGAGGCCTGGAACCATCTTGCACATGAACTCACCAGTGCCACAGGCATCTCTCAGACTGGTGAGCAGGTCAGACATCACCATGCAGACCTGAAGAGACGCAAGCAGGACCTACTGAACCAATGGATACAGGAGGCCCATGAGATGCAAAATGCCCCACTACTGAGTAAGTAGCCATGGACTGAAGTATGTAAAAATTGCTAGTGTAGTCGATAGTATGGATAGGTATATGTCTCAATATTACTTCATTTACTTCACAGCTGCAGGTGTCCGTGCTGCGAATCAGCAAGCCTATGCATATAGGCTGCTAAGTCTGTGTCACCAGGCAGGTTAGTAATTTTTCTGCATGTACTGTTTTATAAAATAAGTGAGAGAGCCTAGCCAAAAGTGTCTCAAACCAATAATAAAGGTATAATAAGGGTTGAATAACCTCTCTGCATGAACTGTTATGTAAAATAAATGAGAGATCCTGAAAAAGAGTGTTGTAACCCATTAATAAATGGTATAATAAGTCCTGAATTATTTCCCTGCATGTATTGTTATATAGAATAAGGGAGAGAGCCAGAAAAAGAGTGTTGTTAACCATAAATGAAGGTATAATACATCTTGAATAAGATGTCTGCTTGCACTGCAATAACAAATAAATGAAAGCGCCACTAGAAAAGTGTGTAATTTAATTAATAAATGTATAACACCAGCAGTGTGTCTGTGTCACCTTCTTTGAAATGTTGATGTACTTTTGCAGCATAGAAATAGTAGTGTTGTGTTAAGTGCTGTCAACCCACACTTGGGTAGGCCCATAGAAAGAGTACGAAGGGAGTGGCAGTATCTCTTAAGAATATATACAGTCCACAACTGTAGTTTCAAGCCTGGCATGTATAGGTAAATCTGGCACATGAGTAGCTTGTAATTGTGTGCACCAGAAATGTCAGTGTGCTGCAGAAAATGTAGGGGGCTGTTAAAATTTAACTAGTAATGTCACCTCAACACATCCAGATATGTAGACATATGAATATAAATAAAATATATAAATACGTAGCAGTAACATTTGCATCCTGGACAGTTTGTATATTAGATACAGGTCAGGTACATAATTAACTAGCAAAACACATCCCACAATGTACTGGACATTGCCCAGTGTAATAATACATATAGTGGATATATACCTCCAGTCAATAGGAATGTAGTGTAAACTATAAGTTCATATAAGCTGTTAATGGCGGTATCTTTTTACACCCTACTGTATGCGCATAAACAATGCAATTCCACACCTCAATGGGTATGTGTAATCTCAAAACATTCGTTGGGACATATGTCCAATTGGCTTATAAATATCTGCATAACTTTGATGCATGTGCTCTGCTCAAACACCACAACCTTGGTGGCCTGTTGCCACCAATCATTCCTGCATGCTGTTGGAATGTCCACTGTCGTTCAATATATGCATGTGTTATGCTTGCTGTTCAACTGTTGGAACATTACTGCATGCAGTTACAACTAATTTGGAATGCTGTTGGCTATGTTGTCATTAAATACACCTAAACACAGAACGTATGGGAAGGCCGGTCCCAGCAGACCCACCTGTCCCTCCTCAGCTGGCAATTGCAACCTGGCACCAGCAGGTCCGGTGCCCAGCCCGGGACCCCCTCCTCCATTGTTCATATGCCACCTTCGGGTGGAAGCACTGCAGGGGATGGGGCTCATCCCCCTGTGCAAATGTGGCTGGAGGAGGGCCACCTGTCATCCTCCGAAGGGTCCGGGCTGTGGTGCGTAGGGAGATCCAGCGTTCAGTCGCTGATCCCCTACACCAGCTTGAGGCAAGAGTGGCGCGACTTATGGGTGAGCCTGCCCCTCCTACACAGCCCGCAGCACAGCCACCCTCCGGGCTGTGAAGGTGCAGTGGTGACTGCCCATGGGTGGGGATCTCAGTTCCACTGTTACCATCTGTGGGCTCATGGGCTTGCGATTTCCAAACATCCTTCCCCGTCAATTGTGTTCACCCACCCCATGTGTCATATTCCGCCCATGTATGCATCTTGTTTGTCTTGTCTGTTTACCTCCTCAACCTACCTCACACAACATACTTACTTCCCCTACCTCACATTCCACTCTCACCTGAAAAAAAATGGGCAATCTGCTCCCACAAAAATATTACGCCCCATACATAGCTGCCCATTTTACACAAATGTCCACTGGATACAGACACTGAAATTCAATTGGCAGTACAACATACTTTGTTGTCCTCACCCCTCTCTCAGGGGTGGAAGGTTTCAAAATTCCCTCCAAATTACTAGTATATGCACAGCTGTTGATGTTAAAGAAATGGGCAGCTATGGACCTTCCCTACACCCGTCCTGCACATCCCGAGCTGTTTTCCCTACTGTCTTTCCCTCTTTGTGCCCCTTTTTCACCACTTTCCTATCTCCCCATTTTCTTTTCTTCCAAAGAAATGAGGGCGAGGGTTAGCGGGAGTAAGCGCTTGTAAGCAGTAGTAAGCGGGTTTGAGCGAGTGTGCGCATGTGTGTGCTTAGCTAAGTATTGCTAAGCATCGCGCAAACCCGTGCAAACCTGCTTACAACTGCTTAAAAGTGCCTTAGTCACCCTGCATACGAGGGGCTTTGTTCTGCTCAGCAGCAAAATAAAACACCACTGCCAGACTCAAACCCTGGACACTAGACTGCATGAAGTACCACTAGGCCACAGTAGATATACAGCAAGATGTTGCCGAAAAATATATATCATGCATCAGAATGTGTGAATATAAAGGAAAGGTAGGAATGCCATAACACAAAACTGGTTCTGTGGAACTATACCAGCAGTTGTTGTGGAATTGCATTACATGACTGTGATAACAGAACCGGACATTCTAGCAGTAAATACTGTTACAGCAGCACTTCAAAACCCCCACACAGTATCATAGCAGGACAATCCCCACACAAATGTACAAAATATTAGTGTGTTCAAGGTACAGCAAGGATGTAGGTAGGCATACTCACTACTGTAATTGTCCAGTTTCATGAGCATCCTGTGATAATGTCAACAAAATAAAAAGCACAAACACTGCAGAAGTGAGTATATTAATATCCACAGTATAGATGTTCCCAAACAGTTCATGTGCCAAATGGAAACATCTCAATAACTACATATGTATGGAAGCTAACTGTAGACATTGTAAAGAAACTCCATACTCCCATGTATCTTGTGTTAGCATTTCTAGAGGTGAGTACAATTCTACACTGTCAACTGTATACCAACCTTCTGACTTACACTACGGTGTCCACAGCAAACAAGCATGGGCCCCACTTTGGAAAGCTGAAAGGCCTACACCTACTTGACCTAGCAATTTACAGCATTGGGTTGCTATGACAGTGAGTCCTGCAATTACCACACAGCAGGCTGCATGCAATTACCAAATGGTGGCCACCAATTGGTGCAGAGGCCATCACATGCACATGTGCAGATACCTCTAAAAGCGGCTGTACTTGCTGTTCACACATGCAATCATTTCATTGCAGCCACGGAGAGAGAGAGAGAGAGAGAGAGAGAGAGAGAGAGAGAACAGGAAAACAAGCAAGCAAGAAAGATAGACACACACAGACAGACAGACACCGGCAACAACAACAGCAACAGCCACAGCAACAGCAAAAAAAAAATCAACATAAAAAAAAACATATATATATATATATATATATATATATATATATATATATATATATATAAAGAAAATTATTACTACACACACAGAACGTAATAATACAAACCCATACAAAGCAAAGGTATGTAAGTGATATGTATTTACTGGCATGTAGTAGATGTTTTTCATAGGTTACTACTAAGCTAACTGCCCTTATGAGCCATTTTAAGCCTAGCCAATTATCCCTTGTGAGACTTGAACCCTGCACCTTGTGTTTGTAAGGCAAACACCTTAATCATTAGGCCACCCTCCCAACAAAAATAAATTGCCTCTGCAAAACTCGAACCCAGGATCCTGCACTCCATACACAAAGTAATTTACCACTAAGCCATGACAGATACTTAAAAGGTTGCTCTGCCCCAGGGAGAGACACACACACACACACACACACACACACACACACACACACACACACACACACACACACACACACACACACACACACACATACACATGGTTTGCAAGTGCAGGATTCAAACCCCTACCTAACTACATTATGATACTACAGCAGTACGCATTTACACGACGCGCTTTACACATTGAAGAGTACTCTACATACTCTGAATCATCCATATGTGGCAGCAGGACGTATCTATGCACAGATGCCCTGCATAACTACTGCCATGGAGAAATCAGTGTGTAGGTGTGTGCAGTGGGATATGACTGTGATATATGTAGTTCAGCATTAAATGTCAAACATCTGATCCATGTTATCTGTGTTCTGTACAGTAGTGTGTACAATGGCTGTTTGGAGGAGTAGCACATACAGTTATATAAACAAGGATGTGACAGAGTAACAAATGCATGATAGTCATATTAACGTGTAGCTTAGCATTGGCAACAGCTGTACCAGGCTAGTATGCTAATCTAGCATTTGCAGCTATATATACACCCTCTAATGTTACTGTGTGCTCACATGTGACATCTGTTCATGTTGCAGCAAGGCCCAGCAGGTCAGCTGTGAGGTCCATGGGCTTACAACAGTGTGGACCTTGTGTGTGTATGGCACACACATACAGAGAGATCTGTCTGTGTCAGATATATTAGCATCTGTAAATGTGCATAGAGCAAGGGACATACTGCAACTGTTTGTGAAGGGTGGACATATATATGTTGTTGAAGGTTGTTATGTGCATACTTCTATGTAGGTTGTAGTGTGTGGCAAACAAGACAGCATACAGTGCTGGTATATGTCATGTGGTGGTTAAACGCTGTGGGTATGAATTGTCAGGTTTGCAGTGTTGCAGCCAGTGAGGCCTGCTAAAGCTACATGTGCTAGAAACACCTTCAATGCATTCCGCATAACACTGTGCAATATTAGTACATTAGTACATAACAGTATACCTCACAACCTTCGCATAATTGATATTCCCACCATGAAAGGTGGACCATATATGTGCCTATATCGATATCTATATGTACACCAATGTATGTTTATATTTATGTGAGTGTATATATATATATATATATATATATATATATATATATATATGGAGAGAGAGAGAGAGAGAGAGGGTCATATTTACTGCAACAGATGGCTGGTGACAAAGCCATGGACTCAAGCTCAATGTTGAAACTGCATTGGCATCCCTGCTGGCAAAAACTCCGTACCCATGAACTACCACATAGGTGGTAGTCTACTTAACACTGAAAGTGTGATAAGAGACCATGGGACACAGGTGGACTGTAGTCTCCCCTTTGATAATCACAGTGAAACTCTAGTCAGGTAATCTGTCTACCTGCCACACCTCATCACAAAAGGTGTGTCATCCAGGGAAATATAGGTCAGTGTTCCCCTCTACTCATCACACATAAAGCCCATTATAGAGTATAATGCCCCATGTGGTATGTACCTCACAAGACATCCACAGCAACTGGAAACGACAAAGACATACCTCACAAAGAGTAATACCAGCCTCAAACAGATGCCCTATATAGACCATCTCACAAACCCACAACTACACTGTGTCGCATACCGCCTACCCAGAGGTGACCTCTGCCTAACATACTAAGCTATGTAAAAACCAGAGCTGTTGGACATGCTGCACGTAAACAGATCACAATCTCTACATGCTACACGCTCTAGGGACCCAAACCTTTTGACCACAATAAACAGCACATGCTGGAGGGATAGATTCCCATCTCAGAGACATCCCATACTCTGGAACAAACCAACTATCCATAGCAAACAAAGCTCCTAAATAGCAGTCATCATAAATAACCATGAAGATTGTATGGGAGATAGTGAATACACCCAGGCAATCCTCTCTGTGTCTCTGCTTGACAGGGCCATGCGAAATGCAATGACCTGTGTGTCAAAGGCCAGGGTAGCATATGGCTAGGCTTCTATAGGCCCTAGGGCCAATAGCCTCTTACCTACCTATGAAGTGATACACACCCACATGTACTTGTTGCAATAAATGCTATGTGAGTTTGACTGAGTGTGATGGTGAATGTATTGCTGAATGTGTCAGAGTTTGGTTTATGTGTGATAGCTTAGTGGAAAACTGTTTCTGCCATGGTATTATGTGTCCTAGCTGTGATCCCAGCAAAAGATGTGTATACAATTGCTAGGCTGAAAAAGCAGTATGCCATACATTCTGACATAGTCCCGTGTTGTCGACCGGGGTGCCCATTGTAGGCTAAAGCAGTACATGCATGCTTATTGAGTGTTACTGCTGGTGAATCCAACCCCTGTATGAACTGTAGTACTACCTGAAGCTGTATGCCTAAACAGCACAGTATGGTGTACATCCACATTGATTGGAACCACTGTTCCGTGTGTTCCCTGTAGTCCTCACAGATTACATACCTCAGGCATACGGTCTCGTAACTACTGACACACAGTACTGTAAGGTACACAGGTAAAGGTCACTTGTGTTGCCATACCTATGTGTCTGGTATGTATATCTGATGTGTGTGTGTGTATGCCTGTACCATGTCCTCGGACATATGTGTGTTACAGGATATAACTGCATATCTAGCAACATGTATAGTGTAGTACAGCAGTATGCCACCTATATTCATGAATGTGCACATATGTTAGGCAGGGGCCTGCCATCAACGACTAGCGTGGTATACCGGTGATACTGTCACTGGACTTTACTATCATTGTAATGGATTACACTTTTCATGACGCATTAGCATGAGATATACCTTCTGTGTCTAGGTTGTGCATTGTGTCGCATACAGTGTGCCATGTACTATTGTATAGTATTACATACTGTTGTAAGTTTGTTGCTGTGCAAAACGTGGTTTGATATATAGAGTGTGCCAGGCACTGTCAGGCAGTTGTGGGTTGAGTACTGACATGTGGTATTGAAAGTGTGTATCTTCTGACAGCCAATAGGTTGCTATATATGGCAGTTAATTGATATCTGTACAGGGTTATGTCTCACCATCATAATCCCGCCTATAGCACGGTGGAGGAAGAGGTTATAACATCCAGCCTGGTGCAGCAGTATGCCCTGCTGTTCTCTAGAACCAGCCAGGACCAGCATGAGCGGACTGCGCTGTGGCAAGAGCTTGTCCATCGGGTAAATGACATAGGCATGCACAACCAGACATATGAGCAGGTACATCATCAATGCAGTGATTTAATTAGACATGTCCGGCAGCGTGCGTCTGATATCCGCAGACAGCAACTTGCCACAGGTGGGGGGTAGCCATCCACCCCCCCCTCACCAGAGCGGAGGAGCTGCACCTGAGCCAGGTGGCTCCTGGCCAACAACAACCCCAACAACTAACGTGTGTCATCATGGAGGCCGGAGTCACCGAGCAAGCTGACATGGAGTGTGCAGGTAACATGGCATAGCTGTAGACTACTTTTACCTCTATTGTTAGAGCATGCTTATGTGAGATGTGTACTGTGTAGTTAGACAATGTGGTGCCTAGTGTTGTGCAGTAGTAATAATTAGGAATACAGTCTGCAAGCCCGTGACTGTCAACCATTGTACTACTGTACGAATGCAAACACACAGTAGCAATGCCACAGTTGTTGCACTGACAAAGTGTCTCATATCCTTGCAGGTCCCTCTGGTGTCACAGCAAGGCAGCCAACCCATGCTGGTGAGTGTGTTCTACCTTTAATACTGCTAATTAAATGTGCATGTTATAGGTGAGGTGTAGGCCATGTACACGTAACACACATACGAATAATGCATGCTGTGCATGTTTGCTGTGAGACTATGCACATCCCAGTAACGTGGGTAGTTGCCTAAAACACATACAATACACAGAGCATTCCACACAATTGTGGCAACACTGATGTGGACATTGGATAGGCAGAGTGGATACAAATGCATACAACATACACAACACTGTCATACGCAGTACACGTTAACATGCTACACATGGCGTATTCAGACGCCCGCTGTAAGGTCACATTACAGCATCCCACACTTCATCCACACAGCACACATAATATACCTGAGGGGTAGATGCCTCACATGTGGCTGTGCGACACTCTTCGACACATTACACATTCATGGTAGGCAATGCCCCCTATTGTGCACCTTACAAACCCATGTAACAACTGGCTGTGAAATGGTGAATGTAGCCATGGTACTGCAGTTCTGGTACAGCATGCTATGTGCCGGTTTGGCACACATTAGTATCCTTGAGTGACCACATGATGCTGCATGATGATGGCTCATGGTAGTACACCCCATCCAGTTACAGTGACCACAGTACTACACATAGCATTACCTGCTATGCACCTCCGTGTTGCGTGTGTGCAAACATAGGCACCTATACACAATATGCAATCACCATTTGTACAAAGTGACACATGTATGTCTTATAATGCTATTGAGTGTATAGGTCACATGACACAAACTGTGTCTGTGTGATGTTTAATGTTGCAGTTGTGTTGTAGCATGCCATGTCATGTCTGGCACTGGCATGTCCACAATATGTTCTACACTCACCATAACCACTGTACAATGGCCCTGTTGAGCAATGGTATTCCATCAGGTAAACATGCACCACTCATCCTGTGTGTATACATAGCATGCATGTGCTAATCCTGTGTCCACAATTATCTGCAGAAGACACAGATGCTCTAATCAGAAATGGATATCTATGTGACACATAGATACACATTCAGCCATGGTATGTATACCTGTGAGTGATGGTGCTCAGAACATTGCAGAGCTTATAATACTTGCACAGCACTGTCATGTCCATGTACACAGTGCATTCCAGGGTGAGGCCAATCACTGAATAACAACACACATGCATCAAAGACACGTATAGTGTTATTGGCAAGGGTTGTCAACACCCACACTGCATGCTGTTGGGAAACACATGTCCTGCATGCTGACACGTGTGATATAACTGTTTGCCTTGTGATACTGTACCCCACCATCACCCGCTATTGAGTATGTTCTGGATTGCTGGTGGTGTGTGTGTGTGTATGTG
Organism: Protopterus annectens; assembly: GCF_019279795.1. NCBI lineage: Eukaryota > Metazoa > Chordata > Ceratodontiformes > Protopteridae > Protopterus > Protopterus annectens. Next base: position 204,991,145 of record NC_056751.1, read on the forward strand.
TGTGTGTTTTAGTGATGAGTGCATTTGTGTGCATGTGTGCATGTGTTCATGTGTGCATGTGTGCATGTGTTCATGTGTGCATGTGTGCATCTGTTCACATGTTCACATGCTCATGTGTGCATGTGTGCATGTGTGCCGACATCATGTACAGGTCATAAAGTGTGTTTCCTGTCTTCCTCTCACAGGTGCTGACCTTGGGCTGGTTCACTGCAGCAGGGAAACTGATGTCACTGAGCAAAACAGTGATACTGATGATAGGTGCGTTGAGGCACAGGCATGTTTGCCAGGGTCTGTCATTGGGCCACCAATCGACAGTACACAGCTGTCCACCCCATCCATGCATACAGTCTTACTGCCAATACATCCATCACCAATGCCCGTAGCTGAGGGACAGCGTACAGTTGGCATTGGCCAGGACAGTGTGGTATACATGGCACATGCATCCCAACACAGCAGCCATACCCAGATGTCTGGAAGGGTACCACTTAGGCAGAAGTCCAGGGGTTCTTGTAGTAGCACTGCTGCACATCATGTCACCGGCAGACGTGCCACAGGTCTGACAATCTCACGCATGTTCCAAGCTGTCATGGAGGCACAGGTACGTATGGAATGGTACACCAGACAGGGACTAAGGGCACAGAGGTCACATAACACCACTGTCATTGACAGTATCCATGACCTAGCAGGTGGCATCCGTCATTACACAGCGGTCACGGATAGACATTTGGGAGAGACATTAGATATCCTCTGCAATGTCATGTCCATGTGTCAGGACAGTGCAGGATGGTTGAGTCTTCGACGTGGATGTAACATCAGCAGCTGGCAGTCGCCTCAGACATCCCTCAAGCCACAGCCGCTCCCGTAGTGCCAGTACCATTCCTAGCAATGTTGGGGGTGGGCTGTACATAGAATGTCCTAGAAGACCATGTGCACGTGGCTCTGGACAGTCCCAGAAGGGACCTGTGTCCAGTGTACATCCATCCACCTCTGGGGATATTACCCAGTCTGGCTTAGTACCTGATAGTGTCAGTAGCACCCCTGCCAGGCACAGATACCGAATCCATGGCCAGAGACGGTGATCTGTGAAGCCTTGCAGGTACAGTCTGTGGCTGTCCTACAAATACCCGTATATGGCAGCCACATGGTGGAATTGTGTGCATGCAGACACACACACACACACATACTCCAGCCACCTAGGGCTAACACATACCCATGCTCATTACATCAACATTGGCCCATTCCAGTATTCTTGCCCCCCCCACACACACACACACACACACACAAACACACACATACATGTTGATTGGATGGCTCACTGTAGGCCTCTGGCAAACCAACAACACACCCTGTGAATATGATGAAACCTGTGCCGCCTCCTGTCATCTGTAACATCGATGCAGGAGCACGCAACCATGGTGCTGATGCACAGGGTGTCTTTATAGCAGTATAGCAATGTTAGCATGTTGTCAGCAGTACAGTGTAATGATATGCTTGAAGGTGTAGCTGAGCAGGCATAATGCATTAATGCTATGATTGTCATTTTATTGTTGCTTACTCCAGTGTTGGTTCCAATTGTGTATTGTCCGGCAACGTGCCACTTGGCTGATGTGTGCAGTATTGGCAGCATGTGTTAGAGAGTGGACAGTATGTGTGGGATGTGTGTAGCACAGACTTGCAGGTGCACAGTTGTGGACATGGTGGAGGTGCACTGTCTGCAGGTACGTGCATAGTGGATACATGGCCAGGGTGACATACTCTGTATTACACAGTAACACTCCATGGTTTCTATTGGTGGCCAGTATGCATTGTACTACACACATTTCGGAACCTGACTACACGTGTGTGTGACATGGTTTGACACTGTGCTGTGGGTGATACTGTTCCTATCTGTCATTGTTTTGCATTCTGGTAGTATACATCACTTCCACAGCCTGACCATAACCAATCCTTAGATGATGTCTTGACAACCAACACACAGATGTAGGACACACAGCAACATTTGGATCCTTCAGGTACTATACTATGCCAGTAACCACTGGTATTCACCTGCACCCATTACTGACACCACTCCTGTTTGGCATATAGCTCTCTTAGGTACAAGCAATCACAGTAGGGATATGTCTGTCCACGTCTGGTAATGCATGCTGTGGCCTATAATGCATTCTCCAGATGACACACACATCCTGCACAAGTGTATCATACAGACAGATGCCTGTTGTCAAACCCATGCTGGAAAGCTATAAGCCAAACTAAGCATAGTCATCCACCTTTACGGAACATATTATCCCCACAGTACCACATAGGTAGTAGCCACCAACATGATGAACAGGTACCGATGTGTACATGCAACCAAGTGTTACGTTATCTGTCCTTTGTTAATCATATTTCCAAAGGTATTTTGAAATCCCTCGGTGGATCACATAAGCAATAAGGGGTCTGCATGCATATCCACAAAGGTTGTTCAACACCTGTTATGAATAGTCATCATTGACAGACTTTGCTGCGTTTGAACAGGTCTGATATATACCTCCGCCATAGATCCTCACACACACATTCCAATAGGAACCATAATGACTTTGTGTGACACAGATGACCTAGGCCAGGGAACACTGCAGTGGCTGGTCTTGTCATAAGCATACAGATGTGACCTAAGGTCTGGAAAGCAGTAGCACAGTCTGGCAAGGATGACAGCTGTGTTCTTGGAGAAAGCAGAGTTCCCACACATACAATCATTGAGGTAACATGTACTTATATGTATTTGCCACACAGCTAGCTCACATGTGCAATGCATACTGATATGTCATACAGTAGTAAAAGCAAAATCCACAACACATTGGCCAACAGTGTCACACACATACAGCACACACACTCACAAAGTGCAGGATTCAAACCCCTACCTAACTACTTCATGATACTAGAGGAGCACGCATTAACACAACGCGCTATACATATTACTGGGAGTTCTCTTTTCCACAGGTATATTTGTAGGATGGTGACATCATCAGACTTGACAAAGGATAGTTTACCGCTTTTGAGGTGTTTTACTACTCTCCTAAAAGGTTGCTCTTTCCAAAGGAGACCACACACAAACACAGTTGTCCAGTGCAGGATTCAAACCCCTTCCTAACTACTTCTGATACTAGAGAAGTGCACATTAATACGACATGCTATACATATTACTGGGAGTTCTCTTTTCCACAGGTATATTTGTAAAATGGTGACATCATCAGACTTGACAAAGGTTAGTTTACCACTTTTGAGGTGTTTCAATACTCTCCTAGAGGGTTGCTCCTTCCCAAGGAGACCACACACAAACACACAGTTGTCCACTGCAGGATTCAAAGCCCTACCTAATTATTTCATGATACTAGAGAAGTACACATTAACATGACACGCTATACATATTACTGGGAGTTCTCTTTTCCACAGGTATATTTGTGGGATAGTGACATCATCAGACTTGACAAAGTTTAGTTTACCACTTTTGAGGTGTTTCACTACTCTCCTAAAATGTTGCTTCTTTCCAAGGAGACTATATACACACACACAAACACACACAGTTGTCCAGTGCAGGACTCAAACCCCTACCTAACTACTTCATGATAGTGCAGGAGTACGCATCAACACGGCACGCTATACACATTACTGGGAGTTAGTTTTAACACAGGTGTATTTGTAGGATGGTGACATCATCAGACTATATGAAGTGGGTTACATTAGGTGACATCTGATGGCCTACATTGAAGGAATGTCTAAACAGTTTGGCCATGTGATCATGAAAGGTGAGTTTACTATCTACCTGTGCCCCCAGGGCCATACTGACTTTCTCCATACATGCTGGATTACCACCTATGTGGTAATTTGTCTGCACTTTGTATTACCCAAAGGGGATGACTATGCATTCTTTGCCATTCAGCTTGAGAGCATTGTTTTGACACCAGGTATCTGTCTCTGTAAGACACTTCTGGATGATGTCTGTGTCAGCTGTACATTCAATTATGGACCACAGTTACCATTCATCTGCAAACCTGTTCAGCCATACACCTGCCATGCTTGCCTGTATCTCTGAGCAGTATCTACTGAACAGTTGGGGTCCCAGGACCAAGACCTGTGTGATGCAATTTGTGACTGGCTTAGAGTTGGACATGACACCCACAACTATGAACATGTGTGTTTGATCTGTGAGCCACTTAACCATCCATCCTGTGACATAGCTGTTAATGTTCCAGCTGGTACACTTGTCCATGATGACAGAGTGGGGAATGGTGTGGTAAGCCCTTAGTGAGGTCCAGGTGGGCTGTGTGGACTACTTTCACCTCCATCTATGTTCATGGTAACTGTTTTAAATAAATCAACTAGGTATGGGAGCCAGGCTCTGCCTTTAACAAGGCAAAGTTGTGTAGAGTCCAGTGTCTGGAGATCTCCAATGTCTCAGTGTATGGGTTCCATGAAAATTTGCTCAATAGCTCTGTAGACCCGGCTGAGTAGACATATTGGGCAATGGTTTCCATGTTCTGTTTTGGTGCACCCTTTGTGGAGCTGGATGACTGTTAGTGTATGCCATTATTTGGGTATATAGCCTGTGGTACGCTTGAGTCTGGACAGTGAATGTAGGTGAGGGTGTAGTTCCTTATGGGCCTAGTGTAAGATGCAGCCTGGGACAACATACAGTCACATTGATGTTATATTCTTAGCTTTGGTGAGGGCTGTCTTTACCTGCATGTCCATGATGTCTGGGTCTTTGCATCCTTCTGTGATGGACACAGGCCCTTTGGGGGTGATGGGGGGAGTTTACACTGAACTTGTCCCCCTGGGTGTGGGCAATGAAAGTTGGTTTGGTGTATGTCATTCCTTTTTTCAGTAGCTGACAGCATATTTGGAAGTTGACACTTACATGTCTGGTATAGCTACCGAAGGCTTTGTGGTTGTTATTCTTACATTCCTTGGCTATTTGTCTTTAGAAACCATCCTTGGATTATTTTATGAGTGATAATTGTTTCTTCCTGATAATGATCAGTGATGCCTCTCCTTTAGTGAAGTTGGATCTATCATGTGTTCATTTCCTCCTTCTCTTATCTAGCTTATTTATGGACAATAAACACCTGCTTGTTGTCCTATTTTTGGAGGAGTGCATCTTGGTTTTATTTGTGATGTCTCATTCCATGCATCCCTGTATATGCTCATAGGATGCACTTGTAAATGATTCTGCAGATTGCATACCATTATCCTATAGCAAGGGGTCTTTGGAATGTTCCATTTTGGTCTTGGGAAGTGTGCAGTTGGCTTTTAAAAATGTCTTCACAGTGCTTTCATTGACTGGGTGTGGGGGCGGGATGTGGATGTCCAGTGTGATTACATAATGATCTGATATTACCAGCGGGGGGTTTATCTCTGTTGTGGAAGACCGGTACCCCATGTTGGTGATGATCATGTCCAGTATGTTGTCACCTCTAGTGGGCATGCTGACCAGCTGTTCCAGGGTGTTAGAGTTTCTTAACTCTGGGACACATTGGGCAAAGGACATTGTATATGAGTAATTCACCCACTCAATGTTTGGGTAGTTGTAATCTCCTCATATAATGGTGTTTGATAGGACCTTTATATTTGCCATTGTTCTCCAGAATACTGAATGAGGTTCCTGAGACAAGGTACATGATCTGTAGCAGGCTACAGTCTGATGGGCAGCTTTGCCCAATGTTATTTACACTTGCATGGTCTCCAAGACCTCATGCTGTGCCAGTAACCGGAAGGTGTGGATATCCATAAGGTAAAGGGCTACACCCCTTCCTTTTGTATTTCACTCGTGGTCTTGGGTCCAAAGGTCAGAGTGATTGTGAGTGTTTTACGTGGATCATATCCAACAGCTCTATGTTTGACATAGCTTTGTATGTTAAGCAGTGAACACCTCTGAGTACGGATGGAGCAATTTGTGATGGCCTGTGTATGGCATGTATTTCAGGCCACTAATTCTCTTTGTGAGGTATTGCTGCTGGCTTTCCAGTTGTTGTTGTTGTCTTGTGAGGTACATAGCAGCAGTGGCATCGTACTCTTTTATAGTTCTAGTGAGTGGTGAGTAGAGGGGAACAATGTCCTCTTCTAATCTGCATGAAACACATTTTGTGATGAGGTGTGCCACATAAGAGGGTTTCCTGACTACTGTGGGAATGTGCTTATCACAGTTGTATCCACTGTCCACCTGTGACCCAGGGTCTCTTGTCACACTTACAGTGTGAAGTATACTACCACCTATGTTGTAGTTCTTGGCTACAGTGTTTTTAACAAAGGTGAGGATAATGCACCTTTTGACATTGAGCTACAGCCCATGGCTTGGACAACTGCCATCTGTCTCAATGAGGCCCTTTTGTAGGATGTCCATATCTTTAGTGTTTACAATGATGGCTCCTAGTTTGCAGTCCTCTGGAAACTTCAGTAGTCACAGGCCTTCCACTTTAATGTTTACTTTAGGGAAGTAGATACTACACAGCCTGGGAAGATATCTAGTCCCATGGCTACTGTGATACTGGCTTTGGAGAGTGTTTTTTTACCTGTGCAGCCGTGATGACAGCAACTTTGCAGTCTTCCATTATAGACATGTGCTCTTTCATGGGTGAGAGGGGGGTAACGTTAACACTGATCCTATCTGCCAGGATGTTGGCAATATCAGTTGGCTCTGTATATTTAGTGCCATTGAGCTGTAACTCAGAACAGATCTGAATGTAACCATGACATGGACCTGTCTGTTGGGCAGAGATCTCCTGAGTAGACGGTATGCAACAGAGTACAGATTGGGTTACATTTCAGTCTTGTTGCATGGGGCAACTATTTGAGGACAGTAATCCTCTTGTTAAGGTACTTCATTGGTGTTTCAAGCTGCTGAATGTGCCTAGTCAGATTCATCGCAAGTATGTTGTGGTACTCTCTGACAGGTCTGATGACTGCTGAGTAGTGGCAAACTCCTTTGACCTGCATGCACAGACCTTGGCAGTTTGTGTGAACACAACAGGATTTTCAGACTACTTTGTGAATGTGTTTCTGGAAGTAGAGATGACTATACATATTTGTCCATAGATCCCTTATTATCACATCCGTATTTAGCCTGTGTGTGTGAGCATGCCCAGTATGACCTTTCAATATCTTCCTGCCTGACATTTGCTTTGTTTCTTTAAGTGTGTGAGCATGCCCAGTATGACCTTTCAGTATCTTCCTGCCTGACATTTGCTTCATTTCTTTAAGTGTGTGAGCATACCCAGTATGACCTTTCAGTGTGATGCTGAATGAAATCCATTACATTTGTGAGCATGCACATTATACACATTTATACTATATGTGTATGGTAAATCAAGTTGTATTTTTACAGCAGGGCTCACCTTTGTGTCATAGATCAACAGGGATCATGCTGTGCCTGCAGGGCTTCCACGAGACACTTTGCATAGATTTATCAACATTTCTACATGCAGGGGGGGCAGCTATTCTTTGCACATTTCTAGCCGTGGGCACACCAGATTGTTACTGTGGGTGCACATAGGATGTGGGTTTCACCTGACACTTATACACATTTGCTGTGCCTGCACTGCTATGTACAGGACACCATTACAGTCTGTACTGTTGCCTATCATACTGGCTTGAGGCATACTACTGTACTACAGATCTTATCATCCAATGTCACATATATTAGCTTGCGACTTCATAGCCTACACAACCCACATGAAAACGCCTGGCCTGATGTTCTCTGTCTGCATAGGCGTGTGGGGAAGGTTACCCATTTGCCTCTTTAGGGGCATGATACAGCATTGCTTTGTGTTTGTATTAGTGTACAATTGTCCTGCTGTGTCTGTGCCACTGAAATGCTATCATGACTTAGTGGTTCAGTGCTGTGACTATAGTGCACAGTATCCTGGGTTCAAGGCCTGTCACTGCTTTTTATTTTCATGCTGGCCAGACCAGACTGCTTAAGGAACAGTAAAGCAGATATGAGCATGTTTAACTGACTTTGCTCAACTTGCCCTGACCTTGCCCAACATTGCACGAGCAATTTTGTTTACATATACTAGATATTGGTGAAAGCTGCTTAGCACTGCTTTATATTGCTTAAAACATGGCAATCATGCCTCAGATGGTGCTACAGGGTTGCCTATGTCAGATGCACATACTACACTGCCTATATATGTTTGGAAACAGGTAGTGTCAAGTTAGGCATCCCTTTTATTTTATGTGCGAGTCAGAGAGAGGTATCATTTCCATGGTTCCTACTGAGTCAGTGTATGTGCTACGCATTGCCTCTTTGCCAAGGACAAGGCATACTGGGCACACCTCCTTCTGCCTACTGGGGCAGGCTCAGGTTGTTCCTCCTCTGAGTCACGGTGTGCCTGTGCAGGCCTTGGCAATGGTGGAGGGTTGTTCGGCCCTGCCCCATGCTGTTCCTGCTGGAGCTGTTTTTGCAGGATCATATTGTGTAGCATGGCACATACCATGACAATTTGGGTACATGTAGTTGGTGAGTACTGCAAGGCTCCACCAGATGTGTCCAGGCACCGGAACCGTGACTTGAGCATCCCAAACACACGCTTGATTACATTTCGTGTCTGTGCGTGTGCCGCATTATGGAGTTCTTGTTCAGGTGTGTGTGCATTTCTGATGGGTGTCATCAGCCACGGCTCCAGTGCGTATCCAGCATCTTCCACTAGGTGGCTGTCAGGGATGTCCCCATTGGCAAATGTCTGGTACAGCTGTGATAGATGCCAGATATGGGAATCGTGGTAGCTTCCAGGGCAGCCAGCACACACATTCAGTATTATGCCCTAGGCATCACACATGACCTGGCAGTTGATGGAGTGGAAGCCCTTGCAGTTGATATAGGCCCTACCCCGCTCACCAGCTGGTGCTTTGATGTGTATGTGCGTGCAGTCAATTGCACCCACTACCTCAGGGTATTCCGCTATTTGCTGGAAGAGACGCATATTGCTGGCCAATACCTCACGGGAATTGGGGAAATATACATGATCACCGACATGTGGTGACATAGCATTCAGGAAATGGTGCAGTACCCTTGATGCTGATGCCTGTGAAATCCCCATCATATCACCAGTTGATCTCTGGAAGGTACCTGTTGCTAGTATTCTTAGGCCAACACATACCTTAGTTTCCACTGGGATGGGTTCCCCTCTGTTGGTTCTGTGTATGAGGCGTGGCCTGCACAGCTCAACAATTTGCTGCAGGAGGTCTCTGCCCACTCTATAGCGCTCCACTATCTCCAGCTCATGTAGCCCCTGGTAGGTTACCATGGGTCTGTACACTCTTCTCCGTCTCCTCACTGTGGGTTGCTCAGCAGCATTCGCAATGGCACCACCTTCAACCCCTTGCACATGTTGCCTTATAACAGCAATGGCAGCCCCTAACATTTTTATGTTTCAATTTAAGCTTTTTAAGTTTTCTCTTCTCTTTGTTGTCTGCAGTGTTGCAGTGTTTCTGAAAAAAACATGGGGAGATGTTGTTTGCAGAGTTTTAAGTGCTGGGCTGGACTGGGCTAGTGCATTGCCTATGTAATTGGCTGATTCTGATTGATTTCACCTGGCAGCCCTGCTAGTTCTCCTTGGTTAAATTCCTACTACTTCTTTTCCTTCCTTTTCCCTTTCTGTTTCCACAGGCGGCAGTGCCGCGCAAACAAGTGCAAACACGTGCACACGAGTGCACATGCATGCACACAGGCTTACACAAGTGTACACAGGCTTAGGCGGGTGCACATTCGTGTATACAAGCTAAGATGGCCTTACACAGGCTTACATGGGCGCACACAAGCGCACACAGGCTTAGTCGGGTTTACACGCACGTACATGCACGCACACAGTGTAAGCAGCTTTGCAAGAAACTTTAGTTTTACTCCCCTTATCCTACTCTTACACTCTAGGGACATGGTTCACATAGCAGGAAAATTGGGATTCACTATCCTTATCCTCATTTGCATAGGATTGCCTACTAATGCTTGGTTACATCTCTCAGACTGAGCTTCCTCCCTTAGCAACCGCTACTCAGTAGCCATGTTGGCTTCAGCCTGCCATTCACTTGCATGGCAGATGAATATTTTGAATTATATCCATATTTGTGGCTTTTAAATCTTTGATTTTCTGATTTTTAGTGTGCCGCACGTTTGCACGGCTCTGCACTACACTTAAACATCGGAGATCGAGGAAAAAAAATGTTATTATTTTGCAACACTTACAAATGCCAATGGCCATATATTTTCCCATTGGCATGCTTCATCTCCTGGATACATCCTTTATTTGGAGCTGTCATGGCTCCGTTTTGCTATTTGCAGAACGGTACTCAGTTGCCAACCGAGTACATTTCTGCAAATAACACTACTCTTACTCGGACAGGTTAGTGTTTCCTGGACTGCAAATTTACCTCATTTGCATAGCTTTCAGCAGCAAATGAGGTAATTTGCATAAACTAACCCAGTCCGTGCAAGAGTCGTTTTAGGAGCTCTCTTGCATGCCCCTGCCGGCTGTTCCTGGATCGCTCAGCAGACATGTTGGCTGTATGGAGTCTTACTCTACTCTTAGACTCCGTGCAAGCCTTCGTGAATCCGGCCCACTGTTTTTTTACATAATACAACCACTTCAGAATAACATTAACTTCCTAAATTCCATATTATTTGTACAGCCCACAATTTCTCTGTTTGCAATCTTTCTTCACTTGTCAGGAAATAGTAATATCATCTACATCACATTTAGAACACCATCCCAGTATCCCTATCCTTCTTAGAATATTAGTAATACTATTTATATTTACTGAAAGCAATCTAAAGTTGCTTTTCCTTCTTTGTTAAGTTGAAGAGAAGCATTTTAAATGTTTATTTTCTTGTTTTTTTTTTTTATTTTCCCCAGTTGAATATTTTTTCTGTGTTTATGTACAACTATTCCTTGATCCTCAGAATTAACATTTTCACTATTACCCTTAATTGAAATAAATCTAAAATGGTTCCTTACTTTCCTTTTTAATCTTTGGTACTGTATTTTTGCATTTTCTTTTCCTTTCCCTTAAACTAGCTCCCATCAAATTTATTTTATTAACATCCTTTACACTCCCTTCAAAAACATCTGAATTATCACTTTCAATTTTTTCTTCATTTTCAACAGTCAGTAAATTTACTTTCATCCTCCTGAAATATAATTTTTTATTTAAGTCATGATGTATGCCTTCATCCTTTTTTTCATTAACCCCTTTCCCCTACTTCAATATTACTTATGGCTATCACACTTTCTTCATCATCCTGCTGAACATTATATAGCTTATTCATTTTGTAATCAACCCAAAAAAAATGCATTTCACTTTTACATATTCTACATTCCTTTTTACAATTATTTATCATGTGATTCTTTTTCTTGATTGATTGCACCTTATTTTTGTACACATATTTATCAGCTGATATGTCCCATATACATAGTTGTTCCTCTGTTTCCATCTACAGATGTAACACTTGGCAAATGTGTTATCACATCTTTTTCACACTTTAAAATAACATCCACTTCTCACCACATTGCAAATTCCCCTCATATCTTTAACCTTTGCAATATCAGAAATTGAATAACACATAAAAAAATAATGTTTAGCATGTTTTAACTCAGTTTCATCAGTGCAAAACTGAACAAGTAAGTCTTCGATCTGAAATGTTAATTCACAAAATACCTTTTTCCTCAAAAGAATGAAATATCTAATGCTTGCACAATCTTTTGTACCATAAACCAATGACATCACTACATTATTTCACACAAAATATCTGTTTATTATTTCTTCTTGCTTCTGTCTTATCTAAACAACAAACATTTTTTTTCTTTTTAATAAAATTTGCAGTACCTTTTCTTCCTCAAACTGCATCAACATATGATTTTCCAAATTGCATCCTGCCTGTAAAAGTATATCCAACTCAACTCATTTCCTTTCTGCCAAACTCACATGTATTCAGTTCTAAATAGTTTAAAAATAGTTTTAGAGACTCATCATCATTCCATCCATCCATTCATCCTTCCATCCATCCATCCATCCATCCATCAGCAACCCCTTTTTTAAATTTTTTGCATAAGGGTCAGGGTGTCACTTCAACAGTGACAATCATCTAGAGCCATGGTTTACTTAGGGTTCAGTTCAAAAACTCCAGACCAGCAGACTGTGGCAAGCAAGCAAAATAATTTTAATGTAGTGCTAAAAAGCACATAACAAAGAGAATGTTAAACAGACCAGTTTCAGCTTAGATAAAGGTAGCCTTCTTCAGCGCATACAAATAACAAATGAATCATACCTTTGCTCTTATATAATCAGCAGTTGAGGCTTAATTCACACAATTAGTATTTAAAGGTGCTCATTCAATGCAGGAGGAAATAAACCTCCCAATTTAATAATCCATTTCTTCTCCATATTATTAAGGATCTGATGCCATCCAAACATATTAGATCTATTACCCCTGATCCAATCAATAATAGTGAAATAAAAGGACGCATTAGCATGTGAAACAGTATGTTTATAAAGAGTGTTGGTAATTATCTGTTGTCTGATGTCACTAAAATGCTCTACAATCCTAAACTTTACTGGACATGAGGTCTGGCCAATATAAAACGCAGAACAACTGCATGTGGCCCAATCAGTTTGACAGTTGGCAAAAAAAGAAATACTATACACTTCACTGGTATTTTTGCTGCTAAAATCTTCAGTTTTACAAATCCTAGGACAATAAACACAATGACCACAGGGGAAACAACCAACCAAATAGTCCCCTAATAAAGTAGATTGGACTTCTGAAATATGCTGGCTATGTCCTCATTTATAGTGACTCAAAATAGAGCCCAGGTTCCTACCCTTCCTATAAGAGAACTGGCATCTATTGTTCACAATTCCAGATAATCTGTTGTCTGCCAAGAGACTATTCCAATGCCGATGAACACTATTAGTTAGAACAGCAGTGTTCCTACCATAAGTAGTTACAAAGTGAACAACTGGCTCTTGTTCCTGAGGTCTGATTTTGTATTCTAGGAGAGAATCCCTATGTATGGAATCCACAGTGTTCTTAGCATGCAATATGTGTCCCAACTTATAACCCCTGTTCATAAACCCAAAGGTAAGGTCATCCTTGTATATATCATATGAAGCTTCCATAGAACAAATACGTTTCATTCTCATATAGTGAGACTTTGGAATCTTCCTACATATGTGAGGAAGATGATAACTAGTGGCATGGAGAAAGGAATTATACTCTGGATATTTATGGTAAACTTCAGAACTTAGAGTGTTGTCCATTTGTCTAGTCATCAATACATCCAAAACTGTATTACTATCCTTACTGTAGTTCATCGTAAAATTTATTCCCCACTTGTTTTCATTCAAATAGTTAACAAAATCTTGAAGGTACTCAGAATCTGATCTCCACACCAACCAGCAATCATCCAAATACCTCCTCCATATGTCCATGTCCTCCAAAAATATGTTGTGAGAACTGTCGTAGATGATCTGCTGTTCAATATATGCCATAAATAAATCGGCATATATTGGGGCAAACGAAGCCCCCATAGCCGTACTCTGAATTTGAAGATAGCATGCATAACGATATAGGAATGCATTTTTGGTAAGGACATGTTCGGCTAATCTTAATAGTAGTGTATTAAACCCAGGGGAATATAGACCAGAGCTGGAAAGCCAATATTTCAAAGCATCAGTACCTGTCCAATGAAGGATATTAGTATAAAGGGCAGTTACATCAAGGGTACAAAGTAACCATCCCAGTTCTAGCTGTGACTCAGAGATTATCTGAAGAAATTCAGTTGTGTCCAGTATACAGGCACGTACCCACTTAAAAAGGGGTTTAAGGTAGTTCTGTCAGTGAACCTCTTCTCGATATAATAGGTCTACCACGGTATTCCGTGTGTCTTTATGTATTTTAGGGAGAAAATAGATATATTGGGAAAGGGGGGTCTGGCACAGATAAATGATGGAATGTATGATTGAAATAATACCCTCATCTTTGGCTAAAGTAAGAAATTCATCAATATGTTTCCTAAAGGACGGTGTCGGATTGAGAGGCAAGCATATATAATAACATCCATCTGAAAGTTGCCTCAAAGCTTCGGCATTATATTGAGCCCAATCTTGTACTACAACCACCCCACCTTTATCAGCAGACAATATGACCAAACTGTGGTTATCGGCCAGTTCCTTAATACATTGCAGTTCAATCTTTGAGAGATTATTTGATCCAAAACCAGACTGCCTGGAATAGAAATGCATATCCCTAAGCACACTGTCCTGAAACATTTGCACATTAGAATTCATGGCAGGTGTAAAAGTGGATTTATGATACCTGAATTCATCCTGGACCCTGGTGGAATCACCATCCTGAAAAAAATAACCGTAGGTTAAGAGTTCTACAGAAAACTATAATCTCATTAGCAAAACTGTCCTCAGGAACAAAAAGCCAGATATAAAAGTTAGTCCTTTATTCAAAATATCAATATGAACAGGTGACAAGGTACAAGATGAAATGTTTAACACATTCGAATTGGTTATTTCTGAGCAAACATTCTCAATAACCCTTCCATATTGTCCAACCCGTTTGTGCTTCCCACCTCCCCACTTTTGTTTGTATCTAAAGGGACATTATTATTTCTTTTTGGTGTTGGGGATCCTGTGGTGCATTATGCATCAGATTCAAGTGCTGAGGATGAATCATCTTCAGAGGTTTCATAATTCATAGGGGCCATTTTCTTTAGAATAGAGCGTGGTTGTTTTTTCTATAAACAAATTTATGGGACTGTTGGAACCTTACATGTTTAGCCTGATTTTTAGAGAAAGGATCCCCCCCGTCATAATCAGCAAGATCCCTCAAAAATTTATTTTTCTTCCTCTCCTTAAGTTGTTCTTCTAGACTCAATAAATCATTACTGAGTTTCTTAAAGTTCAAATTGTAAGTGGGTTGACCTCAAATTGTTTGATCGGATCACACATCCATGTGATATCTTTTAACTCTTGTTCATTGATTCTTTCATAATGTCCTGCTAGGATCTCCACAAAATTCATAGTAGTCTTATGTTGGGCATCAGCCCAAATTTTAGTTAAAGTAGCATCAATATTGTTTACAAGAGGCTGAATACGGACTCTGCGTCCCCTCAGTGTGATATCCTTAATAATATATGTCTTAAATAACCTGAGGTGCCACACATTGCTATGAAGAGACCTCATGCTCTTGTTCAATCTCAAAAATTGTGCCTCACATGTGTTGTCAATAGGTGCTAAAGCGGATCCATTCTGTTGTTGTTGTTCAACACCAAAGCCAAACACCGCAAGGTCATCGCAGTCTGTGGCTAACCCTTTAAGTAAACTGATTATATCCATTGAGAAAACAAACAATAACTGCCCAAAGGCGAATTATGTGGAAAACCACACAATGAAAACTGACATGTGACACAGACTGCCAAATAAACCACATGTTTAGTCCCACACGTCGCTGTACAACCAAACTTAAATTCTCTTTCAATGTTGGAAAGACTGATAGACAGTTTAGATATAGGATTAGGGAACATCTTTATAATATCAGGACAGGTGTAATTACCAACGCTTTGGCAAAACATGTTATGACCACAGGGCAACAGCATTTGTTTGAGTTCATGGTTATAGAAGTGATTCAAGTAGGTTTGCGAGGAGGGAATATTAGTTATGTAACAGAAGAAAGAGAAGCTAAGTGGATTATTCGGTTACGTGCTGATGCAGGGAGAGGACTGAATGAAAGGGTCTCTTTAAAGCCCTTTCTTCGAACCAAGAGTCTTAAAGTTAGATAGATATTAATATATGTGAGGTATATGTAGGTTGCCTTTGTTATATATATTATATTTTTATGTCTTAGTTAGAATTATTTTAAATTTTATAGTTTTGACTTTTGGTCAGATTTTTCTACAAGTGATTGAGAGAAGTCAGTAATGTTGCCTGTAGTATAATTTCTGACCTCAAGTTGAATGCAGTGATTTTTGAATTAGTTAGTTAAATGTTAAAGTTTTTTGCGAAATGACTATTGTTTGTATTTGGAGTGTTCAATCACTGTGATGAGTTTTTTAATTTTAACTTGTAACTTTAAAAGGATGGCCTTGGAAGTGGTTATGATGTGTCATGACATGATTGGTAGTTGAATGATTTTAAATGAAGTCTCTGTACTCAGTTTATCAAAAGGTCTGATGAAGCTATAATGTGAAAGCGCTAACTGACTGAGTGCACTAATAAAGCTGTGTTTTTTACTTAAATTTGAGTAAACAAAGTTGCTCTTACCTTGAAGTCGCAAATTAGTTTGAACTCTGCATGGTAGCTGTTGCCATATTTTTCGCTTTGGTGATATATAGATATATATATATATATATATATATATCAAAATAAAAATATTTTGAATAAAGTAAAACACAGCAAGTGGGACAAATGATAAAAATCAAACAGTCCCTATTTATTATCTTGAAAACAAAACAATACATCCTCAAAAATTAAGTGTCAACTAGTAGGGCAGATAGAAATAAAGCAAGAACCCATATAGTGCTGAGTCCAATCTAAACCTATTGGAACAAATCCTAAATGACCAGACAATGTCAGCCTTTGTATGCCAATGGCCAACAAATTCTGAGCCCGAACATTCTTAATATAATCCTTTCCTAATTATTGTTCAGCCAATATCAGCCAATATAAATGAATAAAACAAGAACCCATACAGTGCTGAGTCCAATCAAACTATTATTGGAACAGATCCTTTATGACCGGACAATATCGGCCCCTGTAAATCATTGTGCACTCCGTACGAGGCCCAAAAATCTCTCAATATAAGTTGGACAATAGCAGCCTTCTTATTGCTGCGACCACTGTTAATGGGGAGACCAATCAACATACTTAGAAAAAAAACAACACACTCCAATTAACCTTGCTGTATTGACCCTATAGAATTAAGACAGTAGTAGAGATAATTATTGTTTGTTCAATCAATAGAAAAGCAGTCCTGAGGCACAACAGATTTAACATAAATTGGATCCATATAGCCACCTATTTGTTAAAGACAAAAATGAATTTAAAGGTTTGACCGGTCAAGCTTTATATTAATAATCCATTTTAAAAAATGGAACAAAGGCTAACAATAACAACTGAGAAGAATCCAATCCTAATAAGCATAACAGCCTCTGTATGCCAATGGCCACTCAGTTCTGAGCCCGAACACTCTTAATATAATCCTTCCCTAATTATTGTTCAGCCAATATCAGCCAATATAAATGAATAAAACAAGAACCCATACAGTGCTGAGCCCAATCAAACTATTACTGGAACAGATCCTTTATGACCGGTTCTTGTCGCGGTCTGAGGCTAACCCCTTAAGTAAACTGGTTATATAAATAACAACAATAACTGCCTCACCAAGAGGTTTACTGGCCTCAAACAGATGCCCTATGCAGCCCGACTGAAGAAACTCCAGCTGTACTTGGTTGCATACCGCTTACTCAGAGGTTATCTCTGCCTGACATACAAGGCTATGTCCAACCCAGAACTGATGGACATGCTCCACCTAAAAAAAAATCCCCAAGAGCCACACGCTCTAGGGATCTAAACCTCACCACAACGATAAATAGGAAGTGCTGGAGGGATAGATTCCTGCCCCAGAGACTCTCCATGCTTTGGAACAGGATTCCAATCTAAATTAGGCAGAGCCCCTCACTAACACTCTTCAAGAGAAACCTTGACAAGTGGATGGGAAACAGAAAATTTACCCTGGGGATCACTGCAGTGGCTCTGCTGGACAGAGACACAGGGAACTAATGGCTCTGCTGGATTGAAGCACACGGAACTAATCTAAGGGTGTGGTGAAAGCCAACACATTCTGGCTAGGCTTATAGATGCCCTCGGGCAGATAGCCTAGTACTTAACGAAGAATCTATGAATCTATGAACCTATGAACAGCAGAGCCCAGTAGTAAGTAGATCCTGCATCACCTGTAAGCAACCTATATATATTGATCCCAAAAGTTAGAACAATACCATACAAGATGAACCCAAGATTTATAATAAACACCTTCCCAATATGGTTGACAAATGAATAAAAATGAACCCTATGAGGATGTTTATAGATATACAAAACCCATATATGAGAATATTCAACAGTGTAATGTCCTTGTTGGATCCTGCAAAGGAAATCACATCATTAAACAATATATACACAATTATTTATATCAACAAAATGGTATTCATATAAATGTCCTGAAAAATGTCCAAAAGTGAATTTTTAAAATCAAAGGCCAATAGTGATCTTCCAAAATATTTCTTTTGCATAATTCTGTATGGCCCGAGAAAGAGTAATGAGTACCAAAGCCAGATCTTAGTTCAAACAACTGTTATAAGAGCCCAGCAAGATAACGGCATAGATATTGTAATAAAACAGCATATGCTAGCCCTAGAAACAAAAAAAATATACACCATATATAAGCAAACAACCCCAGGTTTAATTTAAAACATAAGTCAAAAGAAAATGTCAGCAAATACCCAATGTCACTAGCATGATGAATCTGTTACTGGAAGGCTGAATTCAAGTCCTTGAGTGTTCACGAACAGCAATCCCAAAAACAAGAGTTAGATGTCAGCAAATACCCAATGTCACCAACTTAATGTATCCGTTACTGGAAGGCCAAATTCAAGTCTTTGTGCGTTCACGAACAGCAATCCCAAGAATAAAGTTAAATCGTTAGTGTAGAGCACAGTAGAATCACCACCATCCCAGGCTAACAAACAACCAAGCAGTTCTGATGCAGTCACCAGCAACAGTTTATAAAAAAGGTTAATCTGTATTGCAAATATTTATGAAATCTGTCGTCTTTGAAAGCAGAACCAAAATGATCTCACACAACAGTCCCCCAAAAAGGAAGAACTGTACCTTACTGTGGATAGTCATAACAGATCAGTGCCCAAACAATGCAAGGGTTTACAGCATCCAAATTAAGAAAGCCTCAATACACTGAAGTATAACAAATATATATAAAAAAATAATAAATTCAGCTCCTTGAGCACAATGTTCAATACACCCCAGGCCAACAGAAGGGGAAACGAAGTAATCGCAAAATAGAACAACCCCTGCCTGTACAGCAACTGCAAGGTCCCAAATGAATCAGTTCAAAAAATCCAGACCAGCAGACTGTGGCAAGCAAGCAAAATAATTTTAATGTAGTGCTAAAAAGCACATAACAAAGGAAATGTTAAGCAGACCGATTTCGGCTTAGATAAAGGTAGCCTTCTTCAGTGCATACAAATGACAAATGATCATCCCTTTGCTCTTATATAATTATCAGTTGAGACTTAATTGATACAATTAGTATTTAAAGGTGCTCATGCAATCCAGGAGGAAATAAACCCCCCAATTTAATAATCCATTTCTTCTCCATGTTATTAAGGATCTGATGCCATCCAAACTTATTAGATCTATTACCCCTGATCCAATCAATAATAGTGAAATAAAAGGACGCATTAGTATGTGAAACAGTATGTTTATAAAGAGCATTACTTAGGGTGGCTAGCCCTATGCCATATTAAAAAAAAATCATCTGCAAATCCATAATAAAAAGAAACACTGTATATCCATGTGTGTATAAAGACAAAAGTGTGTTTTCTTCCCTTTTAGGATGACCAAATTTGCATAACTATTGCACATGGTGCTCCCATAGCCACACCATTTTTTTTTTAAGAAAATGTTCATCCTTCAGAAATATCACATTATTCCATAGCACTGTGACTAAAAATAAACACACAAGGTTGACTGTAGCATTATAGAAATCACTCTTAAAAGGAAGATAGCTGTATATATTTTCAACACTGGACTATATGAAAAGAGACATAATGGATTTATCTGAATATGTGTCGATATGTGCCTTGCATTGAGAAACATACTACCTTCATGAAGAATAATGACGCAGTCTGATTTTAATAACTGGCCTAGTTTCTGGTGCCACTCCTGGAGAATCCTATATTTTTTAGCATAGGAGGACATAGTTAACAGACTATGTCGCTTTGCCAAGGATGGTCTGCACATGTTCGCCCTGCAGATTTGGATATTGGCTAAAACTTTATTCACCCCCCTAAAGCCTTTTTTAGACAAAATAACAAATCTACCAACATAGCAAAAAAAAAAAAAAAAAAACAAAACTCAAAGCAACCTTAAGGTGTTACTGCTCAATATTAGGAGCCTAAACAAGAAATTCCACACCCTATAAGCTGTCTTCACTCTGGAGAATGTAGACATTTGTACTGTTACTAAGACTTGGTTTAAACTGCAAGGCCACATTGCCTTCAACCCCTTTAGAACAACAGCAGCACAGATATGGGGTAAAAGTGGAGACATCTCAATTTACATTAGCAACAAATACTTAAAAAGGATGATACCCCGGGGTTCATCCATGTCCACGTCTCCATAGGCAACATTCCTTTCCATGTCTTGGACAGCTACAGTTCACCCTCTATGACCCACTAAGCTCACAGCTCTTACCTAGACCTACTAGCGCTGTTCACCATCCAAATACGCTATTCATGGGAGAGTTTAACTACCCCTCTATTTACTGGGAAATGCACACTGCCTCTAACTCATAGCCATGTTTCCTGAAATTTAGCAGCACAAACTCCCTGGACCAGATAGTGTGCTCTCCAACCAGAAGATCAAATATATTGGGCCTAGTACTCAACAACATGGGAGATCATTGCAACTGCCACCCCATGCCATGTCCTAATTGGCCAGATCAGATAACAAATCTGTTGCTCACGAAATAAAATTCAACCAGTAAAACCCATCTAAACCTGTAACAGTTTGGTAATATTCTAAAGCAAACTACATTCCATTAAGCACCAGCTTTTTTAAAATTCATGGCTACTCCAAACCTAGAGAACACAGCTACCTATGCAGAATTATTTACAGATGCTCTGTACAAATATGTAAATTGCTACATTGAGGCTGCCGTACCTAGCAGAAGCAAGCCCAGATCTAACACCAAAAGCAAACCCATAACTCATAAGCGTGGACTATCAACCAACCCAGGTAACTACAGATTCATCAGTCTGACAAGTCTAATATGCAAAACCATGGGATGAATTATCTTGGAAATAATCAGCAATGACATTGCAACCTACAGACACTGGACCCATCACAGCCTGGCTTTGTTAAGAAAGGTCTTGCTTGTTCAACCTGGTAGGCTTCTTTGAGAGGGGCACCAAGACTACTGATGAGAGGAAATGGTGTATACCACCTAACTTGAACTGGGCAAGGCATTTAGTACAATACTCTACCAGGCATTGTTATTAAACTCTTAGAAATAGGCATAAATCCCTACATAACTCATTGGATTTTTGGTTGGCTCACAGATTGGACCCTGGAAGTCAGGATCAGTGAGACCACCTCCACTAGGAGACCAGTCATCAGCAGAGTACTCAGGGTTCCATGTTGGGCCCACTCCTGTTTGACATCTACTTCTCAAAAGTCAAGGTTAATGTCAAAGACTCACCAATTTTGCAGATTACTTTAAGTTGGGAGAAATCATAGATTCTCCCCATAACACGTACATCCTACAAGAGGGTCTAACACAAACAAGTAACTGGTGCTAAAGCCATAGAATAAAACTCAATGCAAATGAATACAATATAGTGTCCTTTTGGAAATTGCCCAACCAAGCTAATTACTACATTGATAAAACACCCCTAAGAGTTAACCCAGTAGTTAAGTAATGCATAGCCAGGCTAGTAAGAAAATCATTCTATGTTGTTCAATTTATAAGCAAGAGTAGGGCATCCAAGTCCAAGGAAGTTATAGGATCACTCTGCTCAGCCCTTATAATACCTATCATTGAGTACAATGCCCTTTTGGAATGTACCTAACCAGAGACTCACAGCAGTTGGTATGTACTCAAAGGTTCCTCACCGGAAGAAGCCAGGATATGAAAAGTCTGTCCTATACAGATTGCCTTATGCCATATCGCTGTACTCAGTCTCATATAGGTTACCAAGATGTGACCTATATATGGCATATACGGCTTCCTCAGATACAGCTCTGATGGATTTATTGCACATTGTCATCTACAGTCTTGTAAAAGTTATCCTGAGATTTGAAGAGGCCATAAGACTCAGAATCCTGCAGAATTCCCTTTCTGAGACAGTAATCTAAGTGCTAAAACCCAGGAATAGATCTAGATACAGATCTATATTATTTTGTTGAAGAAAATCTCTTTAAAATGAGGTGTCCTAAATAAAGCTCAGGAAAGCAGTCCTGTGAAAATTAGTCAAATAAGATGTATTTGTATTCATTTGGAATCCCAGTCTGGTCTGTGTAGAATATCTCTTCACCAAGTGAGAGATACATGACACATTGGAAAATGTTCTGCAAATAAAGGTAATTTGCCTAAAAAAGAAACAACTGAACACTTGCTGTCTGCAGTAGGCTATCACAAGAACTAGACAATTTGCAAATACCCTTTTAGCAGTGGATAGACCAAAGCATAGGGAAGGGAAACTGATACTGTTATCCAGACACAGAAAACCTTTAGAAACTTCTGAAATGTGGGTCTGAGAATGTGATGATATTAATCTCTTTAATCATAGGTTACCATCTATCTGCTTTCATTGAGGCAGAAGGCTTGCTGTCAGGCAACTTGCATTCTGTAACAAAAACATCACCTAAAGCAGGAAGAACAGAATAAATAGGAGTGGATTCTGGAAATTCCAGATGTAACAAATTGTAACACTTCCTGAGGGACTGAGAATCATCACTGTTTTCCTGCTAAAGCAACCGATCCAGTCTTAAAATCATTACAGAGAAAGATAATCCTTCAAAGGGTCTGGCCAAAGCCACACTCTCCTCAGGCTCTGAATCAGAACTCTGTGGAGTCAAAATAAAATCTGTCTCTTTGTGATCATTTTGAGGTTTAAAAACCTAAATCTCTTCAGTAAATGAAGAATCCATTTTTCTTCTTTTACCAGTCATAGGGAAACAGAAATGGTCTAAACCCTGAGCTAATCCCAAAAGTCTTATTCCTGTCAACAGTAACTGAGATAGGTGAAAACATATGTGTAAATGTATGTTTCTTTTTGTAATGAATTTCAGAAGAAGCTGACCAACCTTTGTTGGGAAAATACTCACTGGGGATAGGCATAGCTTTCTGGCTAGGCAGAGTGGCATTCTCTGCCCCAGCACTCAGGGCAAACAAGAGTAGCTTTTTCTTGCCCACCAAGGACACTCCAAGAGCTGCAGAAGATGTGTCTAATCTCTGGTCCATAGTAGCTATAAGAACTAGAACAGCAGGAATCAGGGGAAAAAAGATAATGGTCTGAGGAACCAGTTTTAGCCATAACAGATTCACTATCTACAGCTGAATCAGTTTAGCAGTCTAATGTGGTGGCAAAGGCTACTTAGTAATTTTCTTTGATGTGTGTCTGGAAGAAGGAAGAACCAAGAAACTGGTAAGGTTTTCCAAGGTTAAGCCAAAAAAGATGCCTGATTCCCAGAGAAGTCTGGCTGCAGTAGTCCATAAAGATGTAAGTAGTAAAAGCAGTTCCAACCTAATCTGCCTCTCAGACAATCTAAAAAATTTAGAAATGATTACACAACATGCCATTAACTGTGTTGAAATCCAGCTTTGTAATCACCAACTCCTTTTATCCCTAAATCAATTACCCATGAGAAATCACATTCTTAAACAATACAGCAATTGAAGTGGTACCCAATTGAAACTACTGGTGGGTTACAACAGATGACGACCTCTAAAATTATCTCCACATACAGAACTATAAAAAAAATCACAAAACCCCAGGATTGCTATTCAAAGCCTAAAAATTCTTTACTGCATCCACCGGAGTCACCCTTATCACTACATACCTACTGCTGTCTCTAGTATATAATTCTTGCATCTTGGTTAACCTTCAGACCACCTTAAAATCTAAACTAGAATAGTGTTACAACAAAACAGCTAGTTTTGCAGCTAATACAAGTCAGAGACTACACAACTGTTTTGCACTGCAAACTCTAAATTGACTAGAATTAGCTCACCAACTAAAGTGTAACCAGCTTGTCTAAAGACACAAAATTATATTCAATCCCTCTTCACACCAGCTAGAAGTACAACTCACTACCACTACCTTGTACATCATCACTTAGGATCTTCTGAGAAAAATCTATTTGACATCTATAAGTCTTATAAAAACTGAGGTGAAACTCTGTAATAACATGGAGCAAAAGTCTGGAATACAATCCCTGCACTAAATCAAGGCCGTACATAAGATTCATCCACTCAAGCTACAACTAAAAGAATTCTTCTCTGACTACTAGCTTTGCACATGCTACTCTAGTGCCTAAATGTTTCAGCTCCCACTACTCTAATACCTATGTTTACCCTCTCTCTCCATACCATGTTTTTATTTCTCTTACTCTTGCTGTTATTTCCCTTACTCTTAACATTTTAATATATTTTTTATTTCTAATAATAACTTAATATAAGGAAACATCAATACATTGCTACTTGGCAATGCTGTTTTCATACATACAATATTGCTTGCAAAAAAGCTGAACTGAATAGAACAACATTGCAATATAACATATAGAACACTAATCCTTCAAACCAAATTTCATATACTAGACTAGAATAAAATCTTTGATGTAAAAATTATACATTCTTCCACCACTCCCTTCCTATACCATTTGATTTAGAAATAAAAACTTTATTAAGCTCTCTATAATGTTATATAATCTTTAGGATAGAATATATATTATTTTTTCAGTTACTTATGGAATATAATTTGGCCATTTTCCTACTGTAATTAATTTGTATGCCTTGATTTTTAAGGGCTGTCTCTGTAAATAATTTCATGACATAGATTGTCGTGATTTCCAAGTAGGTATTATGCAGTATTTTAATAATGTAAAAATAGTAATTAAAATTCTAACACTAGTTTTACATTAAATATCTGGAAAATATGAAGTAAAGTAACTTGCCAATTCCTCTCGATATTATGCATGTTACTTTTGGACAGATTTTCATAATTATTTTCAAAGTTTGCACAAGTAAGAACATGACTAAAGTATGTGTAATAAATCTGCATTTTTTACTTAACATTCTTTACATGCTAGATATGATGGTTTAAAATTTGCTATCCTTGATGGGGTCATATAAGTATTGAAACTGATCATAAATTGAGCATAGTAAAGCTTTTAATTGGAATGTATTTTATATTTAAATCTATAGCTATTTCATGTTACCCATGATCTATTAATGTGTTACAGGATTGTTCTGATAATTTGGAATATGATGTTTATTTTTAAGTTTATAATGTTGTACAAGTTCATATGACAGAGATTGCCTTTGGTTGTTAAAAAGGTACTAATTAAGGTCTTTACAAATGACAGTTTGTCATTTGAATCTGATATTATTTTATATCTTACAAAAATACATTGCTGTATTTGTCTTAAGGTTGGAAAATATCCTTTTGGTATATTTAATTCCTTTGTTAGTTCTTCCAATGAATCTGCTTTTGTTTTTTTGGAGTGGAAAGTTTTTTAAGTTTATCATCTGATTATTAAATTTATATTAGAGTTGTGATCTATAGGTTGGAGGATATTAATTGTTATATTAGGTTTGTGATTTATATGTTGGAGGATATTGAGATTCTAAATCTAAAAATTCAAGTTTTTTTTAATGGTGTTTATAAGTTGTTTAATTATGTAATTAATTTTAGTCTTTTTAATATTATTTTTATTTAATAAAAGCATAGCAAGTATATTCCATAAACTACATTTTAATAGATTGTGCTAGAGTTTTACCCATACTAACTGGTAAGCATTTTTGTTTATTATTTTAAAAAGTCTGAGTTAATAATTAGATAGTAAAGATAGATATCTGGTAGAGCTAGATCACCATATTTATTTGGTGCTGCCAGATTATTATACTTAACTTGGACTGATTTGGGATTTTTTTTTAATTTGTTGAAAAATATACTTGGGAATTGTTTGGAAAGATGACATTGTCTGATATAATAACTTTGGAAAGATATTAATTTTAACTATTGTTATTTTTGATAGAAGTGGACAATTCATAATTGTCTATCTTTCAACATCCTTTTTGATGTTATTTTGTGTGCTTAAAAAATATTTTCATTTTTTTCAGTTTTGTCTTGCTGGCACAGTATTCCCAAGTACCTCAAATTGTCTATAATATTAATACCATTTACTATAGAAATATGTAGGTCTTTGAATTCAGAGGAAAGAGTTTAGTTTTATTCAGGTTCAGGCAATAGTCAGCATCTGTGGAAATGTTTCAATAATATTCAAAATTTTGGGGATATTGTGGTTAGGTAAATTTAAATAAATATTAATATCATCAGCAAAACTGAATATGGGATATGTATAAAATTATTTACCAGAAAATTCTAATATATATTTTGCATCAACTGTAATAGAAGTGGATCCATATATATGTTAAACACATAGGGCAACAAAGGACAGCCTTGTCTCACCTCCTGTTAAATTGATATAGGAACTGAATGCTTCTAGTTTATGGTTAATTGTATGTAGATATTATTGTATAACATCTTTATATAATGAAAAGCCAAATTTAGATAAGACTTTGAGCGAAAATGGTATACTAATTTGATCAAAATCCTTCGTTGCATCAAGTAATAGTGCATGAGTTTTTATTTCTAGCATTTTGTTTACTGGTAATTTGTAATGTTTCTAGAGTAAGTGTTTGATCATTTATTTGTCTAGTTTTTATGAAACCCAAGTGGTATGGTCGTATAATTGAAGAGATTATTTTTTTTTTAATTTGTCAGGCATGTTGATAAGTTTTTCATATCACAGTTTATAAGTGATATGGATTATAACTATTAGGATGTAGTGGGTCTGAGTTAAGGTTTGAGATTAAAATAGTTTTACATATTTTTAAATGAATATCTGCAAAAACATTATGTAAAATGTCATTAAATACAATTAGTAAAAGTTTTGATATATCATTTTGAAATTTCTTATAAAATAGCTGTGAATTCATTTAGGCCTGGAGCTTTATCATTCTTTTAGTTATTTATTGCCTTCCTTATGTTATTCTACACTAATCTGCTTTGTTAAACTTGAAGTTTTTTCCTGTGGGAAATGATGATAAATTACTTATATTAGGATTATTAGTTTGATTATATAAATCCATATACATCTTTGTAAAATATACATAATTTGATCATCAATGGTATAAATTCTGTCTTTGTTTTTGATTTGATTTATTTTTGTTTTAGTTGGTTCAATTGTTATTAAATTAACAAATAATTTTGATTGGGCTTATGCCCATGCAGAGTAAACTGTATGTGTTTTTGTTTCATACCATGTAAGTTGATTCATATATAATATAATTAATTCTTGTTGAAGCATTTTAATTTTCTCTTGAGCTTCATTGCTAAAATGCGTTATTTGAAAGTTTTCTAATTCTCAAATATATTTTTAATTGACTCTTCTTTTGTCTTTCTTTTAATAAATGATACTTTAATTATTAGTGCCTCAAGCACCACCCATTGCGTATTAGGTTTTATTTTAGATGATGTAAAGTTATTTGCTGCTTCCATTACAAATGGTTCAATTTCTTTTATAACTTCCACTCTTCCCTGCAATAGTAGGTTTAGGGTGCCTTACTCTTATTCCTGTTTTTACTTATTATATCTCCTGTTTCCTATATCTATTCTACCTATTAATTCAAATGAATACTTATTTCATACTCTCTCCTCCTTTCCTCACCTCCTCCTTATCCACTATTTGAATGTTCAACTCTAACATTTTCTTTATGAGTGAATAATACGCTTTCTCACTTATAACATGCCAACATGATTCAATGATACATGATATTGCATTTATTTTGGTTTAATGATGGTATATGTACATTATTCTACATCATATATGTATTACTATGTGTGTTAATCTGCATATTTGCAGTATATTGTAATGTGATGCCAGTTTTCACCTATGTATTATGTATTTTCAGTATTTATATTTGTGAAACTTTTCTCTCTGAGCAACTACTGAATAAAAAATATCCAGTCAGACTTTTCCAATGTCAATAAGTAAATAAAAAAGTAACTTCACTTCAAAAAAAGTTAATAAAAAGCTTTTAAACACTTACCCAAGCTTCCCATAGCAAATGAATCAACTATTACTTGAGAAAAAGTCAATGAAAATAAGTTTTAATGACTTTTACCACAAAGTTAAGAAAGTGATTCACCTGTTTAGAATAATTTCTGCCATTAAAAGTAAAGTAAAAGCATTATTCTTCCCTGAAAGGAACCTAATTGCCCAGAAATTGAACAATATTTGCCAACTTTTGGTCCTCAAAGCATTCAGAGGAGCTCTTTTTTGGTGGCAGAATATCTCTAAAGAACTTGGTACCCAAAACATGACTTTTAATCAGCAATGCTGAGCTACCTAATGGTCTTCCCACATGGAACTGTCCTGCAGCTTTGGAAGCTGG